>NC_090761.1:35942667-35957667 GCF_036898095.1 Palaemon carinicauda
CTTCCTTTTTACTTTTATTCTGCCTTTGGGGGAAGGTAGATGTTATGCGTGTCACGATGAATCACTGCTGGGAAACGCAAGGTTAATGGCCATTCAATTAATTAGATTCGTTATGATTATTGAACATAAATTACATAAACATTGCCACGTCCGATTATGACGTTTATGTACAATAAAACGTAAAATCAGACGTTATAATAATATGGCAGAAAATTTATTATTCATTTTATGTATCTAGAAGTTGGGCATTAGGAATTGTTAGTGTAATTTATTAAGATTTGAAATTTTATTTATCACTTAAATAATAACGCTATATCTTCATTTTGAGAAATAAAAAAGAAAATTATTATTTATTCTTTGTTATTTCTTTTTTGTTCGACATATCAAGATGTCGGCGTTAGGGTAAATCATTTACTAGACTAAATTATGTCTGCAAAGTGTCTGCTCATACACATCTATCAGTTCTTCCTAGAAGACATGTAAAGAGTATTTGTAATTAGAAGATAATGTCTTGCTTGAGGGTACACTCCGGCACACTATTCAATCGAATTACTCTTCCTCTTGTTTTGTTAAAGTTTTTATAGTTATAGAGGAAATATCTATTTTAATGTTGTAACTTTTCTTAAAATATTTTATTTTTCCTTGTTTCCTTTCCTCACTGGTCTATTTTCTCTGTTGGGGCCCCTGGGCTTGTAGCATCTTGCTTTTCCAACTAGGGTTGTAGCTTAGCAAATAATAATAATAATAATAATAATAATAATAATAATAATAATAATAATAATAATAATAATAATAATACTGAACGAATAAATGATCTCAATCATGTATCGTACTTTACCCAATAACTCCAGTCTTCCCTTTTGTCGCGATGAAGAAAATAATAAATCATAAGTGCTAATTGTGGTAGATGACGCTTCAGTTTTTATTAAATTTACAAATTTATTCTGCAAGAAATTTAGACAACTATAATGATGAAACTAATGGCTATGAAGAATAGGACCTTTTATACACACACACACACACACACTATATATATATATATATATATATATATATATATATATATATATATATATATATATATATATATATATATATATATATACAGTATATATATACTGTACTTATATATATATATATATATATATATATATATATATATATATATATATATATATATATATATATATATATATATATATATACAGTATATATATATATATACTGTACATATATATGTATATATATACATATATATATATATATATATATATATATATATATATATATATATATATATATATATATATAAAGAAGCACTAGCTAACCATTGCATTCAGATGTACACGTACATTCATGATTTGTTAGATAATTCCAGTATATTTTTCACATATAACACACATTTATACATTGTGCAGACGAGCTGTGAGTTCGAAACTGAGAGATCTCGTGAATACAACAGTACTTTATTTGGTCGGAGAAAGAGTATTTATACAACCCTTTCCAGTCCAGAACGGCACAGGAATTCAAACACAATGGTGTAGGAACACACAGGGATGAACAATTTATCAATGAAAGGGGAGAGCAATATACAAATAATAAGCAGTACTATTAAAGCGTACGAGCGTGTGCTATACACGTGTGGTACAATATTATATATAAATATATATATATATATATATATATATATATATATATATATATATATATATATATATATATAATGCATATATATATGTATATATATATTTATATATATATATATACTGTATATATAATTTACTTCACATATATGAACACGCTTATCTACCTATCTATCTATCTATCTATCTATCTATATATATGTATATATAATATTAACTTTATATATATGAACACGATTATCTATCTATCTGTATATATTCTACACATATTGTGTATATATATATATATATATATATATATATATATATATATATATATATATATACACATGTTTGTTCGTATAAATATAAAATCATATACTCTACTCATATATAAATATATATATATATATATATATATATATATATATATATAAATATATATATAAATATATATATATATATATATATATATATATATATATATATATATATATATATATATATATATATATATGCACACATACACACACACACATATATATATATATAATATATATATATATATATATATATATATATATATATACATACATATATATATACATATATATAAATCTATCTATCTATCTATCTATATATATATATAATTATATATATACATACTGTATATAGATATATATATAGATATATATACATACAAATAAACATATATGTATATATATATATGTATATATATATATATATATATATATATATATATATATATATATATATATATATATATATATATATATATATATATATATGTTTTGTCTTGCAATTTTGTACCTTTTACCCATTTAATATATATATATATATATATATATATATATATATATATATATATATATATATATATATATATATATATATACACACACATATATATACATATGTATATATATCTTTTGTCTTGCAATTTCGTACTTTTGCAATATATATATATATATATATATATATATATATATATATATATATATATATATATATATATGACAGGGAAATATTCTATAGGAAATGCTACACTAAGCCAACTTTTGGAGATTTGTTCCTTCATTTTTGTGTATTCCAAAACGCCAAATCCACTTCGATTCTTGGTTCACTGAAACCAGATAAGATAAAAGATACAGAACACAACACGATATTATACTTAACTTTCTTAACAGGACGGCGGTTCTGTTGCATAGTGCTCTTTTCTAAAGTAAAATTTCAGGATAATAATCACAGGCAATATTCATCCAGAGTTCTTCCTGAATTGCTTGAAGGTATTTTTTTTTCTTTTACCGAATGGCAAAAATGCTATTAACTTGCTTTCAATAGAAATCAACGGTATTCAACAGTCTCTTTAACAAAATACTTTTTTGGATTTACTTTTGTCTCATCATAAGTTTTCTTTACTGGTCGTCGAAGTTAATTCCAGATAGAATATTGGCATTTGAAGTAAAAATCAAAACTCAGACAGCATTCTGTTAAAAAATATTCAAAGTACAAAGAAACTGACGACCATACGTTTGCACCAAAGCTAAAACGAGAGACAATATGCAAAGTATCTGCTGAACATTGATTATAAACGAACAATGCAAGCAGTAAACTATCAAAATCTGAATATGGGAGCAGCCCAAAACGACTGCAATTGAAGCTCAAACAACACAAAGGACAAACGTAAAAGCGCGTAAGCAAGAAGACGCCGAGTCCTGTGCGTCCGAGATGGGGTTGACCTGACAACTGAGAGAATGCATCTTTCCTTCCGGCATTGGGGGTTAAACCACTGCTGGCTATCGATTCCTAATGATAGGGGTTTCTTCTGCAAACTCCCTTTGAAGTTCCCAGCTCGGAAAGTTTTTAATAAATGCCTTTGCTTGACTTGTGTGTTGTCCATTTGGGGAATTGAATGTCTTCGATGATTTCAGAGAACTTGGTGTTACGAGAGTTTCTGAGCCAAGCGTTGTGATTTATTACTCAACATTTAAGCGTTTAGGAGAGAGAGAGAGAGAGAGAGAGAGAGAGAGAGAGAGAGAGAGAGAGAGAGAGAGAGAGAGAGAGAGAGAGAGAACGCTTTTGAACAATTATCTATGTAAAATTGGTTAAATCTCTCTGAGAAAGATAAGTAGGCATAGAAAGATATAAAAACAGGCAGCTATTGAGAAACTAAAAATGCATTTTTTTTTCCTCGAAGTATACATTAAAAAAAAAATTTTGGGGAATAAACTATTTCCTAATCAACTGGTATTCGACCAGGCTGACATGAATCTTTTTATTGTATATATATGATATATCTGTTTTTGACATTGTTAATAGTTTATATATGACATATCTGTTTTGACGCTGTTACTGTTTTTAGAATGATATATTGTTAATTTATTCTTATCATTTATTTATTTCCTCATTTCCTTTCCTCACAGGGCTATTTTTCCCTGTTGGAGCCCTTGGGCTTATAGCATCTTGCTTTTCCAACTAGGGTTGTAGCTTGGCTAGTAATAATAATAATAACAATAACAAGCTTTTAATTACAGATTTAAAGAGATAGTCCTTTATTAATGATCAATTATTTTGTTTTTGTTTCGTAAAGAAAATCTAATAATATTTTTTATTGTACTAACCTCGGTGCATCATATATCAAAATAACTACTAGACCACACGATGTAATGGACAAGTGAACTGACTGATTACGAAAAGAAGAAAAAATAATAATTATCAAATATTGCTTCACAATAAAGGCATTTCTGTTACTAAAAATGAAATAGGATAAGCAGAGAGAGAGAGAGAGAGAGAGAGAGAGAGAGAGAGAGAGAGAGAGAGAGAGAGAGAGAGAGAGTGAGCGAATAATTATTAGAATTAGCCTCCCTAGCAAAAGGGGGCAACAATAACTTCAATTAATAACGATAATTAGAGGCAGAATTTATTATAATTGATGTAGCTAATGTCTTACAATAATTACGCCAGGGAATTAACTGGTGAGAGAACCCTCAAGATAAGTTTTCTTCCATTTTTGTTCACGAAAGAAAAAGAATAAGTAACATTAAAGACTTATCTGGTGCAGACCTAGAGGAAACTAATCAATAACTTGTGTGTGTGTGTGTGTGTGTGTGTGTGTGTGTGTGTGTGTGTGTGTGTGTGTGTGTGTGTGAACTAAACCACGATCAGAAAAGTGAAATTCTCGATTGGAGTTAGTAAATAAAAATAAATCCTGTCAAGTAATACCACTTTTCCTTTCATGAATTCATACACCCATCATGCTTATCACGCGTCACCTGTCGTGCTTCTACGCATATATATATATATATATATATATATATATATATATATATATATATATATATATATATATATATATATATATATATATATATATATATATATATATATATGTGTGTGTGTGTGTGTGTGTGTGTATACTGTATACACACATATGCATATATGCATAATATACATATGCACATACATATATATATACACACACACACATATATATATATATATATATATATATATATATATATATATATATATATATGTGGTACACGCTCAAACACATGTATATATGTATATGAACATATATATATATATATATATATATATATATATATATATATATATATATATATATATATATATATATATACATACATATATATATATATATATATATATATATATATATATATATATATATATATATATATATATATATCACAGGTTTGTGTATATGTATGTATATGTATGAGAGAACCATTTGGAACTATTTGTATAACGATTACATTTTTTATTATCTTTGTGTTTTTAACGAGGCACACCTGTATACTACCAGAATATGGACAATTACTATTTGTCGCAAGTCATCTTTGTGAGAAGGATACTATTTATAAGATTTCCTCAGTTTTCTCAGGACCCGCTCATTATTAGGTTCTTGTATGTACGTGTATATATATATATATATATATATATATATATATATATATATATATATATATATATATATATATGTATATGTATATATATATATATATATATATATATATATATATATATATATAAATGTTACTAATTAAAAGTTGTTTGATCTATTCTTGTTCCTTTTTAACTGATTCCAAGTTATATAGTAAGTTTTTGCGTGCAGATATGACTAAATGTTTATAAGACTCAATGTATTATGTATGGGAGTTAATTTTTTTTTTTTTAGAGATGTGTGGGTATTGTTTACATGTGTATCATTTTCCATGGCTACCAGTAAAGTATCGTATATTTCTTAAACAATTTGCCGATGGTTGTGTTGCATTTCTTTTGGTGCTGAGAGGCATCTCTTTTCCTCTTGCTTCTCTGGATGCTTAGAAAGTGATGTATAAGAATGCTTTTATTCCATATTCCTGCTTACATTACCGTACTAGCATTCACTTATATAATCTAGAGAAAAAATATATGGAAAATTTATATTCATGTCCAAATCCAGGGCAATGCTTTCCTAAGAACTATGCCAAAATAGATATATGAATTTGCTAAAAGTAATTTTCTACGTGAACTCGTTTTTTGTTCGAGAGTTATTATGAAATTCTGTTGATAGTGTTTACTATATACATTGCTGAAATAAGAATTATTGGCTTTGTTCATAAACTGCAGTGTTGCACCAACCAATATATTTCAATTTCGAAACATTTTATATTCAGTATGAATACGTCAAACAAAGGAAGATATTTAACCCAACTGGATTTTTATCATGGCCTTAAAAAAACTTTCACAAAATCTAGTGATTGTTCAAAAAGATTATTAATTTTTCACTGTATCAGACATAAATAGTGTGGTCGAGATGTCTAGGAAAGTCTTTAAAAAGTGGTTTTGTTGTAACACATTTTATTTGAAGAAAATCTACTCCATTTTTTGCTGATTGAAAGACGAAAGAAAAATGTCTCTACAACTATAATTTTAGGAATATCCAATAAGAACTATTTGATCTAATTATTTTTTCTTATCTTTTGTTGATTGTTTTAACAACGCAGAACATTCATGAACATATATTCACTATTCTTGGACAAAATGACCTTTTGTCTTGTATCATTTTGTAGGTCCAGTGAAATTGGCAGGTATTCGTAATTCATGACCAACTCTATCATAAGGTACTCAATTCCTGTCAAGGACTTTGGCCCACTGGTATGTGGACAATGACACCCACGATATTAAAGGCTTGTGAAAATTGCTAGGTTGTACCTCTTCTTAGTACTATATGAGTAATATCAGAAGGTTTATAACCATATGTGCTCGATGGAAAACCATAGCATTCTCTGTTACAACAAATACACACGCATACATATACTAAATATTATATAACTATGAATATATACATTCTCACATTTGCATATATATATATATATATATATATATATATATATATATATATATATATATATATATATATATACATAAAATGTGTGTGGATAAAAATCGATATGATATATTCATATCGAAATAAATTTCTGCACCATACTTGGATTGAATACTAGTCCCTTCAAATGAAAAGCAAAGTCGCTATTAATATATCTATATCTATATCTATATCTATCTATCTATCTATCTATCTATATATATATATATATATATATATATATATATATATATATATATATATATATATATATATATATATACACGCATATAAAGTAATGTAGTCATTCATCTACTTAAAAAGATAATACTGAATCAAGTAAATGATGTTAGTTTAGTTTCATATCATTTTCTGGGTAGAAATAGTTATTGTATGATCTAGAGTACAAGATCCTTACTGTGGTGGTTAGGCAGTTATAGTCAACGCAGCGAAAAATGACCGAGAGGGGTTGGCACTTGGTTGAAATTGTATTTCCTCACTGGTGCCACATCACAGATAACTGGCCTCCGCTATCCATCCCCCTACCCTTATCTCTCTCTCTCTCTCTCTCTCTCTCTCTCTCTCTCTCTCTCTCTCTCTCTCTCTCTCTCTCTCTCTCTCTCTCTCTCTCTCTCTCTCTCCCTATAAATTTGTGTATTTCCAAAACCACCTCCCTCTTTTTCTCTCTCATTCTCGGTTTACTTTTCCGCCAAAAATCTGTTTACGCAGCAGATAACAGCCTTAGCTTGGCTGTGAAGCTGGCCATATGGCAAGCTTGAAATAGGAGAACGCTCTATCACTAAGCTGTAGCGGCCACATCTGGCATATGAGCAGGGAGGGCCCTCACTCATATGACACATTTAGGAAACACACCTTCAATTTTACCTCAATGGTGGGGTCGAACAAAAGTTAGGATAATTTCTAATATAATACTACATCAGTTTAAATAAGAATAGAGAAAGAGCAAGAAAAAAGATAAGGTTAAGGAGGTGGAGAGATGTTAGAGAAAGAACCAAGCCTGTGGAGAAGTGGCACCTGTCAGGAAATCTGTTTAAAACCATGGGCTCTCCCATATCGGCTGTTTTTCAGTGTTGAGTATAGTGAGTGAACCTGAGAAATGGGTCCTAGCTTATTTTTAGTGGAGTAAGGCTGCCCGCATATGGGCCACTTTACAATGGGTGGTTGCTGCCACTGTTTTGTGGTACCCCGAAAAAGTGGAGCCGAAATCTATGAACACCCAACCATTAAAAATTGGCTCGTGTGAGGGCACCCGTAGAAATATATGTTTAATTTTTGGCCACAAAACAGTGGTAGCCATCACCAACTGAAAAGTAGCCGGCGTGCAGGGACCGTGACAGTGTGAGCTACATTTCAGTAAGAAAGTATTACTACAACCAAAGTCAGGTGAAATTATATTCGGAAGGTGATGTGGGCTATATACTATATTATTAACTGAGAACAGGATAGAAATAAAAAAAAGAGGCTTGGCTGTTGGTAGAATGGGATTCAGAGAGTGATTTGGTGCAGAGGAAGCATTAGATAGTAGATCTAGGCTGTTTAAAGAATAGTTGACTTTAACAATCTGAGAAATAAAATACAGATCAAATTCCAACACTTGGAAATCTTTGTAGACATTGCTGTATTAAACCATGGCAGGACCCTCGCCCCCCGCCCCCCAACACCCATCCCCTCTTGTAAATTTCCCGTTCTCCTTTCGAACAATTTTTACAGTAATGTTATAAAAGAAATAAATAATCCATAGTTTTATCATAGGCCTGTGCTTTTGGTGGACCCTGCTCTTTCTGGGCCACTACGCTTCAGCCTAGTCAGTCTTAGGGATAACACTGCTCTGTTTGTAGACAAATTGTTCAGAGAGAGAGAGAGAGAGAGAGAGAGAGAGAGAGAGAGAGAGAGAGAGAGAGAGAGAGAGAGAGAGAGAGAGCTCTGTATAAAGTATTTTTTTTTTTTTTTTTTTTTTGCAAATTCAAAATCATCCGATGGACTCTGGTTTCATAAATGTACAATATAGCACTGTGCATAGAAGAATATCGTAATATATACAGTGCCGAGCTTTATAAATTACATGAGACTTTGCGCAAAATATTTCAATATGATTCTGCATAATTTACATACATCTATGTAATTACATTATCATATATACAAGTTAGACGGCAGCGTATAGTTATTGTTATGTTTTATTTTACACTATTTGGTCAAGAAGAGTTCTAATTATTTGAGTTATCGACTGAAATACGAAAGTAGATTCTTAACAGAAAACGAATAACGAAATGTTGTAGAGATAACTTGTATATTATGAACAATTCCAGATTCGGAGAGAATACTTTGAAACAGGCGTTTGTTTTTTATAATGCAAAAGTTAGTGACGAGCTTGATAATCCTATAATTCATTCATCTATAATAAATGTAACCTCTAGCCCCTTGTACTAGCCTACATTCTTATCTCGACCTACTTCTAAGTTTTCCAAATACTAGGTCAATATAAAAATAATACTGGCGATGCTCTATATTTTCATACATGTGGCAATAGCATTATCTATTGTTGAGATATGTTGAAAGCCTGAAATGATCGATATGCAGTGTACTCACCGCCAAGAAGTTAGATTTATGATTACACAAAATGTATGGGGAAATAAGACTGAGTCTACTTATTTCCAGGTGAATCCTCATGTCAATTTTCACAGCTACATACCACTTACGAGTTCGTCGTTATGTAAATCAAGGGAATTATTAAAGGAGAATCGCTGAACAACAATTCATTCTGTGCTCAGTGCTGTATGAAGCTATTCCAGCGCCACCCTTGTAGTTGTGGTTGCGCAATGAAATACTCCGAAGTTTATACAAATTAAGTGTAGTTTTGCCATTAAAATTTATGATACTAGGCATATTTCATTTGCATAATATCTATACAAAAAAGGGTGATTTTACTTTAAATTGAATTATTTCAAGGATAATTGCGTCATAAAGTTTTCGCAACAGAAGGCAGGTCAAGTATTAACAGAAAACGGATGAAGAAAATATTTAGGAATAACTTCTCTATCGTGAATATATTTAAATAAAACAATGTATTTCTGAGTTATTTAAATTAGCTAACAAATGTGACATGTAATTATTTCAATCGTCTATTTAGGGGTGTAAGAGCATTTTATGGGGGATGGGGGCGGGAGGTAAAGTTTGAAATGGTGCTTGAATTACCAAACAATTCTTCTTCACCCAGAGGGTTAACTACGCACTGTCATTGTTCAGTGGCCACTTTCCTCTTGGTAAGGGTAGAAGAGACTCTATAGCTATGGTAAGCAGCTCTTCTATGAGAAGGAAACTCCAAAATCAAACCATTGTTCTCTAGTCTTAGGCAGTGCCATAGCCTCTGTACCATGGTCTTCCAATGTTTTGGGTTAGAGTTCTCTTGCTTGACGGTACAATCGGGCACATTATTCTATCTTATTTCTCTTCCCCTTATTTTGTTAATCTTTTTATAGTTTATATAGGAACTATCTATTATAATGTTGCTACTGTTCTTAAAATATTTTATCTTTTCTTGTTTCATTTCCTCACTGAGCTATTTTCCCGGTTGGCGCCCATAGGCTTATAGCATCCTGCTTTTCCAACTATGGTTGTAGTTTAGAAAGTAATGATAATAATAATAATGATGGTGAGGAAACATTAAATGCGATTTCCTGTCATCTGACAGCAGATTGTAGCAACAGCAAAATAATATTTTATGGACAATTTCAATGTGACGTATTACATTTTTACACGATTTTTATCACAAAATACCGGTAGGCCTGAATTTACCATATCATACTAACAATGTTAATTCTTTCCTATGAACTCATTCATACATCGATGAAGTTAAGCCTACCAGCTTTCTCAGCCTACAATATTTTCACTTACGATTTGTTATATCTATCATTTGTTTTTTCAATTCCATATTTATCCTGAAAGTTTTAACGGACTTTATATCTTTAATTTACTATAATATCTAGTTTACAGAAGACAATGATCTGATGTTTTAATTGATAATTATGTTATTTGTCTTTGGTTTTAAACTATGGTTTACAAGGTATGAAGATGAAACCTCACAAACAGAAAAGTACTCCGTACACTTGATAATACTGCATTGGTCATAAAAATTCAATATTATTAAAGGCCTGTCTATTAGTAAAACTATATATATAAAAATATATGTGTGTATGTGTGTACGCATATGTATACATATAAGTATATATATAAATATACTGTATATACATTTATATATACGTATATATAAATATACACACATATATATGAGAGAGAGAGAGAGAGAGAGAGAGAGAGAGAGAGAGAGAGAGAGAGAGAGAGAGAGAGAGAGAGAGAGAGAGAGAGAGAGAAAGAGAGAGAGAGAGCCAACAAATATAAGCAAATAAGCTTCAACTTTCATAAAATGTTTTTTATGGTTTTCTTGTCAAGATATTCCTCAATGTATTACATTAGGTTTAAAAAAAAAAAAATTTTCTATCTTACATTCATTGATAACTATCAAATATAGCCAAGTAATTTTTTATTTCATAAGAAAGATACCAAATCCCACGAAAATATACAAGAAAAATGATATGGAGAACAGCAATTGTGGAAAACATCTTATCTCTTGTAATATTGATTAGCAAGTCTTATCTTAATCTAAAAAGACATTTGAATGAGGCATCAGTGCTCAGTAAGCAAATTTCAGAGGGAAAAACCAAAGTGATTAAAGGCCGAGGATCTCTTACAACTCTACTATCTAAAACAACTATCAGCAAGTTGATTAATATAATAGGGATATTGATCAAAGGAACCATAGGGAAGGAAGTGATTGAGTCTGGAAAATATGGAATTGAAGTAGACGTGACAAGGGATGTTGGAATTTTAACCCGTTAGCAGTGTGCCTACGATATGTCAACGATGGAGTGGCAAAAGAAAGACTGATCAAATTGTGTGTTTCTACATCATCATCAGGTATAGTTCTGATTAAAATGGTTTCCAAAAGTTTGAATCCTAGAAGTATAACTGAACAGTCGTATGATGAAGCCAATATGCCTGGAAAATGTGTCGGCTTACAAGCACTTTAAAAATTATGCATCAACATCATTTATCACATATTGCTATGCTCATCGTTTCAACCTCTTGGGGACAGATTCAGCTGCTTGCTATCACGAACCTGTAAATTTATTTGCTTTGATTAAAACGACAGCAGCTTTTATGCAAGAAAGCTATAAATGAATGAATTTATGGAAAATCTTTGCTGATAATCTTGGAAAACATTTTGCTCTAAGACTGAAGACATTATGAAATACTAGATGGACTAGTTATGATACAGTATTAGAATCTATAATTAGGATACATGGAGCTTTAAAGCCTCAACGGGGAGTCCTACTACTAGATAGTGTTGGATCTCACTGCAGCATCTGAATAATTCTTCCATAAAACAGCTTACCAAGCTTACACTCGGAGAAGCAACTGGATGAACTTCCAATCCTCTAATTTATCGCTGTTGTACTGATATATGCAAAGAGTTTTCAGGTATGTACACCTTTTTCTAAGTATCTTAAAACAAATGAACCAGTCATATTAGTTACATTAAACATGTTCCGAGGGACTACTTGAAGAGGTGCTGAAAACTGAGGAAAGATTTGCTAATTCCCGTAACTCTTTGCATAATGAGCTGGATACGCTGGAACCAGAAAACATGTACACAAAGCTACCTCAGATACGTTAGCCTGCCCAACGCCTTAAAAAAATCCCCATTACCGACTTTCATAAGAAAGGGGAGACAGTGAGAGCCTGGATTACAACAAAACTCCAGTAGACATTTCCGAGTCACTATTTTTACACCATCATTGATTCAGTATCATCATCAATAAGGAGCCGAGTTGAAGAAAGTGATGACGTACAGAGATGTATTGCCTTCGTTGATCGGAGTTTCTTACTTTGTTGGAAAGGAATTCCTGACAAACGAATTGCAAGCTATAGAAGACATTGCGAGAATTGATAGATATAATCTATGTTAAAAACATTTTACGTTTTCTAAAAATTATGATGTTATTATACACCGAGAAGCCCCACATCAAAATTCCATCTATGACATTGACAACGAAGAAAATAGATGAATCCTCTTATGTCAACGGATCATTTAACAAACATGTACATAGTTTATAAAGAAATTATCTTATCATCTTGCACTCAAGTAAAATGTGAACGTTTTTTAAAACCTACACATCATAGCATGCTCGGTCATGACAACCTTTAGAAGTTGTTGTTGATTAATATTGAAATGGATATTCCTGTCCCAATTAATTCTAATACTTAACGACTTATAGTGTCATTTACACTCCCCTCTAATTATCTATTGTAAACCAAATAGTCATGGCTATTTATGACAGTGGATAACAAGATTTACATATACAGAGTTTAAATCATAATCACTGTAATTGTCAAAGGATGCATTATTTATATTTGGCAATCATTAGTAATTACAAAGTATTTTGTGATTATATTAAAAGAAGTGAATGAACACTATATCATCTGCTATTTAAACAGACGGTAGGGGTTGTATTTTAAGAATAATAAAAATTTCTTTCATAAATCTTGTTACATTAAAAAGGATTTCATATTATCAGCTCATTAGCCCATACGAATCTGACACAAATGCCAGTTCGATACTCCACAAACACACAGGTCTATATAGGTAAACAAATATTCAATCTAGATCATTTTCCTACAATGTAACCAATTTTTTCAAACAATGACAATAACAAAAGTAATATTAATTCCTCAGCAAACTCATTATATCACATCCGGAACATTCGATTCATGCCTATAAGCATGAGACAAAGCGAACCCTTTCTTTAAATACTTGATGAATATCCCGAGACCAATGCCTGGAATCAATACTTCATGGGGTGACCACTCATGGAAAAATATCTGGCGATATCATTCCAGTCGTTTATCTACCTTCGTTTAAGTCGCTTGGATCCGTTGTTGTTTCTTGCACTTGTGCGTTATTCATCAAATTATCTTAGTTTATCCATTTTTATGAGTTTCATAACATTGATTACCATAACTTTGTTGTTGGTTACTGGAATATTGATGCTGAGTGCTTCCACAATACCTGGATTTTCAACTCGATTTGTGTAGCGGTTTCACATTTGTTTCTGCGCGTTTATTATTATTATTATTATTATTATCGTTATTATTATTATTATTATTATTATTATTATTATTATTATTATTATTATCATAACTTTCTTGAATGAATGGAAGTAAATCTACCTGCGCACATACAGCAGATGGTGGAAAGACGCAAAAGGTGAAAGACTTCTAAGATCCAGCTTTCAACCTTCAAAATTTCTTAGATGATACAGAAAAAATACAACAATGATGCAAAGAAGATTAATTATAAACGAATGGGACGACTATAATGTGAGACCTTACGAAGGATACGTATCTGAAAGAATACCTGTAAGCAATGGCAGGCTACTTCCCTACAAAAGAATGGTGAGTGATTCTTTCGTGGTTTTAGGAAGATGAAAGCGGGTCCATAATGCCTTTAGCCCTAATTTATAAAATGCTTGAGTCGTTAGACAATAGAAAGTTGAAGGCAAATCTTTCCGTCTTGTCAAGAAATAAAAGGTTAATTTTGAAAACAATGTGCATGTTCACAACATAATATATACAACAACAACAACAACAACAACAACAACAACAACAAATGAGGCCATCTCTAGTCCAATGAAGAACAAAAGCCTAAGACATGTACTTATTCATGTCTAGGGTTTGACCATTTTCATCTTCACGCTGGCCATTGTGAATTGGTGATAGTGGGAGATTTATGTGTGATCAGTCACCGCAAACCAATATGGTATGGGTAGCCATAACTAGTGCAGCTTTGCTGATCATGGCGAAACACAAATCCTTTCACCACGTTAAGGTATCACACCTCAGAAAAAG
>NC_090761.1:35962667-35965167 GCF_036898095.1 Palaemon carinicauda
ACTATTCAGGAGAAGATTGGCAAAAAAGTATCTCTCTCTCTCTCTCTCTCTCTCTCTCTCTCTCTCTCTCTCTCTCTACACAGCTTGACTTTGGTGTAGGATACATATGGATCGAGGTCTTTTTGAAGGACAATGCGCACTGCATGTATTTCATACACGCTCCTACACTGTAACAGTTTTTATTTTTTATCTTATCACTCGCTCTTCCCTGCACTGTTAATAGACCTACCAATGTTATTATGTTAACTCATGCTTTATCATAATTGAATTTTTGTGTTGTTCTTCCTCAGAAGTTGCTGTATATAAATACGATGATTATTTTAAAAAGTTTAGTTGCATTCACCACGTCTCTCAGTTATCACTTAACTGGCACCTCGTACATTGATGACCACAGGAGTGACCGGCTCCCTCCCACCTTCTCCCTCACTAATGTGTTTTGATTTTTGATGATGCTGCCTTCCGACACCGACTCTATTATCAATGGCACACCCCTGAAACTACCGTCCTTTGCCAGTGGAGAAGCATTTACCTAGTTCAGGCATGCGGAAGTCCAGTTTCATATCAAGGGTGTGACTCAGTCAAGCACCTAAGCAGATTATATTTTTACGGCAATCTCCGAGGACTATGCTTGAAATCTCTGATTGGCTGTGCAAGCAAGGGGACACACCAATAACGTATGATACTCTCAGATAATACCACCTCAAGCAGTACTCACCATAGGCAGCCGATTGCATAGCGAAACTTTTTCAGCTATTTCAACAACTGTTGGGCAACCAAAATGCTTTGTTCGCTCTTAGGGAAATGACTAATAACGCTAGCGTGCAGCCTGGTGCAGACGGCTCTCCTCATAAAGTGAATCTATTTTGTGCCCTTTGGGTACGACGCCTACTCGAACCTGTATACACTGCCATCCCCGATGTTACTAGTTAGCCCATGAAGAACCTGATGACCAAAATTGACACCTTTATGGACAACCACTTCACCACCTTCAAGACCTCCATCATTGCCTCCACTCCTGATGAAGTTGACAACTATTCAACATTGTCCGAGGCTGAAGTGAATGTGGTGGTACACAGACGCCCAACCCGTGACGTGCCGAAGTATCGACAAAACCGTCCACCACCCACTACTCGCTCACACACCAACCAACGAACTCTACACACATTTAATGACACTCATCGGCTGCAGTTATGCTACTACCAGTTCAGATTCGTGCATGCTGCTAAGAAATGTTCGGACGGTTACCAGTGGTAAAAAAAACATGTAATAATGCCATCGCTTGTGGCGGAGGCATCCTTGTCAAGGGAAGTTTCTCATTGCTGATTGATGACACATTGCCAATTCTCAGTGCGGATTTCCTCTCACATAATCTGCTCCTGGTCGATGTTGCTCACCGACGGCGAGTCTACACAAAATTTTACGCATCAACACCTCTCAAACCAGCCCCTCCAACCTCCCCCTCTACACCAGCGTACTCATGGATGTCTATACCAAACTCCTCACGTCGTACTCATTAGCTTTCCATCCAGAACTTCGTCCAATGTCTAAGGTTCCTGCCAAACATGGTATTTATCACCATATCAAGATGACGGAGCCCCAAGTATTTGCCAGATTCAGGCGTCTGGTACTGGATTGTTTGACAGTCGCTAAACAAACATTCGCTGAAATGGAAGAAATGGGCCTTTGCCAAAAGGCCTTATGCCCATGGTCATCACCCTTGCACACCATTCTGAAGGAAGATGGCTCTCTGCATTCGAGTGAGGATTATAGGTGCCTGAACATGCATACAGAACCAGATCATTACCCCTTTCCAAACATTGCCTACATGATGTCCTACTTGCACAAAGCAAAGGTTTTCTCCACACTCGACCTCCTGAAGTGGTATTATCAGGTGCCCATGAACCAAGAAGACATCTCCAACACTGACATCACCACCCCCTTGGGTACATACACCTTCAATTACTCCTGATTTGCCCTATGTAATGATGGGGCCACTTTTCAACATCTAATGGATGGCATCTTGGGGGCCCTTCCTTTCTGTGTATGTTACGTGAATGACATACTTGTGTTCTCTTCCTCTAAGGAGAAACACCTCCATCCCATACGCAGAGTGCTCAACTGCTAACAACTGGACAGCCATGTAGTCCAGTATGACAAGTATACCTTTGGCGCCTATGACACATCGTTCTTATGTCACTGCAGCACTCCTGAAGGAGTACACCCCATCCCTGAAAAGGTAGCAACCATTCAGAACTTCCCCACCCCCTAGACCATCAAAGCACTGCAAGAATTCTTTGGCATGATCAACTATTATCACTGTTTCCTGCCACCCATTGCCGCTGCTCTTGCTTCCCTCCCTCTATGCGACCTTAAAGGGGAAGCCAAAAAACCTGAATTGGGGTTGCCTTCAAGAAGTGTCCTTCTACAATGCAGTGCTGCTCTCACTTTTCCCCTGCCCCATGCGCCTCTCCTTCTCTCCACCAATGCAAGCGACGTCACT
>NC_090761.1:35972667-35975167 GCF_036898095.1 Palaemon carinicauda
GTTAAGCCCAATCAAAGAGTATTTTCTCTAAGATTTTTTTTCTAGAGGTGATGGAATAAATGCAGAGAGAGAGAGAGA
Organism: Palaemon carinicauda; assembly: GCF_036898095.1. Classification (NCBI taxonomy): domain Eukaryota; kingdom Metazoa; phylum Arthropoda; class Malacostraca; order Decapoda; family Palaemonidae; genus Palaemon; species Palaemon carinicauda. The sequence continues at coordinate 35,972,746 of NC_090761.1, forward strand.
GAGAGAGAGAGAGAGAGAGAGAGAGAGAGAGAGAGAGAGAGAGAGAGAGAGAGAGAGAGAGGATATGTAGAACATCATTAGTCATCAAATTAGTTGCCTATGATAACTTATGGTCAATTCCACTATATGGAAGTAAAACCTCAATGTGTTTCAAACGCATAAAATGTAAGTTAATTCTACCTGTATTTGAGAGCACAATATGAAAACTAGCAGGGCTCACATTTCCTTTACAAGAAGGCTCCTAGAGAGCATTATGATTACATCCTTACAGAAATACCTCACAAATTTCCCATATCCCAAATATGCTACTGGGAGAGCATGTAGCGAATAATGGCTGCAGGCATAGAAGTGGGAAAAAGACCATTGGATATATACTTAGGGCAATGGGAGGATAGCCTCCTGTGATGTTCTCATTTACCTAATATTGTTAAGCTATAAGATGAATAGGTTACTATGGAACAAAAGTAAATGTCTTGATAGGTTCTGGTGAAAGTGTCATTGGATCACAGAATGAGTGGTTGGAAAAGCAGGATGTTATAAGCCCAAGGGCTCCAACAAAGAAAAATAGTCCAGTAAGGAAAGGAAATAAGGAAACGAAAAAACTACAGGAAAAGTAACGAACAATTAAAATAACATATTAAGGAGAGTAACATCTCAAAATAGATCTTTCATAAATAAACTATAAACAGAGACCTATCTCACTGATCAACATAAAAATATTCGCAGTAAGTTTGAACTTTTGAAGTTCCACTGATTCAACTACCCGATTAGGAAGATCATTCCACAACTTGGTCACAGCTGGAATAAAACTTCTAGAATACTGTGTAGTATTGAGCCTAATGACGGAGAGGGCATGACTATTAAGATTAACTGCATGCCTAGTAATACAAACAGGATGGAACTGTCCGGGAAGATCTGGAAGGAAATGATGGTCACATTTATGAAAAATCTTATACAAAAAGCATAACGAATTAACTGAACCATGATGCAAGAGATTAATATCTATATCAGGAATAAGAAATTTATTAGGCTGTAAGTTCCTGTCTAACAAATCAAGATGAGCTTTGGCAGCAGAAGACCAGGCAAGAGAATAATACTCGAAATAAGACAGAATTTAAGAATTAAAACACTTATTCAGAATAGATCGATCACCGAAATCTTAAAAGACTTTCTCAATAAGCCAATCTTTTGTACAATTGTAGGAGAGACAGACCGAATGTGTTTCTCAGAAGTAAATTGGCTATCAAGAATCACATTTAGGATTTTAAGAGTCATATAGAATTAAAACAAATTATCAATGCTGAGATTCAGATGTTGAGGAGCCATCATACTTAAACTATTTTCAATCATACTTTATGATTTATTAGGGTTCAACTTTATGCTCCATAATTTACACCATGCACTTATTTTAGCTAGATCTCTATTAAGGGATTCTGCAACCCCAGATTTACATTCAGGATATGGAACTGATGGAGAGAGTTGCATCATCTGTATAAGCAACAAGCTTGTTTTCTAGGCCAAATCACGTTATGTGTAAATAGTATAAAAGGTAATGGGCCAAGAACACTACCCTGAGGAACACCAGATATCACATCCCTATGCTTATTATGGCGTCCATCAATAACAACTCTTTGCGATCTATTACTTAAAAATTCAATAATGTTGCTAAGAAAAGACCAACCTACTCCAAACTGTTAGAGTTTGAAAACAAGGGATTCATGATTAACACGGTTAAAGGCAGCACTAAAATCAAGGCCCATTAACAGATTGCTGTACAGGATTGAAGATTGTAAGAAGGGCATCACATGCTCAAAGTCCTTTACAAAAGCCAAACTGCAAACTAGGGAAGCGATTATCTTCATCATACCTAATTTGACGCTTTACTAAAACACGTTCATAAACTTTATATAATAAGGGAGTTATGAAAACTGGGCAACAATCAGCTGGACTTGAGCTACAACATGCATCATTTCCATAATCAAGTACCACTATCTATTCTCCAACAAGTGATAAAAGAATCTCCTTCTTTACTTGTGGAAAATAACTGATAACTTAGGAGTTAAGGAATCTGCAGTCTTTATAAAAAACCAAGGAAAAATAATATATTGGTGTACACCTCCAAAAGCATTAAGGTCCAAAAAGAGAGCTTTAATTTCACAAGACCAAAAGGCTAAACTAGTTAGTTTAGCCTCAGGAAAATAGGAATGAGGAATATTAAGTTTCTCATTAATCTGCTTACTGTCAAACATATCAGTCAAAAGGGTTGCCTTTTCTTTTGGACAGTGAAGGACAGAGCAATATGTTCTAAGTAAAGGAGGAACTGTTACAACTACACCAAAGAATACAGACTTTTACTAGAAAGGGTTTCTTTTATGGTTAAAATGTATTCCGTTTTAGTTGAAGCATATACTCTCTGAAAAAT
>NC_090761.1:35982667-35985167 GCF_036898095.1 Palaemon carinicauda
TGAAATCTAAGAATGGACTTAAACTCTGCTCCATCGAAAAGCTCTACGGGTATATGAGCCATTCCAACAAAATGTATAAGGTATGTCAGATTGTCAATGGGTTCTTTTAGGTATGTGGTATATTATTATTATTATTATTATTATTATTATTATTATTATTATTATTATTATTATTATTATTATTAATAATAATAATAATTATTATTATTATTGTTATTATTATTATTATTATTAATAATAATAATTATTATTACTATTATTATTATTATTATTATTATTATTATTATTATTATTATTATCATTATTATTATTATTATTATTATTATCTGGCTGAAGTCATACTTGAGGGATTGATCATATTTTCCGTAGCTCCGTTGGAGAAATGTCCTTCTGTTCGCCAATGCAACTTCCAACATATCCAACATTTGATGAAAAAAGTAGGATATATTAGATTAATGAGTAGCAATTACTGCCTGCTATACTTGGAAGAGATATACTTCACTTTTCATATATTTTGTGTCTGTGCTTTATGGTGGATGAATATCATTAGAACTCACACCACCCTAATCGCTATCTCTACACGTAGGAATTGAAGAGCATCAATAATAATAATAATAATAATAATAATAATAATAATAATAATAATAATAATAATAATAATAATAATAATAATAATGTGTTTTATATGTTCTGGAATTAGAGTGAATTATATTTGTTCCCTCAAACCTTTGGAGAAAGACAAATGTACTTTTCTATACGAGAGAGAGAGAGAGAGAGAGAGAGAGAGAGAGAGAGAGAGAGAGAGAGAGAGAGATCCAAATTAAAACTAAAACTAACAGTTATTTACTATCTCTCTCTGTATTTAGATCATGGCATCACCTCCAGAGGACAACGGAAACATTTCCTACAACAGAACATCTAAACAACTCCAGCTCAATTTTCCCACAGGTTTCGACGTCCCAAGAAGGGCTCTGCTCTTGTCTAGTGCCATCGTGCTTGTAAGTGTGTTCTTACTAGTGGATTAACATATATATATATATATATATATATATATATATATATATATATATATATATATATATATATATATATATATATATATATATATATATATATATATACACACATGCATTTTTATATACTACTCATAATTTGATTGAGATCATACGTACTTTACTAAATATATTACAAGTTTATATTGTCACTGTTGTTGATTATATACTGTCAAATGGCATTCTGTTAGTGACAAACCACATTTGTACAAGCATTTCGTGCCATTAGATGAAAGTGCAACCTCAATTTTCTTACTTTCACGAAAACATCACTGTTTCAGTTCAGACATGTGTTAATTGTTGGTGAAGGATTAGAGCTTTCATTACCCTTTGCAATAAATTTTGCACTAATAATACTTTCACAATACCTTAGACGTCGTTTAATATTCGAGCAATTAGGTAGAATTATTCGAATGCTGAAATCTGGGTCTTCACAACTTCACTTTGACAATACACTTAACGCCAACCAAAGCGTTAATAGGGTGTGGAATCAGCATCAAACATGGTGGTGGTCGTCACAGGTCGGTTACACAACAACGTGTTTACTTAGTCACTATTCAGGCATGACGACACGCTTTCCAGATAGCTACCGCCTTGCGGAATGACCTGAATGCCTTGGGTGTGAATGTATCCACCCAGACGATACGAAATCGTCTCCATACTGCTGGCCTCACCTCCAGGAGGGCATGTGTTTGGATCCCACTGACCTTACTGTCCATACCTTATAGGCGGGAATGTTTGAATTTGGCTCATGATCTAGGACACACTATAATTTGGGCTCCAGTGAAGTTCACTGATGAATCCCGATATTGTCTAGAGTTTACTGACAGGATGCAACGGTGTGTGGTGTTCACTGATGACTCCTGATATTGTCTAGAGTTTACTGACAGGAGGCAACGGTGTGTGGTGTTCACTGATGAGTCCCGATATTATCAAGAGTTTACCGACAGGAGGCAACGGTGTTTGGTGTTCACTGATTAGTCCCGATATTGTCTAGAGTTTACTGACAGGAGGCAACATTGTTTGGTGTTCACTGATGAGTCCCGATATTGTCTAGAGTTTACTGACTGGAGGCAACGGTTTTTAGTGTTCACTGATGACTCCTGATATTGTCTAGAGTTTACTGACAGGAGGCAACGGTGTGTGGTGTTCACTGATGAGTCCCGATATTGTCTAGAGTTTACTGACAGGAGGCAACGGTGTTTGGTGTTCACTGATTAGTCCCGATAGTGTCTAGAGTTTACTGACAGGAGGCAACGGTGTGTGGTGTTCACTGATGAGTCCCGATATTGTCTAGAGTTTACTGACAGGAGGCAACGGTGTTTGGTGTTCACTGATGAGTTCCGATATTGTCTAGAGTTTACTGACAGGAGGCAACGGTGTTTGGTGTTCACTGATTAGTCCCGATATTGTCTAGAGTTTACTGACAAGAGGCAACGGTGTGTGGT
>NC_090761.1:35990167-35995167 GCF_036898095.1 Palaemon carinicauda
CTCTTCACACTGCACAAGACCCCATCTCTCACTGACTGTAAGTCTCGTATCCTCTCTCCTCGTGTGTTCATCTCCCACTTCAGACCTTTTTATATAGAATTCTGTTGTGATGTAAAAAAACGGCACATTTTAAGTGTAGTTATATTGATTTTAGTATAAAATGTGATACGTACATTATGCTTCCCAACATGCCAAACAGTTGACGGCTCAAGAATTACCTCATGTTTCATTCTTACTGCTTAGAACTTCTTATGTAAACAGTTAGTGATGTTGCACTGATACTTTTTATTTTAATTCTTATTGTGTCATGTATTCATTGTATATTAGTGTTATTGTCATATTAACTATCGTACAGTATTGTATACAAAATACCGTATTTTACGGTAGCAATGTAGATATGGGCTACGTGTATAGTGAGTTTGAATGGTACGAGATGATCTGCTGAAAACTGTGATAATTTCCGAGTGTTATCTTAACTACTTAAGCTGTACTGTAGTGATAGTACTATTACATATATTAAAGTAATATGCACTTCAGTATCAGCTAGTGTTGTTAGATAGGAACATCTGTTTTCTTTACTGTACGTATTACATGTATGTATAAGTATGGTGATGACTCTTGTTATGTGTACTATAATCTTACCATGTACATAGTACATGTGTGTGCATGTACTGTACACTCACTGAAATGTGTTCATTCATTAACACAATACTTATACTGGGGTAGAAACCAATTAAAACAATATTAGGTTGTAAAGTGGGTTATTTAGTGTGCTAGTCGACTGCACATAGGCAATGGGCGGTAAGTTGGTAGGGCTATGAATTAACCAACCCCTAGGCCGCAAATATAAGTGGGTTCTTGCTCTTCGCGTCTGTATCTGTTACCTAACCCCCACGCGTAAGGAGGGTTGACTGTATTGTTGCTTAAAATTCTGTTCTGAAACATGGTTATTCAGGATTTTAAATAAACATAAATGAATGTAGCTAAAGTTAGAATAAAGATTTGCAGGTGTGACCTAGGCGCAAAGACTTATGGAATGGTGAATCCAGATGGTGATGGTTGATCGTTGGCATCAATGTGACGCCAGAACGAGCTTATGGACAATGCCATGCCGTAAGTATAAAAATAGACTTGGTATTGACTTTAATAGTTAGTATAAAGTGTAAACTAAAAAGAAAAAAATGTATTATTATTACATTTTCTCAATGCATTATCTCAAGAGTCTTTTTTTCCTAACTTTATACAGAAATCAACATATAACATGGACATGTCGATAAGCTACATCATCCAACAACAATTTTATCTTTTATGTACATTCATCTTATTTTTACTAATCTATAAACTAAGAAAAGTTTAAGCATAGATGTAATTAAAGATATGTATCCATATATTTACATGAGACCATGTAGTACACTTGTCATAGGTTGTCTTGTTATGTATATATTCAAATGTAGATGGACACATAGTCACACATGCATATATAAAAAATCTAAGCAAATATATACGTACAGTATATATCTCTATCTCAATACACACACACATATACATATACATATATATATATATATATATATATATATATATATATATGTGTGTGTGTGTGTGTGTGTGTATTATATACATATATATATATATAAATATTATATATATATATATATATATATATATATATATATATATAGATAGATAGATATATATATGTGTATTATATGCATATATATATAATATATATAAATATTATATATATATATATATATATATATATATATATATATATATATATATATATATATATATATATATATATATGAGTGTGTGTGTATGTATGTATACTGGTATATATCATCATCTAGTCCTACCCTACTGACGCAAAGGGAATCGGTTAGATTTCTCTAGTCGTCTCTATCTTGACATTTTAAATCAATACTTCTCCATTTATCATCTCCTACTTCGCGCTTAGAGGTCCTCAGCCATGCATGCTTAGGTCTTCCATCTCTTCTTGTGCCTTGTGGAGCCCAGTTGAAAGTTTGGTGAACTAATCTTTCTTGGGGAGTGCGAAGAGCATGCCCAAACCATCTCCATATACCCCTCACCATGATCTCATCCACATATGGCACTCGGGTAATCTCTCTAATAGTTTCATTTCTAATCCTGTCCTGCCATTTAACTGATATATAGCGTGATTTTTATATGTAATTTAATGAGATTTCATTTCCAGATTTTACTTAATCTAGTCATTGTCTGATTTCCTTTTATTTCCTTCTTTCATTTAACTCAAAATATAAAGATCCTGTATTAGAGTTTATATCTCCTAAACATCTAAAATATTCCACCTCATTATTTCTTTCTCCTTCCAATGACATTTCATCTTACATTACATATTTCGATCTTATCATTTCTATCTTTCTTCTATTTATCTTGAGCCCAACCACATGTAATATTTCATGCATTCTGGTAAGCAAGCTTTGCAAGTCTTGTGGTGTTCTGCTAACAGGGACAATGTCATCAACATACTCTAGGTCAGATAATTTCCTGTTACCAATCCAGTCTAATCCTTCTCCATCATCCCCAAATGTTTTATGCATTACAAAATCCATGAGTAGGATGAAGAACATAGGTGCAACACATTCCTTTGGAGTACTCCAATTTTCACTGGAAATTCATTTGATAAGACTCCACTAACGGTAACTTTGCACTTACTCACTATGCTCATGGACAGACTTAAACAAAATTACATATTTAAGATGAATTCCATAATAATGCAGGGATCTCCACAAAATTGGCCGGTGCACACTATCAAAGGCATTTTTTATAGTCCAAAAATGCCATAGAAAGTGGATTTCTATATTCTACACACTTTTACCTTTTCTAAATTAGGCTTGTTAATCTCTAGTCATTTCATCATTATTTCTCTCTAGTTTCTTTAGAATGAGTATACTATATATTTTCATGAAAACTGACGTAAGTGTGAGGCCTTTGTGATTATTAAAATCAGACAGATCTCCTTTTGTTTTCCCATTTTCACCAACACTTGTAGCTCCCATTCATCAGGTATTGCCTCTTCACGCCACAATCTACAAAAAAATCTTATAAGTATTCTGGGAGGCACTTCATTTTCGGTCAATCACATCTCAGCAGTTATTCCATCGTATCTAGGGGTTTTCCATCTCTTCAATTTTTTTTATTGATAGCTCTGACTTCAAAAACACTTAATTCCTTCATGTGCACATCAAGATCTTCCTCAGCGTCAGGCATAACAATTAATTATTCGTAACATATCACCTATTTATTACCTCGCTAAAGTGTTCCATCAAGCGTTGCATTTCTTCACCTTTTGTTGTTATAACAGATAAATCTCTCTTTTTGATGCTTCTTCTTCACTCCAGTAGAGATTTAATTAATAAATCTATGGACAATTCTTGCAACATAGCCACTCACTAAATTCATAGCTTTGTCAACCTCCTCCGCTTTCCTGTCTAAATATTCTCTCCAAACATTCCTGGCTATTCTTTTGACTTCATTATCAATACTGGGATACATAGAATACTCTATCGTGTAATATTCATTACTTCCTCCAAAACTATCAACAATCAATTTCTGTTTCTGTACCCTTTTTATAGTATTCCAATTATCATTTGACATCCATGGCTTTCTCCTGGCAACTGTATGTCTCAAAACTTCACTAACTATTAACTGATATGTGTTCTTGATATCACACCATTCTTCATCAACTGTCTGCTCTTCGTCTCGTAAAGTCTCTAAGACTGAAAAATGATACCTACATTTATATTTGCAAAGGCTTCTCTGTGCTCATTTTCTAGAAGCTTGGTTATATCAAACCTAGGTATTCTATCTACATTTCTGATGGGTGCTTTCGGTTTTAATTTCAGTGTTGCAATGAGGAGCTGGTGATTATTACCAATATTTGTACCACTAAAGCTTCTAACATTCTTCAGAGCCCTCCTTTTATCATTATTAATGGCTATGGGATCTATTGGATTTTTATAATTGTCATATGCATATATATATATATATATATATATATATATATATATATATATATATATATATATATATATATATATATATATATATACACACACACATATATATATATATATATATATATATATATATATATATATATATATATATATATATATCAATAGAATCTATATATTTATATGTATTAACAGGTATATAGATATACATATACATATATATTTCTATATACATACACACACATATATATACATATATATATATATATATATATATATATATATATATATATATATATATATATATATTTATACATCTATATATATATATGTATATATATATAATACATTTGCAATAGAATCTTTATATTTATAAATATATACAGTACATAGAGTATATATGTATATGTAAATATATATATATATATATATATATATATATATATATATATATATATATATATATAAATATATACATATCTAATATATATATACATATATATATATATATATATATATATATATATTTATATATATACATGTATATATAGTATATATATATATATATATATTTATACATCTATATATATATATATATATATATATATATATAATACATTTGCAATAGAATCTATATATTTATAAATATATACAGTACATAGAGTATATATGTATATGTAAATATATATATATATATATATATATATATATATATATATATATATATATATATATATATACATATACATATATATATATATATAAATATATACAGATATAATATATATACATATATATATATATATATATATATATATATATATATACATATGTATATATATATATATATATATATTTATATATATATAAATATATATATATACATATATATGTATATATATATATATATATATATATATATATATATATATATATATATATATATATATATATATATATATATATTTAAACATAAATACATGCATATATATACTGTAT
>NC_090761.1:36000167-36002667 GCF_036898095.1 Palaemon carinicauda
TGTGTGTGTACATTCTAAACGGAAATAGGACGCATTATTTAAAAAAAGTACACGTTTCCATTTTCAGAAATCTTAGGAGTTAATAATTTCCTAACGGATATCAAATTTGTGTAATAAATACAAAGATTTTCAGCTCAAATCACTACGCCCTAACGCATAGTATCCAATAATACCATTATATTTCGAGCCGGTCAAACCTTCCTGTTATTGATGTGTTCAAACGATCACATAACTTCACCTGAAAGTTCATTACCCCTCGTGGACCTTGGCAATGAGGGTTTTACGTGACTACAGTCGTAGTATTCGCCAAACTCTACTTCCGTAAAGTTATTTATGATTAATATTCCACTTCTAACGAGTTTATAACCTTAGTTTAAGAAGCAGAATGTGTTATCCTTTGGCCCAAGGAACCCTTCCTCTAGCTCCACCAGTTCACTTAACTTATGTGACTAACCTTGTGTATCAAGAAGGAAACGCCCTTCGAATCAGTTACCAGGAACTGATGAAGATGCTTCAGCTCTTACTGAAAAGATGAAAATATGATTATGTCAGTGTTTCCTTCGAGAACGACACATGGAAAGATAATCGCTTAAAACCGATAACCCCTAAATTGTATTACAAGCTAAGGTATAACAGTAGTTGGAACAGCAAGATGCACTAAGGCCAAAGGCTCCAACAGGGAAAAAAGGCCCAAGGAAGAATGGAAACAAGGAAATATATAAACCACGAGAGCAGTATACTTGATAAACAATTAGAATATAATATTTTAGGAACAGTAACAACATCAAAATAAATGTTTCAAATATAAACTATTAAAAATTCAAATAACAAGAGGAAGAAAAATAAGATTGAACAGTGTGCAATAGTGTACCCTCAAGCAGGAAACTACCCAAAAACGGTAGTAGGCCATAGTACAGAGGCTATGGCACTTCCCAAGACGAGAGAACAATGGTTTCATTTTGTAGTGTCCTCCTTGAAGACCTGCTTATCATAACTAAAGAGTCTATTCTACCCTTTCTAAAATGAAAGTAGCCACTGAACAATTACATTGCAAAAGTTAACCCCATTGAGCGAAGAATTGTTTGGTAATCTCAGTTTTATCAGGTGTAAGACGAGAGAAGAAGAGAATGTGAAAAGAATAGGACAGACTTTACGGTGTATGTGTGGGCAAAGAAAAAAGGAGTCGTAACCAGAGAGATGGATCCAATGTAGTACTATCTGGCCAGTCAAATGATCCAATAACTCTAGCGGTAATATTTCAATGGGTGGCTGGTGCCATGGCCAGCCTGCTACCTTATATACCATATATATACAGTATACAAACACAAACACACACACACACACACACACATATATATATATATATTGTATATACAACGTGTGTATATATATATATATATATATATATATATATATATATATATATATATATATATATATATATATATATATGTCTCATATAAGGAACAAATTATAGCCTCTTAAAGTGAATAGCCTGGTAGGTTTCAGTCATGCCATCAGAGAAACTAAGAGAAGTCAGAACGTGGGTCCTAACTACTAAAAGCGTATGAAGACGAAAACTCAGGTATGAATATCCAGAGACAATGGTCCAGAATCAATACTTCATACGACAGCTAATGCAAAAATATCTGGCTAAGTTAGTTCGGTCGTTTCCTGCCCTGGTTTACATCGCTTGGAACCGTTGTCCTTTCTTACATTTGTTTTATTCATCAAATAATTTTCATTTTTTTTTTCAAGAGTTACATCTTTATGAACATAAATTTGTTGTTGGTTACTTGAATTTTATTCTGTGTGCGTCTAATTTTTCTCTCTCTTGAATGAAAAAGTAAATTTATCTTCCCACATAAACGTGATAGAGACGCAAGAGAGAAAGATTCCTAGGATATAATTTATAATATTCAAAATTTCTTGGATTACAAAGGAAGGAAAACAACATTGATGCAACGAATATTCATTACAAACTACTGTATACTGTTATACCTTACAGAGGATATTTAACTGAATAATACCTGCAAGCAATGGTAAACTGCTTCTCTACAAGAAAATGGTGAGTATTTCGTACTTTTGGTATAGGTTGGGAAGATAATAAAAGGTCAATTCAGCTTTTAGGCCTAATTAAGATAATGATTATGAGTCATTCATAATAGATGATAGAAAAGGTAAAGGAAAATCTATTAGTTTTGCCAAGGAATAAGACATTCAAAGAGAACACAATTTGTAAGTTTATAATATATTATTATTATTACTATCACTAGCCAAGCCACGACCCTGGTTGGAAAAGCAAGATGCTAAAATCCCAAGTTCTTCAGTGGGGAAAAATAGCCCAGTGAGGAAAGGATATAAGGAAATAAATAAATGATGAGAATAAATTAACAATATATCATTCTAAAAACAGTATCAGCGTCAAAACAGATATGTCCTATATAAACTATTAACAACGTCAAAAACAGATATGTCATATATAAACTATAAAAAGACT
>NC_090761.1:36007667-36015167 GCF_036898095.1 Palaemon carinicauda
CAATAAAAAAGAAAATACCCTTACAGTGGAGGAGAGTGATTGAAACACATGAAGTACATGGCTCCCCCAAAAAACAGACATACATGTGAAATGGGGTGCCCTGCTCTTGAGAGGCTACTAAAATGGACACCAAGTCTTCCTTACTAAGAATGCTGAGTAAGAAATCCTTTGGGTTGCGACGGATCACAGGAAAATGGCCCATGTAAGGGGATTAACGCTGGCTTGCTAGTGCCGTTACACAGGAAAACGCACTTTGCAGAGTGCTAATCTACCACTAATCTACCAATATGTGTTGCTTAGCTGAGGGCTTGTAAATCTGGTAGCATGAAGTAAATTTCCCCACGTAACGGCGCTGGAGATTGCTGGAGGAGGTTGCACGCATAAAAAATTCAGCAAGCACAACAACGGGTCACCATACACCATTTTAGCTGCGAAGAAATCCAGGGCGTCTTTAGGAGTAGTCCTCAGTCTCAGGAGGACCCAGGAAGCTTGGTAATACAGTTGAAGTCATTGCAGTGGGATATCAAAGTTTTTTGAATGGGCAATGAAAACGTTCAACAATCCCGTTGGCAACAGGGCTGTTGGTGGTTGTATGATGTAGGGTGTTTCCCAGGAGATTTGCTAATGATGACCAAAGTTTAGAGGTGAAAGTGGCACTCCTGTAAGAAGTAATATGCTCATGGATACCAAATCTCGGTCTCCACCCTGAGAGTAAGACCGATGTACATGCGATGGATGTTGCAGTTTCCATGGAAATAGCTTCAGGCTAAGGAGCGGAGTGGTCAATGACGGTAAACAGGTAATGATGCCCTTGTGATGTAGGTAGGGGACCTACTATGTCGATGTGAATGTGAGCAAAATGACACTAAGGTTGAGGATAGGTGTCCACTCCTAAATCCATATGTCGATGTACTTTTGAAGTTTGGCAGGAAGTACAGGAAGGACCTAATCCTCGGTATCCTTAGTAATGCCGTGCCTAATGAACTTCCTCTTTATTAGTTGTGCAGTAGATCAGCGTAAGGAATGTGAAAGGCCATGAAGAAAATCAAACACCTGTTGGCGCATGGGAGCAGGTATCCACGGGTGAGGTCTACCAGTACTAACATCACAAAGGATGGTGGTCATTGGAGTCGTCAAGGGGGACGTCTTCCCAAGGGAAAGATGTGGAGGATGTCCTACATGTTGAATCTTTTCGTTGGGCTTCTGCTAACATGTTGTAATCCAATCCCAAGTGAATGGCGGCCAATGTGTATCTTGACAGGGCATCGGCACTAGATTCATTTTCCCATGGGCATGTTGAAGGGTACAAATGTATTTAGCCATGGCAGAGAGATGTTGGTGTTAACGAGTAGACCAGGCGTCAGTGTCAAGTGAAGGCGTACACCAGAGGTATGGGGTCCCTGCAAATAACGAAGAGCCTATTTTCTAAAAAGTAGTGAAAGTGACGAACAGCCAAATGGATCACCAGCCTTGGACCATTTTCATACTGAAGAAGGCCAATGAGCGGGGAGAGCCAATGACCACCTGCTCGAGCACTGCACCAATAGCTATGTCGCTGGCATCAGTAGAGAGAAGGAGAGGGGTATGTAGCACGGGAAAAGAAAGAGCAGCAGCGGTTGACAGGGCATTGGAGAAGCTCGCTTCTTGAAGGGGAACCCACTTTAGGTCTTTTGTTGTGCCCTTGAGGGAGGCATAGAGGGGGGCAAGAGTGGTAGCAATGGCTGGCAGGAAACGCTGATAATATTTGATCATGACCAAGAATTCTTGCAGTGCTTTAACAGTCGAGGATGTGGGGAAGTTCTGAACTGCTGCTATCTTCTCAGGGATGGGGTGGAATCCTTCAGAAGTGATGCTGTGCCCTTAGAATGATACGTTGTACCGGACTACACAGCTGTACTGTTGTAAGTGGTCTAGCACTTTGCGTAGGTGACGGAGGTGTTCCTCTTTGAAAGGATAGATCACAAGTATTTCGTCCTCGTAACATACACAGGAGAGGAGGTCCCCTAAAGTGCCATCCATGAGGCATTGAAATGTAGCCCCAGCATTATTAAGGCCAAAACAGGAGTAATTGAAGGTGTAAGTACTGAAAGGGGTGTTGATAGCACTATTCGGGATGTCTTCTGGGTTCATGGGGACCTGATAATACCCCTTCAAGAGGTCGAGAGTGGAGAACACCTTTGCTCTGTGCAACTAGGTCATGTAAGCGATGTATGGGAGAGGGTACTGATCCGGTTCTGTCTGTATGTTCAGGTGCCTGTAATCCCTACATGGAGGCAGAGAGCCATCTTTCTTCAGGACAATGTGTAAGGGTGAAAACCATGGGCTTGAGGCCTTTTAGCAAAGGCCCATTTCTTCCATTTTGGTGAACATTTGTATAATGACTGCCAAACCAGACATCAGAATCTGGCGACCACTGGGGGCCCCGTCATCATGATATGGTGATAAATATTATATTTGGTGGGAACGATAGGTATTTGGCGAAGTTCTTGGTGGAAAACGTGCGGATACGACGTAAGGAGGTCGGTGTACACATCTGTAGGTGTGCTGATGTACAGAGCTAGGTCCTAGGGGACGGGTTGAAGAGGTGTCGACCAGTAAGACTTTGCGTTGACAAACCGTCGGTGAGTGATGTCAACCGAGAGGTGGAAATGTGATAGAAAATCCGCACCTAGGATTAGCAATGAGACGTCAGCAACGACACTTTCAATTATATTTGATGCTTCCAAACAATAATATGAGATTTTTGTAACTATGTGTGGGTATTGCAGATCCGTTGGCATCTACCAGACAGACGTCAGCAGACTTAGACAGACAATGTTATGTCATGCAGAGTGGCCTTGGCAGAAGAAAATGGCAAGCACCCACATCTACAAAAATCGGCACGCCCGTACCTGCGTCATGTAAAAAGAAAAGATTAGTGACAGGGAAGTCCACTGCTACAAGTGATGACCTACCTACAGGTGTTTTTTGTGGCCACTGACAACCGTTCACATATTTCTTCCCAGAAGGCCCATATATGGAGTGGTAGTAGTATGAGCAAGTGGTGGGTGATGGGCGACTTTGTTGCTCCGGCAAGTCACAGGGTGGTCGTCTGTGTCATACTGCATTCATGACAGCGTTGGTCGATGTTGAATAGGTGTCCTCTTCGTCAAGAGTGGCGGCAATGATGGAGGTCTTAAAGGTGATAAAGTGGCTCTTCATAATGGCGTCAACTTTGGTCATCAGGTCTTTCGTGGGCAAAATATCGACATAGGGTGTGGGAGCGCTTACTGGTTCGAGTAAGCGTCGTACCTGACGGGCGTGAAGTATGTTCACCTTACGAGGAGAATTGTCTGTGGCTGGTTTCAGGCAAACGATACTGGCCATTTCCCTGAGGTGCGTGAAGCCTTTCGATCACCCAACGTTTGTTGAGAGAGCTGAAAAAATTTTGGCAATATGGAAGGCTGGCGATGGCGAGTAGATCTTCAGGAGGTATGTTTTGAGGTCGTCGTATGGTATTAGAGTGTCCCCTTGCTCAGAGAGTCAATCAGAGATTTCAGGGAGAGTGTCCTCAGGGATTGCTGTAAAAACATAGTCGTCAATAGAGCTTGACTGAGTTTCATCTTTGATGTGGAACTGAATCTCGGCGACCTGAAACCAGGCGAATGCTTCAGTACTGGCGAAGGGGTGTAGTATCATGGATGTAGTGTTGATAGGAAAGTCAGTGCCTGAAGACAGCATCATGAAACAGTAAGAGATAGCAGTGAGGGGGTAGGCGAGAGGAGGTTGGTCACTCCAATGGTCACCAATTGTGCGAGCAAGCTGTTAGGTGATAACCGAGAGGAGAGGTGAATGCAACTAACTTTATTTCAACAGACAGTGAGCTTAAATACAAGAGTTTCAGAGCAAGAAGTCCACAAAAATTCAAGCATAACAATTCGATACTATATCCGCAGTTTCTGTAATTCCTATGAACTTTCTTTGTGGTAAGATAGACAAAATTTCGTACTTATTCCTTACTGACACTACCGTACTCGCTTTGCAGCCATCCGTGACTCTTGAAAATTCCCAAGTTTTATTACTTTAAGTTGAACTGTAACATATGACGATTGCTTAATAAAGGAAGAATTGGTGCATGACTCTTTACTCTTCATAGCTTGATATTCGTTGAATTACCTGAAAACGGTTACTTGCAAGCTAGTGATTATTTTATTTAATGACCTGCTTGTTTGATGTTACTATGAGACGAAGTTGATACAATTCGTTGCAGCGAATTCGTTAAATTTTCTTGCAAAATTCGTAGATATTATCAACATGATATAGATGCGATGGCCAGTATGAAATGGCATTTTAAATTCTCTCTTCCCTAGCATCAGGAAATAAATAATTGGTGTTATGTTTACATAGATCTGTTGAATCTGACCAAATGAATCCCTTTATCTTAATTTTGTGCTTCATACGTATAACGTACAACATAATTTATTGTGATTAAGTACAGCAATATTAATCAATCATAAACAAAGTGCCCACTTTCATTATGAATTATAATGATAAAAATAGAGTTCAACTCAAAATCCATATCTTTTTTTTCACAGGAAGTCCGCAGAAAGAAACCTGTTGATCAGACTAACCAAATCTTGCAATTATCCCTACCGTCTAAGGACGAGCTCGATCTAAAAGAACTCCATCGCCTAGGACGTATGAAGGAAGTCTCCATAATATATTTGATTGGTAAGTTTTACCTGAAAGGTGTCACATGTAGTGAAAGACGCTTGTGCTGAATAGGGATCAGGTAGAAGCCAGGCCTCTTTCCCATTAGAATTTGGGTCTTATACAAGATTCAACTTCTAAAGTGATTTTTAAGCTCTTGTGTTGTAGGCAAAATGCAAAATTTTACCAATTTTGAATTCACATTACTGAATACCATAGTACATTCTAACCTGTTTGAGCAAAATATAAGAACAAAAGTAAAATGGTAATTGCTTTTAATGTGCATAAAATAGGATTTAAAACTTCTCTACAAAAAGTATTCACGAGTTGATATGTTTGTAATTTGAAAAATATATTCAGATGAATAGTAAAGGGTGCAATTAAGAAACTTATTCACATGAATATATCATGAAGTGTATACAATATCATAAATTGTAAAAATTGTAAATTTACATCTCTTAATGAAAGAAAAAGTTAAAAACTATGCATGCATCAGAGGAAAAACCATCTGACTTTCACTTTACTGCAGGAGGGTCATATGCAGTGAGGGACAAAATGGACACCATTCTCTATTACGTCAACACACCAACTCAGTTTGGCTGCTGTGGAATATCAGGGACCAAGTTCCACGTCTATACACCTAATAACCAATCTGTGTTGTGGATAAAGGAATTCGATGAGAAATGCTGTTGTTTTACGTATTCAACAGTAAGTTTTAGAGGATAAAGATTTCAATTATACATTAAATTGAAACATAAACACACGCAGGCACCCACAAACACGAAGACACACGTGCTATCATTTATATATATATACATATATATGTATATATATATACATATATATATATATATATATATATATATATATATATATATATATATGTGTGTGTGTGTGTGTGTGTAAGTTTATTATGTAAAGTACGTAAGACTTTCGTCTATAATTTCATTGCATTCTTCATTCAAGTTAGTATATTTAGTTTTGAAGTCTTATGTAACCTGTTTGATAGTGTTATATGATTCGTGCGAGATGTGAACAAGGGCTTATGTAAATGTTTTTAATTTTTTGATGAGGTATTGTGTCATGTTTGAGAGAAAATACAAAATTATTTTGTGCCAAGTGCTTTGGAAGATTCAACAAAAACCTAGTGATTGATGATATCTTTTTTTATTTCGGGGACAAAGGGTGGGCGAGAATAGCATAGCAAGAGAGCCGTCTTGCGTTGCGTGGGCATGCGTTCGAGAGAGCAATACTTGGTAACTCTGATGCCCTTAGGCCAGCCCCTAAGCTACCAGAGCTCAGTCCTGGAACATTCTGGAAGTAGCTAAGTTTCATATAAAGGCAACACCAGAGTTGCAGAGATCAGATAGAGAATTCCAACCTTAAGTCATAGCCACTCTCTCTCTCTGTCTGTCTGTCTGTCTCTCTCTGTCTCTGTCTCTCTCTCTCTCTCTCTCTCTCTCTCTCTCTCTCTCTCTCTCTCTCTCTCTCTCTCTCTCGGCTGAATGTATTGTTTTAAAGGTGTTCAGTGAAATTTCTACTTTTGGTGTGACAGGTTTTTTGTAAACATAGTGAGTATTTATGAAAATTCCCATAAAGCTTTTGTAACTGGCACTGTAGTAAGGTAAAAGGTATTTATATCGTTATCTGGTTAACTATATTCATTGAGAGTTCAGACTAATTAAATAGTGTGTAAAATTTGATTTCAAGTGAAACAAGTGATTGTATAATTTTCATAAGTATTATATCGTTTGTCTCAGTATAAGGTGTTATTCAGATTTAATATTTCAAGTGAAACAAGTGATTGTATAATTTTCATAAGTATTATTTCTTTTGTCTTAGTCTAAGGTTTATTCAGATATAATATTTCAAGTCAAGTGATTATATAATTTTCAGATCGTAACCTTTTTGTCTTAATCTAAGTTTTGTTCAGACTTAACATTTCGAATGATTTATTTGTTTTATGTACATTGTATTCGCTCGTACCCGTTAAAAAATAGTAGTAAGAAGGGGTTTTAAATAAGTCTTAAGAATAATTACCCAATTTTGTTTTGATTGTACTTGAGAGACCTTTGGATATTCAGTGTTTTGTATATTGCTGTCTGGGATTTATATAACTGCCACAAAGTTCGGGTATTAATATCTTCAAGTGTAACAGATTTAATGTAAAAACAAACAGGTGAGTTTGGTACTCGAGAAGTTGTATATCTTGCCGGCCATAATATATATAATATATGTTTGGTTCCGAAAAACGAGACCATCGTATTATATATATATATATATATATATATATATATATATATATATATATATATATATATATATATATAAATATATATATACATACATATATATATATATATATATATATATATATATATATATATATATATATATATATATATATATATATATATATATATATATTCAAATAAGCCATATATATTTGATACATTAATGTCTGGATTCTCTTAACAAATTCGGGATCAGAGCCCCAGGCAAAATCGCACAAGGACAAGAGCGTGTTCTTCATGGCCAAGTGGTAGTCACTGTCTATACAAGCTTGCCGGACCAGGGTTCGATTCCCGGCCGGTCACAAGCTCTTGTCTTTGTGTGATTTCGCCTGGGGCTCTGATCCCAAGGTCATTAAGAGAATCCAGACATTAATGTATCAAAAATATATGGCTTATTTGAATATGAAAAACACGTCTAAATGTGAAAAATTTATCATATAAATATATATATATATATATATATATATATATATATATATATATATATATATATATATATATATATATATATATATAT
>NC_090761.1:36020167-36025167 GCF_036898095.1 Palaemon carinicauda
AAGCGACAGGACGAGCATTGGTAGGAGGGATGATATGCAAAGTATAATATGCTTGTTGAAAGAACAGAATTGACCTATAAAAACGTGATATACTGGTTTATTGACAACAAAAATGGGATGGAAAGATTTTCTCAAATCTTACAAACTTCTTTCCCACTGTTATCCCTGCATTAAGGAGTCAGTTGCCTGATGCGCCCTCTCCAATGCCTTCAATCAAAGGCATCCTCTTCCACCAAACCATATCATCCTTCACCTTATCTCGCCATCTAATTTTCTGCCTCCCTCTCGATCTTGACCCCCCTTAAAAGGTTCCCACCAAGTCCTCTTCACTCCCTCCCCAACCATCAATCCTCATCATGTATTCACACCATCTCAATCGTAACAGTCTTATCACTTCTGTAATCTTTACATCACCTGCAATTAGTCTAATTTCATAATTTTCTAATCTTTCAAGCATTGATATTTCCATAATCTACCTCAGCATTCTTGTTTCTGTACTATCAAGTTCGCTACCTCTCTTCGTCTTAGAGCCCACGTTTCCAATCCATACATTAACACTGGTCATATTTACTGTGCTATAGATCTTGACTTTTAGCTTGATTGGAATCTTATCACATACTACTCCTGCTAACTTCCTCCACTTCCCCGAGGCTGCTTTTATCCTATTCTCAACTTCAGCCTCACATCCTCTCTTCTAAATCATAGTAAATCACAAATATCTAAATTGTTCTACCTTTTTTTAGAACTGAGCCTCTACTTTCATGTATAGCTATCCTGTCCCTACCTTCCCTGCTACCCGCCATAGCTTTCATCTTATTGAGCCACCCTTCTCCAAAGTATCTTGTCACTTTACAACTCTTTTCTGTAAGTCTTCCTAATTTTCGGTGGGAGTCGCCAAATCATTTGTATATAGTAACTCCCACAACTCTTAATTTCTGATCTCTCCACTTAACACATCCAAGACCACCACAAATAAAAATCGGGCTTAATGCTACCCCCGGTGTAATCCAACACTAACTTCAAAGGTTTCTATTTCCCCAACAGCCGTAATTACTTTTGTCCTTGTTCTTTTGCCCATCAAGTCTACCATCCCAACTTACTTATCTAGGACTTTCTTCTTCCTCAAGTACCAAAACATCCCTTCTCTTGGCATTTTATCAAAAGCCTTCTCTAGATCTACTAAAACACAGAAGAGCTTCTGGTTTCCCTCTAGCTTCTTTTCTTGTAGATGCCATTCTGTGAATATAGCATGCAGAGTCCCTCTCCCCCAGATGAATCTTACCGCTGTTTCCCAATCTTTGCAATCTCTCTCAATCTCCTCATCTAGTACCCTCTCAAAAACGTCCAGACCATGTTCTGTTAGTTTTATTCCCCTTTTGTTACCAAATTCCATGATATCACCTTTCTACTTAAATACCGATACCATTAGACTCTCCTCCCAGTCTTTAGGCATGACTTCCTCTTCCTACATTGCTATTAATAGATACAACATTCATTCATCCTCTTCAGTATCTGGTATCTTGACCATTTCATTTTGAACCTCTGATGGACCTGGTACTTTACTATTTTTCATTTTACCCAATGGCTGCTTCACTTCTGTATTCCATATCTCCATCATTATCCACTCCAACTTTTGTGCTTCTCCCAGCCCCTTTATCATTTTCAGTATTCGATAGTTGTTTAAAATATTCTCTCCACGTCCTCTTAATATATTCATTTCTTTGCAATATATTTCCATCCCTGATGATTGCCAGTTGCCCCAAATCCTGTCTTTGGATTTTCTTCCACTTTTAAATCTTTTATATACCATTTTCTCCTCACCTTATTCCAAGCCTTTCATTCAATTGCTCTACTGCTCTTCCAATATACCTACTTTCATCCTAAAATCTTTCCCCTCTTCTCTGTACTCCCCTAATCCCTGAACATACATTACATTCCAGTCCTTGAATGCCTTTGATTTTATTTCACCTGTCTCTTGCACCTCTATCTACCACCACATTTCCCCTTTCGACACACCATACCAGCTATTTCTTCCCACTAATTTCTCTTACACATTCATAACCCACCCAGATATTTTCCACTCTGTTACCCTGTCCAATCTCCAAGCTCAACCTTTCCAGTTGTCTGTCTCTCATAATCCTTCTAAATTGCTTACCAATTTCTCGTCTTAAGTCCAAAACCTTAATTCTAAATCTACTCTTCCCTTTCTTGCCTTTTCTGTCTATGTTGTTTACCATATGCTTCCCACAAAATCACTTTACAGTTCATCACATTGTTTTTGTCAGGTCCCCTAACCAAGATGTAATCTCTTTGGCATTCCACTTTTCCACTTACATAGGTTATCAGGTGCTTATCCAAATTTTGAAACAAGGTACCTATACATGCCAAGTCAAAACTGTGAGCCATCTCTAATACATACTCCTCGTCTTCACCTCTAGTTACAAACCCATTGCCTCCATGTAGCTCCTCATATATATCCCTTATCTTCGCTACTCTGCCAATCATGTCTTCTCTTTCACTGTTCTAATGGCTGCCTCAAACTCATAACTAAATAATCCTTTTTCTTGTTCTTGGCAAACCATCTGAGGGGAAGAAGCTGAAATATATTTACAATCTGATCCCCTATTATCACTACATCTTTAAAAGCCTATCATTTATTCTCTATACTACTTTTTCATTCTAGTTTTTACATATTATAACCCCAACTAAATTTCCGGTCTCTCTAGTTCCATGTCTTTTCAATCTTGTCTTCTCTCCATCAATTCCACTATCTCCCTCAATCTTCCTGTTAGTGTACCAACGTTCCAAGAACCTGCTCTGATGATACCTTCTGTCACTAGCTTTTTTGCTCGCAGTCGAGAACCATGCAGCAACCCTCGTTCATTTATCACACCATTAGGGGATTCTGATACATACGTATCACTTACAGGGAATTCCCTAGCCAGATCCACATTTCTAATAGCTTCAAGTATTACGAACATCAAGCATTGTTACGTAAAACAAACGATTCATATGGAACTCTTGACATGCCTCTTTTCTCTATCTTTTTGAGCCTGGTTAAAGAAAGGAAGGTTAGTTCCAGGTTGTGTTATGTTTTTGAACCCAGTTAAGGTGTACATAATGGAATGTTATATTCAGTTTCCTTACAAACTTCAATACGATAAGGCTGCTTATTAGATAAATGTTCGATACTTCATCTGAACTTTGTTTTCTTTAATGAATAATGCATTTTAACTTTAATTGATTACAAGCTAGTTTTAGTTCAACTAACTGTGGTAAAATCAGGTGTAAATATAGTTGTTTGTGTTTTCTACTTGTGAGGAAAGAAAAAATTTAGGTCTACCAAAAATAATCTTCTACAATTCTAAATAATATTCTGACTCCCAAAGACTTTTCTTTAAAATGATGATGAGTAAATATAACCTGTTGATCCTTGTATGTTTGAGATGGGACAGTTTAAATTACGACAAAAAACTAGTGTACTTTTAAGGAGCAAAATGTCGGTGCTCCTCCTCTCCAGACTTACCTATTGTAAAATATTTCTTTGGTAAGAAAAATTTTTTTTTTAATTTGTATATGCAAGAATAGAACTTTTTAAAAACTGAATATTCCTACTTTTGCCTTTCATAATCAATGAGCATGTTTTACATAACGTCGCAGAAACTTGCTGCAGACCTTTGGAATCCGATGAAAGCGGCAAAATTTTGAGCGTGACAGGGAGGCTAGTGAAGCAAAAAATGTTATCATTGCTGCTTAGAATTTATTTTTGAAACATGGCTATTCAGGTTTTGAAATATACAATAATGTGGCAGTGAAAGTTGAAATAAAGATTTGCAGGTGTGATCTAGGTGCAGAGACTCATGGACTATTGAATCCTGATGGTGAAAGTTGGTCGTTGACATCAATGTGACGTCAGAATGAGCTTATGTACAGTACAAAAAAAAAAAAAAAATAAATAAAACAATTCCTGATTCTACTTGTTTCTCAATGCACTATTCATTTAGTCTTTTAAGTTTTAAACAAAAATCAACCTATAAAATGAACAGAAAGTATTCTTTGATTTTAGGAAAATATTACAGCGTTTTATCCTAATATTTAGCGCATTTTCTTATCCTCTAACTATTACACGAATTTATCCTGACATTTTCTATTGTTATTACTCATATTCTTCTTATTAGAACTCGACACAAGTGGAGTTCCATTGTTATTACTCATATTCTTCTTCTTCTTCTTCTTCTTCTTCTTCTTCTTCTTCTTCTTCTTCTTCTTCTTCTTCTTCTTCTTCTTCTTATTATTATTATTATTATTACTCCACACAATTAATAGTTCTTTTGTTATTACTATTATTCTTCTTATTCTCCTCCAGTCTTTGATCACTAATAACTCAGCCAATTTGAAATAGTTTGTTTTCAAACTTGAGCAGCGCTATGACCCATATGGAGGAAGTATGAGCTAGTTCTGTTAAGTAGTTTCTGATATATAAAATAAAAAAAAATGGCTGCCAAGCGGTGGAAAATGTTAAATCAGAAACTACTCGGCCAATTTGAACCAAATTATCGGGAAATGTAGAGGGCAATGAGACAACATGTACTGTGCCATATGAATGACCTTAACCTTGACCTCAAGGTCACAGGATAATTTAGTGAAAAAAATATATAATTTAAAAAAAAAAATCTAGTCTTATCCCCCTGATTTCACACAAGATTTCATCCTAACTTAAAAGTATGAGTTAGGTGACCTTCCAAGGCAACCTGGATAGTAAAAGGCTGGTTACTTTGTTTAGAAGTATAGTTTAGATCCCTTTGTGGGTCTATAATCAATAATATACTATTTCCAATTTTTCTATTGTTTCAATATCCCTAAGAGCAAATTATTGGCAAATTATGTGTGAACTTTCTAAGAATTGCTTCAGAAATTCTAATGTTCTCTAGTTATTATCATTATTCTCAATTTTTTTTTATCTCTAAAAACTTAGCCAATTTTAAAGAGTTTGCTTATAA
>NC_090761.1:36030167-36042667 GCF_036898095.1 Palaemon carinicauda
GTTTCTGAAGAAACAGAAAATGGTGAAGAATTGCAAGGAAATTATCAAGTAGAAATTAGGGAAGCAGAAGAGGATAATGAACCAGAAGAAGAATATGAAACTGTGGAAATCGTAATTGAAGAATCTTCAGAAAAGGAGGAAAATTCGGATGCTTCCGAGAGCGTAAAGGAGGAAGACATTTTGGGCTCATCCGTTCAAAACCAATTTAGTTTCTTGCCTGGCGAAATGGGAGAGTCGGTGGAAGAGGATGAAGATTCAGACAAAAGGGAGGAATCTGAACCAAATACTGAAGATTCAGAAAAGGAGGGAGAATCAGTTCAAAATACTGAAGATTCAGAAAAGGAGGAAGAATCAGTACAAAATATTGAAGATTCGGAAGAGGAGGAAAATTCGGATTCTTCTGAAAGCGAAATGGAGGAAGAATTTTCGGGTATTTCCGTCCAAAACCGATTTAGTTTCTTGTCTGACGAAATGGAAGAATCAGAGGAAGAGGAAGAAGAATCAGAGGAAGAGGAAGAATCAGAACAAATTACTGAAGATTCAGATGATGAGGAAGAATTGGTACAAAATATTGAAGATTCGGAAGAGGAGGAAAATTCGGATTCTTCTGATAGTGAAATGGAGGAAGAATTTTCGGGCATTTCCGTACAAAACCGATTTAGTTTCTTGCCTGACGAAATGGAAGAATCAGAAGAGGATGAAGAATCAGAGGAAGAGGAAGAAGAATCAGAGGAAGAATCAGAACAAATTACTGAAGATTCAGATGATGAGGAAGAATTAATACAAAATACTGAAGACTCAGAGGAGGAGGAAAATTCTGATTCTTCTGAGAGAGAAATGGAGGAAGAATTTTCAGGTATTTCCGTACAAAACCGATTTAGTTTCTTGCCTGACGAAATGGAAGAATCAGAAGAGGATGAAGAATCAGAGGTAGAGGAAGAAGAATCAGAGAAAGAGGAAGAATCAGGACAAATTACAGAAGATTCAGATGATGAGGAAGAATCGGAAAAAATACGGAAGATTCAGATGATGAGGAAGAATCAGAACAAAATACTGAAGTTTCAGTAAGTGATGAGGAATCAGAGGAAGAAGAAGAATCAGGGGAAGAATCAGGGGAAGAGGAATCAGACGAAGAGGAAGAATCAGAAGAAGAGGAAGAATCAGAGGAAGACGAAGAGTCAGAGGAAGAAGACTCAGACGAAGAAGAAGAATCGGAGGATGAAGAAGAATCCAAGGAAGAGGATGAAGATTCAGACGATAATGAAGAATCGGAACAAAATACTGAAGATTCAGAAGTGGATGAAGATACAGAAAAAGAGGATGAAAAAACCGAAGGCGGCTCCTGCAAAGGCAAAGGTCATCATCTGCCAAAACAAGAGCGTGCTAAAGGAATGCCCCGCAGAGGATTCCAGGGTCGTCAAAAGCCTAAAAGACAAAATCCAGGACCAAAAAAGACCGGCAAGAAGGACACAAAGGCCAAGAACCGAAAGAAGCAACATGAAAAACAGCCCAAGATGCACATTCCCAGGAATCAGTTCCAGAGGAACAGAAGGATGGTGTAAATCTGACGTGTCTTGCTTGGAGGATGCTTGGACCAGCTTACAAGGCTGGCTTTGCAGAAAGGAATAGCTGAGCTGCTTCTAGTATGCTATGTTCCCTGGTGGGGTCGTACAGGGGCTTCGTCAGGTGAACAAAAGGTCGGATATCTAGGTCTATTCTTTCGGATACTAACCTTCGGGTGGTTCTGGGGGAATAACCTAGAAGACCGGCTATGCAGAGGGAAAACGCTCGGCTTTTTCTACTATGCAGTCAAGTCCTTATAGGATGGCCCAAGAGAGTTCCTCTACTAAAAAAAAAAAAAAAAAAAAAAAAAAAAAAAAAAAAAAAGACTTGTAAATCCAAAAAAATTGTAAAAGCTAAAAAATCTAAAAATAAATGATAAATTTTTTTTATTAAAAATGGTATAAATATATAAAAAAAAATACTTAAGAAATTTAAAAAATCCAAAAACATACAAAAAATTAAAAAATCCAGGAAATTCTAGAAAAAAAATTGAAAGGTAAAAAAAATTCCCCCCAAATAGAAAAAAAACCCAGAAAAATACAAAAAGAAAGAAAGTAGGGGAAGAGAGTCGTGGGAACCAAACCTGCAAAAATGAGATGGCCAAACCCACCTGATGAGCCCTTTGGTAAGGGCGAAACCCTTAGGTCTTTCACAGTAGTAGTAGTAGTAGTAGTAGTAGTAGTAGTAGTAGTAGTAACAACATATATATATATATATATATATATATATATATATATATATATATATACACACACACACATATATATATATATATATATATATGATAAATGCAGATTTAGACATGATTTTCATATTCAAATAATCCATATATTTTTTATACATCAATGTCTGGATTCTCTTAACGACCTCGGGATCAGAGCCCCCGGCGAAATCACACAAAGACAAGAGCTTGTGACCAGCCGGGTAAGTTACTGTTTATACAAGCTTCCCAGACAACGATTCGACTCCCGGCCGGTCACAAGCTCTTGTCTATGCGTGATTTCGCCTGGGGCTCTGATCCCGAGGTCGTTAAGAGAATCCAGACATTATTGTATCAAGAATATGTGGCTTATTTGAATATATGTATATATGTATATATACATATATATATATATATATATATATATATATATATATATATATATATATATATATATATATATATATATATATATATATATTTGTCATGTCAAGGGCCTCAATATTTCAGATAGGTTTACTGAGGGGAATACATTTATCACTACTCTTCCCAAAATTATCGGGGCCAACTGTCTACCTCTTCAGGTGAGTCGACATACTTGAAGAGGGAGGCAATTGCTCCCCCCCCCCCCCCAACCCTTTTGAAGAATGATAGATAAATACATTAGGTACTTTCCTGTTATTGCCCCACCACTAATTTCGTGATATTAACATTATCATTTTTTCCACATTTTTTAAATTTCATTTCTGAACAGTTTTTCTATTTTTCTTTTTCAGATAAAACAAGCCCACAAATGGATCATTTAAAGACACTCATTCGAATACTTGACAACGAAGAGAAATGCATAAAATGGTTAAAAGAGGTTGGATCATGCATTGTTATTATTATTATTACTAACCGAGCTACAACCCTAGTTGGTAAAGCAAGATGCTATGAGCCCAAGGGCTCCAACAGTGAAAATGTGCAAATGGGCACTCAATGAATCTGGGAGGAAACGTGAATGGGTGGCGTTGTTCTAAAAGGGACTGTAGAAGAAAAAGGAGTACGAACGAATATTTGGCTTGTTATATCAAGGCTGCCTTTTGAGGATATAACTCTTCGTTTATTCATGGGCGTATGAGCTGACTTCAATCAAATAATGCGAGAGAGAACTTGGAATAAATAAAAACACAACGGTTGACTGGAACAATTACATGCGAGAGGTATGTCTTGGGAAGCTTCTTAGATATCCTGATGTAATTGGAGGACCAGGTATGAGCTAATGATGGGGGGTTTCGGGGAGACTATAGGTCTACCTGTTGAGTCACCAACAGCCAATGCCTCGCCACCCTTGACTATAGCTTGGGTGAAGAGGCGGCTTGGGCGCTGATCAAATCTGTATATGGTCAGTCTCAGGGGCACTGTCACTGTCCATTGCCTCTGCCATTCATGAGTGACCTTTAAACCTTTGAATTTAATTACGAGTTCTCTTGCTTGAGAGTACACTTGGGCACACTATTCTATCTTATTTCTCTTCCTCTTATTTTGTTAAAGTTTTTATAGTTTATACAGGAAATAGTTATCTTAGTGATGTTACTGTTCTTAAGATATTTTATTTTTCCTAGTTTCCTTTCATCACTGGGAAATTTTCCCTGTTGGGGCCCGTGGGCTTATAGCATCCTGCTTTTCTAACTACGGTTGTAGCTTAGCAAGTAGTAGTAATAATAATAATAATAATAATAATAATAATAATAATAATAATAATAACAATAATAAAAATAATAATTATCATCATTATTATTTTAATGATGTTACTGTTCATAAAATATGTTATTTTTCCTTGTTTCCTTTCCTCAGTGGGCTATTTTCAAAGTTTGAGCACCTGGGCTTATAGCATTCTGGTTTTCTAACTAGGGTTGTAGCTTAGCAAATAATAATAATAATAAAAATAATAATAATAATAATAATAATAATAATAATAATAATAATAATAATAATAATAATAATAATATATGAAGCGACACTAGCATTACTGAGACATCACGAGAGAGAGAACATTCCTCCTGTATTAATTGAATCCTAGAGAGCCATGAGAAAGGTGTTACACTATTGCTTCAGAAGGAAATTCTCTTAACGCACAAATAAATGAAAAGAACTGACAGCTTCAGAGATGCAGAGCCCTTTTGTCTCTGACACAGAGGGTGCTTGAAGTGGAATTCACTCCGCAAAGAAATATATTGAATGCTATAAATTCTAGATCTATGATTAGCAAACTTTAGAGGTTGGTTTTCTATGTGGGATGCGAGAGAAGAAATGTAAAATGAAATGATGGGAGATCATAGTTAACAATGAAAAAAACGTTGTATAGACACATACAGAAATATATGTATATATATATATATATATATATATATATATATATATATATATATATATATATATATATATATATACATATATATATATATATATATATATATATATATGTGTGTGTGTGTGTGTGTCTGTGTCTGTGCGCGTGTATATGTATGCATGCACATGAAAGTGTGTACATATATATATATGCATACTTTATATATGTATGTATATAATTATATACTCTATAATATATATAAATTATATATATATATATATATATATATATATATATAAATATATATATATATATATATATATATATATATATATATATATATATATATATATATATATATATATAATTTCACAGTAACTCATCAGCCCCATGTTGTGAGATTACACGTCTCTAAAAAAAGATATGACAAAAAATTTAACTACTTTGAAAATAAAAAACGAAATTACTTAAATGATGATTTTATATATATATATATATATATATATATATATATATATATATATATAGAGAGAGAGAGAGAGAGAGAGAGAGAGAGAGAGAGAGAGAGAGAGAGAGAGAGAGAGAGAGAGATTTAATATAATCTATCCATGGTCCCTGCCACAAAAATAAAAAAAAGGAAAGAAGGTAAAAAGACAAGTCTTCACCGTACCCCATAATTACATGCAAAACACGAAACCAAAAGCCCCAAAAACTCTCGAATGATCTTTCCTCTCCTTCAAAAGTCCACAACTAGTCAATGGGAAATAGCTTTTTAGGTCAAACAAATTGCAATATTTTGTTTTATTGCATGAACATGTTATATGGACTC
Organism: Palaemon carinicauda; assembly: GCF_036898095.1. Classification (NCBI taxonomy): domain Eukaryota; kingdom Metazoa; phylum Arthropoda; class Malacostraca; order Decapoda; family Palaemonidae; genus Palaemon; species Palaemon carinicauda. Next base: position 36,035,592 of record NC_090761.1, read on the forward strand.
TTAGAAACACCATATCCAAAATGGGACAAATTCGGCCATTTTGAAGTTGTGAAGATCACACTTTTAACGTTTTCGGAGGGTACATTTTTCCATATATTCCCGTTTTTCTCCAAAACGGTTCATCGTACGGGTAAGAGGTATTGGTACAAAAACGATAGAAAATTAAATTCTGCACATGTTTGTCTCTATAAGTATTTACCCTAATATTGAAAGTTTTTGCGCAAACAAGCCCGGAATTGGAATACACACATTTTGGAGAAACTGAAAAAATTGACTTTGTACTCACATTTACCTGAATATCTCTTGAACTACTAACTTTTCGGTAAAATATCATAGAATTGCTCATTTAGAGTGAAGAGTTTCCTTTATTTTGGCGTATTTACTTTCCATTATATCTTTATATTTTGCAAAAGAAACACACACACAAATAGACACAATTTTAATTCATGCAAAACAGATGAAAATAGAAGGTTCAGTAAAACAAATTGCAATAGTTTATTCTATGCCCGAATGTGTCATTTGGACTCTTTGGAACAGCACAGTAAATAATATGACAAATTTGGCCATTTTCAATTTGAGTAATTCCATATTCAAAATGGCGACCGTTCTCACTGTTTGAACTGACGTATCTTAAATTTCCACTTTTTAATGCCTGCATGGCCGATAACAGAAAATTCTGTTAGCACGAAGCAAGCTTCTGCCACTTCATTGTGGATAATGTTGACCACAATACAGTAGCTATTACTGGAAAGGACACTTATCATGGCATGGGTCTGATGTGTGCAGTCACACCACCAGTAGCCACATCTCAAACAGTCATTCGGAATTCAGAATATTTCAAGACCAAGCCAAAAAGTATTGCATTAAAAAGGTATAGAAAACTTGGAAAAGTGGGAGACATGTTAAACTACAAAACAGTATCGTCCATTGTCCATGATGACATCAGAGAACATCTTGATACCCTTTGGAAGATTTCATTTCCTTATAAATGCAACAGGCCAGGATGGTCCGGCTTTATGCAGACCATTACCCGAGGTAGCCAATTAGGAAAAGCATCCTTCCACTTCTTACCAATGGTTGACATGGATCCAAACAATTTAAGCTGTATCTTTACTACCCTGATGTTTGTAAATGACGAGTGCATGAAATACAACATATCGCCTGTCATCACATTTGATCAACCCTTGTGGCTCAAGGCAAGGCATATCATCAGCCATGAAAACCAACTCAAACATATTGTTCTCATCCTAGGGCCATTCCATACCTTAATGAGCTTCCTGGACACCATGGGTTACATAATGAAAGATAATGGACTGAGAACACTACTGGACCTTGTGTATGAGCCCAACACTGTCAACCATATGCTGACTGGAAAGGCATATGAGCGAGCAGTACGTGGCCACTTCTTAGATGATGCTGCTTTGAATGTATCAGTGGACAAGAAAGCATCAGATCATGAGGCCACTCAGAATTCAATAGTGGAGCAGTACAGAAGTTTGACAAAGTTCTTCGATCAACAGAAACATAAGTGGAAACTGAAGACTAGGACATATTGGCAGTTGAAGAGAAGCTCAGAGATATTCAGGATCAGCTACAATAGAGCCCAAATGGATAATTATGGGTTCAGTACATGGAGATGATGGATATCCTGTGATCTGCACTCAGAGGTCAAAGAACCAGCCAGCCAACATTGTACTTCAGGGCACTACAAAGAATGCTTCCATTTATTGCTGCCTCTGGACACAATAACTACAAAATCAGCACATCTATTCCTCCAGGACATGGTGGACGTACAGAAAACGAATGAGAAACTATATGACCAACTTAATGAGTCTGGTTTGTTCTTCATTGGAGATCAGACAGATACTGGGCTGGGTTAGCACCAGATCTTGTTATTGAGCAGGTATTAATGAAATCCATAAAGTCAACAGGAGGCTTAACACATGGACAAGGTATGGATGAAATTCAACAAGCAAGATGGTTACAAGCCATGCCAGTCTTTGCTCAGATAAGTAATGAAGTAAAGAGTGTCCAGGAGAAGACTGGCACTGAAAGAAACAAAGACTTGACTGAATCCAGAAGGATGAGAGATCAGGAGGATACTTCAAAGATTTTCCAGTACCTAGAACAACATAGTCCTTTCACAGAAAATGAGTATTTGTACAACATTATTTCAGGATTATCCGCACCACAGTCAAATGCTCACCTTGCCAAAGATTTTGGGAACAATATAATAAAAATGATGGAAGACCAAAATGCAGCAAACTATATCTTCAAAAAGAAACACCAAATCAAGACAATGGGTCAGAAGATAGTAACAGATGGAGTTGAAGTGCAGGTAGATCCTCAAGCTCTATTTCAGCAGTTACTTGTGATAGCCAGTAATGCTGAAATCAGCTTAAGTGAAATCATGAGGTTTGAGCTCTCTGTATACCCACCATCACTGTTCACAAGCAATGAACTTCCTCGAAGTGCCACCAAATCTCAACTTGCAGATGCCATATCAAAATCCACTATAAGTGAAGCTGAGTCAATCCCGATGCTGAATGTTCTGTTTTTGATGGTGGATCCTTGCTTCAACGCATCAAATGGACTGCAGGAGAAACATATGAAGATATTGCATCCAAATATGTTGTTCTTTTCAAGAGAAATAGCTATCCTATTGTTATCTTCGATGGATATAGCAATACTGCATCGACAAAATATGACTCACCTGACACGCACTAAAGTCTTTACCTTTGGAACTAAGGAGGCTTTTCTAGCAAACCATAAAAACAAACAGAGATTTATCAACTTTCTGTCTGAAACTCTGAAGGAGCATGGTGTAACTACAAAGCATGCAGAGGGAGATGCAGACTTTCTAATAGTGCAAGAGGCAGTTAACATGGCAGTTAGCAAGGTAACATACGTTATAGCAGAGGATACTGACATTTTGGTGCTTCTCTGTCATCACATGAAGTCTACCAGTCAGCCCCTGTTCATGGTATCACAGAAATCCAATATGAAGCATCCCATTTGGAACATCGGAGAAATTAGTGCACGACTCGGTGAAGAATGCTGCAGGTGTTTGCCATTTATGCATGCTGTGTGTGGATGTGACACCACGTCAAGGTTAAACAAAATAGGAAAGGGAGCTGTACTGAAAAAACAAAGTGTTCTCTGCGAGTGTGCTGTGCCATTCTTGTCTCCCAGCTCAACTCACGAGGAAATAAAAATAGCAGGAGAACGAGCAATTATTTAGATGTACAGCTCTAGCAGTGATTGTGCAACTCTCGATGACCTGAGAAAGAAAAAGTTTCTGGGCAAAGTCATCAAGAGTTTGAGAAGTGTTGATGTGAAAGACCTGCCACCTACTAGTGATGCAGCAAAATATCACTCATTCCGGGTTTATTATCAAACACAATTCTGGCTAGGTAACAGTGATATTAAACCTGACGATTGGGGCTGGAAGAGAAATGGAAGAAACTTAATTCTTTGCTCGATGGACAACAGCCCTGCGCCTGATGCCTTGCTGAGAGTAATCAGATGGAAATGCAAAGGATTTTGTGACACTCAGCACTGCTCATGCAAAAAAACACGGGTTATATTGTACAGATTTTTGTGAGGAGTGTCAAACTAGCACTTGTGTTAACATATTAATAGACGAAGACACTTAACATGATTAATTTAGTTTGTGCATGTAGTTTGAGCAACAATGATTGTATTTTTTTATTTCTGTTATTTTCAAACACCGTCAAGAGCTAATCAATAACTTGATCGTTTTTCATTTTAGTTAATATTGCATATATTACAACCATTGTAAAACCCAAGAAAATTGCAAAGGTAATTTTCTTCTTGAAATATTAAGTGCAGCTTTCATTTCAACCAGGGGCCCACAGAGGTCACGGGTGAAAACTGATGTCTGCAGTAAATTCCTGGAGACCATGCTTTTTTGAGTAATATAATATATATATATATATATATATATATATATATATATATATATATATATATATATATATATATATATATATACATTTATATATATATATATATATATATATATATATATATATACATTTATATATATATATATATATATATATATATATATATATATATATATATATATATATATATATATATATATATTTAAAAGTGGAAATTTTAGAGGATACTTCCATTCACACAATGAGGACGGCCGCCATTTTTAATACGGAATTACGCAAACTCAAAATGGCCGAATATGTCATATTATTTACTGTGGTGTTCCAAAGAGTCCAAATGACACATTCGTGGATAGAATAAACTATTGCAATTTGTTTTACTGAACTTCCGATTTTCATCTGTTTTCCATGAATTAAAATTATGTCTATTTTTGTGTGTGTGTTTCTTTTGCAAAATATCAAGATATAATGGAAAGTAAATACGTCAAAATAAAGAAAAATCTTCACTCTGAAGGAACAATTCTATGACATTTTACCGTAAAGTTAGTAGTTAAGGAGATATTTAGGTAAATGTGAGTACAAAGTCGATTTTTTCAGTTTCTCCAAAATGTGTGTATTCCAATTCTGGGCTTGTTTGCGCAAAAACTTTCTATTTTAGGGTAAATACTTATGGAGACAAACATGTGTAGAATTTTATTTGCTATCGTTTTTGTACCAATACCTCTTACCTGTGCGATGAACCGTTTTGGAGAAAAACGGGAAAATATGGAAAAATGTACCCTCAGAAAACGTTAAAAGTGTGATTTTTACAACTTCAAAATGGCTGAATTTGTCCCATTTTGGATATGGTGTTCCTAAGAGTCCATATAACATGTTCATGCAATAAAACAAAATATTGCAATTTGTTTGACCTAAAAAGCTATTTCCCATGGACTACTAAAAGAGTTCTCAACAATCAGAGAACAGACATCCAAATGGAAGACCAACATTTCATATAAAAACTTTAAAATTATAGCACAAGCGGCAAGCAACTCGACTCTGCTAATACCAGAGTCGTTAGAAATTGAAGAATAGACTCCTCAATTAAGCAGCTAATTATCATGTCCCCCTCTGGTAAATTTGGAATCTTCTTTCTGAGTGCTGTATTTCAGATAGTCGCTCAGTTCTCTGGTCTAGGCAAGACAGGTTGGTCTCCAAAGACAATTTCATTATTTTTTCTTCTTATTGTATTTCAGTTTTAAGATACTTTTCTTTTAGATTACTTCATTTTATTTCCTGTTTTTACTTGTATCTATGTATATAACTTTAATTTTAAACTATTGTAATTCATATTGAACTATGTTTTAAACGAGTTTTGCTAAAAAGAGCTTATATTTTGACTTTTAGCTTTTTAATGGGATAAGTCCCGAAATCTCGGCATCAATAAACGTGAGATATAATATCCAGACTCTTCGTTCGCCTCTTTATTATATATATATATATATATATATATATATATATATATATATATATTATATATATATATATATACATATATATATACATTATATATACATATATATATATATATATATATATATATATATATATATATATATATATATATATATATATGCGATAAATTCCTTTAATATCAAATTAGCTGAACCTCGAAATAAGAGACCTAAGGAGGAATTAAAATTATAATAATAGCTTCTAGTCAGCTAAGGATTCGAACACTGACCGATTCGAAACTGACGTTAAAGTGACTCTACCTTTTATGGTCCGGTGGTAAAGACTGACTCACTGTAACCCAAGTTTCAACTATGTAAAGGTTCGAGTTTTTTATCACGAGGCAGAGAAATTTTGATATTAAGAGGTATTTATGGCTTAAATGCATGAATAAAAATCACGAAAAAAAATGTGATAAATTATCATATATATATATTTTTACGAAGCTGGTCTTGTATAAGAGTAAATATTTTATTCAAGTATTTCATTTGTGTATCTAAGAGATGTATAGCCAGCTCGTATGATGAGTTCCACCCATGTTAGTTCATGTAATGTATATAAATTACAAGACTTTTGTCATTCATGTAATTGTATTTTCATTTAATTCAGTATATGTATATTTAGGTTATTATCTAAGAATAAATTTTTCATTTCATGTATTTTGTTACTGAGTCTTAGGTAGTCTCGTTTAGGTATGCTGTATGATCCATACTAGGTATGAACACGAGGGATTACTATGTTTCCCGTGGTTAGAACGTGGATGGATGTTCTCGAAGTAGATTTACTCATTTTCTTGATTGTTTCAAGGAGTGGTTGGACGGAGTTACCTGAGAGAGGGTTGCCTTGCAAGCAAGGCTAGTATTCCTTTTTAAATTTACTGCGTTGGCAACCTTACGCAGCTAGGCCTTGCCCCCAATGCCACTATAATAATCTATTAGAATTTTCTACATGAATTAAGTCCACATATATAGCCCCAGGAATGCAAAATCAGCGGAAGAGACGCAGCCTGTCCCTTTGAAAGAGCCATTGTCAGCCAGTCATCTGTCCTCTCAAGTGCTCAAGTGTGTAACCTCTCAAACGTGAATTAGTTTTTTTGCCAAACATATATCGTGTATAGTGTTTTTATTAAATGGTAAATCGAGTGTAGTGTGTTAATGTAAGTACATTGTCATATAAATCTTTATAACTCGCCCTGTGAGATTTATGTTAAACAGTGAAATTTATGTATTTTGCTTAACTGTTCGTTAAGCTCGTGTGATCCCAAAAGACAAGTGTAACACTGTTACACTTATGTCTTTTGTTTTGAGAGTATCGTAAGAGACCTTTTGATATCCAGTGTTCATACATATTGCCGTCTGGAAGTTATGTAATATTCTAAGAGCTCGGGTATCATTTTTCAAGTGTAACAGACTTATGTAATATAATCAGGTGAGTTTAAAGCTCTGGAGTTTATGTAATCCGCCAGCCGTAATATATATTTTTGGTGCCTAGATCCTTGGGATCAAGCGAGTTTGTTTTAAATATTGGTGATAACAGGGCCGTGTTCTCATTAAAGGTTTGAACAGTTTATTATTGATAGGATTCTTTGTATTGTTAGGATGAATCTTTTCCAGAGGTGTAATTTTTGTAAAGTACAAGATCCCACAACTAAATATCCAA
>NC_090761.1:36047667-36082667 GCF_036898095.1 Palaemon carinicauda
TATATATATATATATATATGTCCCAAGCCTCGTATGAAAAATATGTAAATGTATGTGTTTTATACAGTTAGGTCAATGACCCTTTTGAGAGTATTGTGACGGTGCCGAGAGAAAGGTTGTGAACTCAAAGGCAGTGTGAAAGCAACTGAGTTAATTTATTATGGAACACCCTCCTTTATATACAAAACCTCAAGGCAACAGGAAATTACGTGTTCGAGAAAATGACAATGTTACATAGGCGACACGCAGACATGTTTATTCTGGTTCTTTTTAGTGCGAGGGAAGAGCGACGATACAAGCATAATATATACAAAAGGAATTATGTACAATTGTGTGACACACGGTTGGTACAGTATCATGACTGTCATAAATTGCTGTACGCAATCATTGGACACTGTTATAGGTGACGTGTATTAAGTCTGATGGGTAAGAGTATATTTCCATTACGGAGGATATTTTTACAAATCCAGTAGTCTTAGCAATATTGGCAGAGCAACATTGTAATGACTTGCTTGGATGGAGTGGCAGTACCACTTGAGCGCTCAGAAGAAAGATATTGCACTTGCTGCGAAAAGTGTGTTCACGAACCTTTTGTTTTAAAGTAAAAAACCCATGTGACGTTGCCTCATTATCCTTCGACATGGGACACACACACACACACACACACACACACACACATATATATATATATATATATATATATATATATATATATATATATATATATCATCATCATTATCATCAAACGTAACTAGTTCAATACAGGCAAAGGCCTCAGACATGTCTTTCCACTTGAGTCTGGCCGGTTTATGGTCTTTGTATGCCAGTTTAAACCCTTAGACTTTTTCAGCTAGTCAATCAATCGTCTTTTCTTATTTCTCCTACTTTGTAGTCTCTAGTGACCCATTCTGTTATTCTTATTGTCCATCTATTATATATTATTCTCATTATTGTTAGAATATCCTCTACTTTACCTTACTCTCTTACCCATTATTATTATTATTATTATCATTATTAAATGCTAAGCTACAACCCTAGTTGGAAAAGCAGGACGCTATAAGCCCAGGGGCTCCAACAGGGAAAATAGCCCAGTGAGGAAATGAAATAGTGAAAAATAAAATATCTTAAGAATAGTAACAACATTAAAATAAATATTTCATATATAAAATATAAAAACTTTAACAAAACAAGAGAAAGAGAAACTAGATAGAACAGTGTGCCCGAGTGTACCCTCAAGTAAGAGAACAATGGTTTGATTTTGGAGTGTCCTTCTCCTAGAAGAGCTGCTTACCATAGCTGAGAGTCTCTTCTACCCTTACCAAGAGGAAAGTAGCCACTGAACAATTAGAGTGTAGTAGTTAACCCCTGGAGTGACGAAGAATTGTCTGGCAATATCAGTGTTGTTAAGTGTATGAGGACAGAGGAGAATCTGTAAAGAATAGGCCAGACTATTCAGTATCTGTGTAGGCAAAGGGAAAGAACCGTAACCAGAGAGAAGGGTCGTATGAAGTACTGTCTGGCCAGTCAAAGGACCCCATAACTCTCTAGAGGTAGTATTTCAACGGGCGGCTAGTGTCCTGTTGGTCTTTTTCTATCTCTTTAGTTCTACGCCCATCTTTATTATTTTCAAAGCTCTCTGAGTTGTAATTAGCTTACGTCCTAATGCTTTAGTAAGGCTCCAAGTTTCTGATGCATAAGTTGATACTGGTAGGACCCTCTGATAAATACTTCTCTTTCTAGAGAAAATGGCACTCTAATTTTCATAATTTAATTTTGTTTACCAAAAGTTTTCAATCGTATGCTTATCCGACTTTTAATTTTTTGTCCCATGTCCAGGGGAACACTTACTGTCAGTCTTATTAATAATCTCTATATGTTCGACCGTAACCCTTATTTGTTGTTTCTGTATTTTCATTGAGCATTATTTTAGTATTACTCTTATTTTTTTTTCAGTCCTACATTTCTGCTTTACCTATTCCGCCCATGATTTGGTATACAGAACTATGTCATCTGCAAATTTTAAGTTGTTAAGGTATTCCCTACTAATGGCCATTCTTACATTTTCGCAATCTAAATTCTTAAAAACTTCTAGGCAAGATGATGAAAAATGGGGAGAGATGGATTTTAATTGTCAAACTCCTATCTCAATCAGAATTTTCTCTTTATCCTTGTGAATTCACAGGATTGCTGTACATCCTGAATAGATATCTTCAAGCGTTATAACATAATGATCATCTATTCTTTGTATTTCAGGGGCTTTCATTACTGCTGATGTTTTGAAAGAATAAAATCTTTCTTAGTCTATAAATGCCATAAATAGTGGTTTGTCATACTCTGTTGATTTCTCCATTAATTTTGATTAGTTGTTGAATAACCGCTTCTAAAGCCTACCTACTCTCTTGCTTGATTAAAATCTATCTGTCTATCTATTCAACTTAATATGATCTTTATATATACTTTATATATTACCGAGATTAAATTTATTGGGCAGTGATTTCAGGTCTTTTATATCCAACTCTTTCTGAATTAGTATAATGATATAGTTTTGCATCATCATAATCATTATCAGCTGTTACTAGTCTGCTGCAGAACAAAGGCCTCAGACATGTCCTTCCATTTACGCCTGTTAATGGTCTTTATGCGCCAGTCCATGTCTTCAATCTTTCTTAGTTCGTCAATCCATCGTGTTCTCTTCCTTTCTCTGCTTCTTTTATCATCTGTAGAGACCCATTCTATTATTCTTAATGTCCATCTCTTGTCTATCATTCTCATTATATGTCCCGACCATGTCCTTTTTTTTTATATGGTAGAATATCCTCTACTTTAGTTTGCTCGTGTATCTAAGTTTGTCTTTTTCTGTGTCTTGGTGGTATTCCCCTCTTTATTCTTCCCATAGCTCTTCGAGTTGTAACTAGCTTATGTTCTAAGGATTTTGTAAGGCTTTAAGTTCCTGATGTATGATTTAATACTATTATGACCATCTCATTAAATACTTTTCTTTTTGGAGAAAGGGGCATTTTGCTTTCATAATCTCATTTTGTTTACCAAGCGCTCTCCATCCCACGCTTATCCTTCTTTTAATTTCGGCTCCATGTCCTGTGGAAAAACTTACTTTTTTTTCCTAAGTATGTATACTTATTAACAATCGCTAAAGGCTCGTCCATAACTCTTATTTCTTGTCTCTGCATTTTCATTGAACATTATCAGTGTTACTCATATTCATATTCAGTCCTATATTTCTACTTTCGCTACTCCAATCTTTTATTATCTTTAGTAATTCTTTCAATGCTTCATTAAACACAACTATGTCATCTGCAAATTTTAGGCTGTTAAGGTATTCCCCATTAATATTAATTCCTACATTTTCCCCCATTCCAAATTATTAAAAATTTCTAGTCATGCTGTGAATAATTTAGGAGAGATGGGGTCTCCCTGTTCAGCCCCATTATTCAATGGGAATATTCTCATTACCTTTATGTGGTGTTAGGATTGCTTTACTTCCTGTATATTCATCTTCAAGTGTTCTAACTAATGATTATTATATTCCTTGTTTTTAAGTCTTTCATTACTACTAAGCTTTTGACCGAATCAAAGGCTTTCTGATCGTCTATAAACGCCAGGTATCGTGGTTTGTCATACTCTGCTAATTTTCCCATTAGCTACTTAATTAGCCTTTGTGGATATAGTCAGTTGTTGAATACCCTCTTCTGAAGCCTGTCTGCCCTCTTGCTTGATTAAAGTCTAGCTGTCTTTCTATTCGGCCTAATATGATCTTGGTAAATATCTTATATATTACGGAGAGTAAACTAATTGGGCGATAATTTTTCAGGTATTTTGTGTCTCCCTTTTTGTGAATTAGTATAATGAGATTAACCGGTGAAGTGTGGGACAGAGGTAGATGGAGAAAGCTGACCAGAAACATTGACCCCACATAGAAATGGGAAAAGATGTAGACAAAGAAAAAGAAGAATATATATATATAGAATACATATGTATAAATTTTAATATATATACTGTAGGATATATAATCGAGTACACACACAGATATATCTATCTATATATATACATATATATATATATATATATATATATATATATATATATATATATATATATATATATATATATATATACATGTATAGCTATATATATATATATATATATATATATATATATATATATATATATATACATATATACATATTATATATATATATATATATATATATATGTGTGTGTGTGTGTGTGTGTGTGTCTGTGTGTGTGTAAGGATATGCAGTTGTAATTCAATATATTGATATGAAAAAACAAAGCAGTTTTTACCATAGAAAGAGTAATTAAAGCTAAAATTCTATTCTGTATTTGTTTCGAGTTATACTCACACACCCATGGATACCACAGTTGGCTGTGTATAGAATATCCTCTGCAATCTACGAGGAATCCGTATTATATGTGTACTCTGTTTATGGCAGTCCTTCTGTATGTCTGTTGCTTCAGCCTTGATCAGTAGCCTAGTTTTAAAAGTGATTGACCAGTCCGTGCGCATTAGGAAAAATCAATGTTGTTTATATACTCTCTCCGAATGACATCTGCCACTATCTGTACTTTATCCAGGGATTTTGTACCCTCTCTCGCGATTGAGTAGAGTACGCAGGACATACAGGGAGAGTACAAAAATAGATGCATAGATAGGAGGCGATAGAGAAAATACGAATGCCAGAGAAGAAAGTAAAGATACAATAGGGAGAGACTGCGGTAGTAAAATGCAAACTTGCTGCTGCCAGCTATTTTACAGGCAATCCTTGCACATGATTCCAGAATACTGTGGGAGCCATCAGGTGATAACTAAAAAGTGAGGTGAATGCAACTAGCTTCATTTCAACAAACAGTGAGCTTATATACAAGAGCTTCAGAACAAGAAGGTAAAAGAATATTCAAACAGCAATTCATTGGAAATAAGCTGAAAGAGCTTTTGTTAACAGTGAGGTGTAGAGCGAGATAACATTAAAAAACCATTACAGTGTACGAGCGTGTGTGAAACACGTGAAGTACATGGCTCCCCCCACCAAAAAGACATACTAGTGAAATGGGATGCCCTGCTCTTGAGAGGCTACTGAATGCAGGTTATCTTGCCGGAATGGAGATCAAGTCTTCCTTACCAAGAATGTTGAGTAAGAAATCCTTCGGGTTGCGACGGAACACAAGAAAATGGCTCGTGTTAGGGGATTATAGCGCTAGCTTGCTAGTGTCGTTGCACAGGAAATCGTGCTTTGCAGAGTGCAAACCTATCGATATGTGTTGCTTAACTGATGGCTTGTAAATCTGGTAACATGAAGTAAATTTCCTCACATAATGTAGGCGCTGGAAATTGTTGGGGGAGGTTGCACACGTAAAAAATTCGGCAAGGACGGCAACAAGTCACCATATACCATTTTAGCTGCCAAGAAATCCAGGGCGTCTTTAGGAGTAGTCCTCAGTCTCAGGAGGACCCAGGAAGCTAGGTAATTCAGGTGAAGTCATTGCAGTGGGATATCAAATTTTTCTGAAGGGGCAATGAAAATGTTCAACAATTCCGTTGACAGCAGTGTTGTTGGTGATTGTATGATGTAGGGTGCTTCCCAGGAGATTTTCTTATGATGACCAAAATTTAGAGGTAAAAGTGGCACTCCTGTCAGAAGTAATATGGTCATGGATATCAAATCTCGCTCTCCACCCTAAGAGTAAGGAAGATGTACATGAGACAGATGTTGCAGTTTCCATGGAAATAGCTTCAGGCTAAGGAGTGGAGTGGACGATGACAGTAACCAGGTAATGATGCCCTTGTGATGCATGTAGGGGAACTACTATGTCAATGAGAATGTGAGCAAAATGATGCTGTGGTTGTGGATAGGTGTCCACTCCTAATTCCTTGTGTCGATGTACTTTTGCACTTTGACAGGAAATACAGGAGGGGACCTAATCCTTGGTATCCTTAGTAATAAAGTGCCAAATGAACTTTACCTTTAGCAGTTGTGCAGTAGATCAATGTAAGGAATGTAAAAGGTCATGCATGAAATCAAACTCCTGTTGGCGCATGGAAGCAGGTATTCACGGGTGATGTCTACCAGTACTAGCTTCACAATTGATGGTGGCATTAGAGTCATTGAGGGGGACGTCTTCCCAAGGGGAAAGGATGTGCATGATGTCCTACATACTGCATCTTTTCGTTAGGCTTCCGCTAACATGTTGTAATCCAATCCCAAGTGAATGGCAGCCAATGTGTATCTTGACAGGGCATCGGTCACTGTATTCATTTTCCCAGGGACATGTTAAAGGGTACAAATATATTTTTCCATGGCAGAGAGATGTTGATGTTAATGGGTGGACCAGGCGTCAGATTGTCAATTCAAGGTGTACACCAGAGGCATGTGGTCCCTGCAAATGACGTCTAAAAAGTGGTGAAAGTGACGGAGAGCCAAATGCACTACCAGCAATTCGCAGTTGAAGGTAGAGTAGCCGGATTTTGCCTTGGACAGTTTCCTACTGAAGAAGGCCAATGAGTGGGGTGAGCCGATGACCACTTACTCGAGCACTGCACCAAATATCTACGTCACTGGTATCGGTAGAGAGAAGGAGAGGGGAGTGTCGCACGGGAAAAGAAAGTGCAGCAGCAGTTGATAGAGCATTCTTTGCATTGGAGAAGGCCGCTTCTTGATGGGGACCCCACTTTAGGTCTTTCGTCTTGCCTTTGAGGGAGGCATAGAGGGGGGCAAGAGTGGTGGCAATGCCTGGCAGGAAACGTTGATAATATTTGATCATGCCCAAGAAAACTTGCAGTGCTTTAATAGTTGAGAGTGTGGGGAAGTTCTGAACGGTTGCTACCTTCTCCGGGAGGGGGTGGAATCCTTCAGAAGTGATGCTGTGCCCTAAGAATAATTGTCATACCAGACTACACAGCCGTTCTGTTGTAAGTGGTCTAGCACTTTGCGTAGGTGAAGGAGGTGTTCCTCTTTGAAGGGATAGAGCACAAGTATTTCGTCCTTGTAACATACACAGAAGGGGAGGTCCCTTAAGGTGCCACCCATGAGGCATTGAAAAGTAGCCCCAGCATTATCAAGGCCAAAACAGGAGTAATTGAAGGTGTAAGCACTGAAAGGGGTGATGATGGCACTCTTGGGGATGTCTTCTGGGTTCATAAGGACCTGATAATAACCCTTCAGGAGGTTGATAGTGGAGAACACCTATGCTCTGTGGAACTAGGTCACATCAGCGATGTTTGGAAGGGGTTACGATGTGTAAGGGTGACAACAATGGGCTTGAGGCCTTTAGGCAAAGGCCCATTTCTTCCATTTTGGTGAACATTTGTACAGTGGCTGCCAAACGAGCTGGTACCAGACGTCAGAATTTAGCGACCACTGAGGGGCCCCGTCGTCTTGATATCGTGATAAATACTGTATTTAGTGGGAACGATAGGTATTTGGCAAAGTTCTTGGTGGAAAACGTGTGGATACTAAGTGAGGAGGTGGGTGTAGGCATCTGTGGGTGTTCTGATGTACAGCGCAAGGTCGGAGGGGACGGGTTGAAGAGGTGTCGACCAGTAAGACTCTGCGTTGACAAACCGTCGGTGAGCGACATCAATCGAGAGGTGGAAATGAGATAGAAAATCTGCACTTACGATTAGAAATGAGACGTCAGTAACGAGAAACTTCCCATTATATTTGGTGCTTCCACACAATAATATAAGGTTTTTTTGTAACCGTGTGTGGGTATTGCAGATCCATTAGCATCTACAAGACGGACGTCAGCAGACTTAGACAGACTATGTTTTGTCATGGAGAGTGGCCTTGGCAGAAGAGAATAGCAAGCACCCATGTCAACCAAAAACCACACACCCGTACCTGCATCATGTAAAAAGAAAAGATTAGTGACAGGGAAGCTCACTGCTACAAGCAATGGCCTACCTACACGTTATTTTCTTGCTGCTGATGGGCGTCAGTAAGCTGCTGTAGAGGTTGTAGGTTGGGGCATGAGCGAGTGGTGGGTGGTGGGCAAGTCACAGGGTGGCCGTCTGTGTCATACCGCATTCATGTCAGCTTTGGTCGATGTTAAATAGGTGTCCTCTCCGTTAAGAGTGGCGGTAATGAAGGAGGTCTAATAGGTGATGAAGTGGCTCTTCATAATGGCATTGACTTTGGTCATCAGGTCCTTCATGGGCAAAATATCGACATAGGGTATGGCAGTGCAAACTGGTTCGAGTAAGGATCCTACCCAAAGGGCAAGAAGTATGTTCACTTCACGAGGAGAGTTGTCTGCGGCTGGATGCAGGCGAGCAATATTGATAATTTCCCTAAGGAGAGCGAAACGTTTTGGTCATCCAACGTTTGTTGAGAGAGCTGAAAAAGTTTACTTATACGGGATGCTGGCGATGTCGAATATTGCTCGAGGAGGTATGTTTTGAGGTCGCCGTATGTTATTAGAGTGTCCCCTTGCTTGCAGAGTCAATCAGAGATTTCCGGAAAAGTGTCCTTGGGGATTGCCATGAGAACATAGTCTTCGATAGTGTTTGACTGAGTCTCATCTTTGATGTGGAACTGAACCTCGGCGACCTGAAACCAGGGGAATGCTTCTGTACTGGCGAAAGGGTGAAGTATCATGGATGTAGTGTTGATAGGAGAATCAGTGTCTAAAGGCAGCATCATTAAACAGTAAGACAGCAGTGAGGGAGTGTGCAACTAACTTTATTTCAAGAGACAGTGAGCTTATAAACAAGAGTTTCAGAGCAAGAAGGTCACAAAAATTCAAGTATAACAATTCAGTACTATATCCGCAGTTTCTGTAATCCCTGTGTACTCTCTTTGTGGGAAGATAGACAAAATTTCGTATTTATTCCCTATTGCGACTTCCATACTCGCTATGCAGTCATCCGTGACTCTTGAAAATTCCCAAGTTTTATTACTTTAAGTTGAACTATAACATTTGACGATTGCTACATAAAGGAAGAACTGGTGCATGACTCTTTACTCTTCATCGCTTGATATTCGCTGAATTACCTGAAAACTGTTAATTGCAAGCTAGTGATTATTTTTTCAAATAGCTTGTTTGATGTTACTATGCGATGAAGTTGATACAATTTGTTGCGTCAAACTCATGAAATTTTCTTGCAACATTCTTAGATATTATCAACATGATATAAACGCGATGGCCAGTAAGGAATGGTATTTTATATTCTCTCTTCCCTAGCATCAGGAAAGAAATAATTGGAGTCATGTTAACATAGATCTGTTGAATATGACCAAATGAATCCCTTTATCTTAATTTTGTGCTTCATACGTATAATGTACAACATAATTTATTGTGATTAAGTACAGCAATATTTATCAATCATATACAAAGTTCCCACTTTTATTACGAATTATAATGATAAAAATAGGATGCAACTAAAACTCCATATCTTTTTTTCGCAGGAAGTCTGAGGAAAAGAAACCTGTTGATCAGTCTAACCAAATCTTGCAATTACCCCTGCCGACTAAGGACGAGCCCGATCTAAAAGGACTCCGTCGCCTAGGACTTAGGAATAAAGTCTACATAATACATTTGGATGGTAAGCATTACCTGAGAGGTGTCACATGTGGTGAAAGACGCTTGTGCTGAATAAGGTTTAGGTAGAAGCCAGGACTCTTTCCCTATAAAACTTGGGTCTGGTACAAGATTCAACCTCTAAAGGGGTTTTTAGCTCTTGTATTTTAAGCAAAAGGCAATATTTTACCAATTTTGAATTTATATTCCTGATTACCACAGTACACTCTACCCTGTTTGGGCAAAATTTAGGTACAAAAGTAGATTGGTAAATACTTTTAATAACAAAATAGGATTTAAAACTTCTGTACAAAAAATATTCACGAGTCGATATGTTTGTAATTTGAAAAAAAAAACAAATTTAGGTAAATAGTAAAAGGTGCAATTATGAACAAATGTTAATTAAGAAATCTATTCGTATGAATATATTAAGAAGTATATACAATATTATAAATTGTAAAAATTGTAAATGTATATTTCTTAATAAAAGAAAAAAAGGAAAAACTATGTATGCATGTGAGAGCATTGGTAAGAGAAGAAGAGGAGTCTAAAACGGCTGTTTTTATAGAACTGATGTGACTCACTTCTTTAAGTGTTTACTCTCAGGAAAAAAAAATAGAATTTTGTAGCTTACTTGTGTAAAGTTTCAGAGTTAAGACCGCCCAAAGAGTATTGCCGATGCTAATATTATCATTGTGTTGCAAATATTTGATGAGAAAGAGAGAGAGAGAGAGAGAGAGAGAGAGAGAGAGAGAGAGAGAGAGAGAGAGAGAGAGAGAGAGATCCGTATCTGATATACTAGACGGTAAGACGGGTCCTAGAAAGCATTATATGATTATTTACCCTAGGAAAAAGACCATAGGATATGCCCTGGGGCCAATGGAGATACAGTATAGACTCCTGGGATGTTCTCATTTAATTACTATTGTAAAATATTATGATGAAACCGAAGTGTATGTCGTGATAGGTTGCAGAGAAAGTTGCAATAGATCAATGAGTGAGTCGGATCAAGATAGCTGAGAATTAAGACAAGAAGAAAGTGAGATAGAAGCTCTTGAAGAAAAGAACATCCAGGAGAAATTACATTGCAGTTGTTGATGAGAAATTAAATGATTACCCGTAATCAGTAAGGAAACTGGGTAGCTTAAAGAAACGTTCTGACATTTTATCGGTAATTGCTCCATTTTTGCAATGAAGAAATATTATATAAATGATAATGAATAATGGTATTTTCAGGTTTCGTTAACTTAGTCATAATAAATTAATTTTCTTTAGGATAAAATTTCGTTTTCTTTTTATGTTTTCTTTCGCTAGTTTGGCATAGTCATAATTAAGATTTTTAGCATTTTACATTCAATCCTTCCATTAAAGGAAAAAACCATCTGACTTTCACTTTATTGCAGGAGGGTCATATGCAGTGAGGGACAGAATGGACACCATTCTTTATAACGTCAACACACCAACTCAGTTCGGCTGCTGTGGAATACCAGGGACCAAGTTCCAAGTCTATACACCTAATAACCAATCTGTGCTGTGGATGAAGGAATTCGATGAGAAATGGTGTTGTTTTTCGAATTCAACAGTAAGTTTTAGAAAATAAAGATATTTTGGTCAGATTTCAATTATACGTTAAATTGAAACAAACACACACAGGCACCCAAAAACACGAAGGGATACGCACACTCATATATATATATATATATATATATATATATATATATATATATATATATATATATATATATATATATATATATATGTAAATATATATATACATATATATATATATATATATGTAAATATATATATACATATATATATATATATATATATATATATATATATATATATATATATATATATATATATATATATATATATATATATATATATATATATTCTTACAAAATTGGTCTAGTGTAGAGTAAATAATTTATCAATGTATTGTATTTGTATATTTCATTTCTGTATTAGAGGATAGCTAGCCCATAAGATGAGTTCCTATAATGTAGGTATAAGTTTACTATGTAATTTACGTAAGACTTTCGACATTAATTTCATTGTATTCTTCATTCAAGTCAGTATATGTGAATTTACATTATTTTTAAAGATTAACTTATTATTTCACATATTTTGTTAGGGAGTCTTACATAATCTGTGTAAGAGTGGTATTTGATACATACAAGATATGAATAAGGGCTTATGTAAATGTTTTTTATATTTTCATGAGGTATTGGGTAATGTTTGTGAGAAAATATGCAATTCTTATATTTACCATGTGTTTTGGATGGTTCTCGAAAACCCTAGTATTAGATTTTAACTTGTTTTCTATTTCCGAGGACAAAGGTGGGCGGAGCTAACTGAGAGAGAATTGTCTCGCTGTGAATTGGTATGCATCCGAGAGTTGCCTGAAACCAAGTTTCGCCCCCCTGAATTTTTTATCTAGTTGATAACTCTGCCGTCGCCTTTCAGCCAGCCTCCAAGGCACAAGAGTAATCAATTAGAATATGCGAAAAGTTACTAAATCCATATATAAGTGGCCTTTAGGGATGCGTGGGGAAGAAGAGAAACAGCCGTCCTGTGAAAGAGCCAAAGTGCGCTCTCTCTCTCTCTCTCTCTCTCTCTCTCTCTCTCTCTCTCTCTCTCTCTCTCTCCATGTGCCTATAGTGTGTACTCCCCTAAGCGATTTTGTGCCCCAGCGTATATCGTGTAAAAATTGCCAGAAAATTTAACTTTAGGGTGTTGAGGTGAGTGTTGGTATTGTGCACATTTTTTTAAGTGGACCTGTGCAAGTAAGAAACGTGAAATAGTTACTTTATGTAATTTCTTTAATAAGTGTCAAGACTAATTAATGGTGTAAAATTTAATTTCAAGTGAAACAATTGATTGTATAATTTCTTAGTTTACGGCTTTCATGCAGATTTAATATTTCAAGTCAAGTGATTATATAATTTTCCGAGTGTAATTATTTCGTTTGTTTTAGTCTAAGGTTTTATGCAGATTTAATATTTCAAGTCAAGTGATTAAATAAATTTCAGAGCGTAAAACTTTTTGTCTTAAATCTAAGTTTTGTTCAGACTTAATATTTCGAGTGATTTATTTTCTTTTTTATGTAAATTCTCTTCAAATTGTTCTAATTTATATAGAATGTATTTATCTTTGTAGTGTATTATTTCAATCACCAGCGTTTATTTCATAATAGCTCATATCCTGTTAATGATTCGAAGTAAGAGGTGGTTTTGAATAATTCTTAAGAATAATTACCCAGTCTTTTTTTTTTAATGTACTTAAGAAACCTTTGGATATTCAGTGTTTTTATATATTACTCTCTGGGAGTTATATAACTGTCTCAGAGCTTGCGTGTTAATATTTTGAAGTGCAACAGGTGAGTTTGGAACTCAAGAGGGTTGTGTAGCTTTCCAGCTAAAATATATTTAATATTATATTTTGGTTCCCAAATACAGGACTATAGTAAAATATATTTTTGGTGCCCAGACCCAGGACCATATTGTAATATATATATATGTATGTATACACACACACACACACACACACATATATATATATATATATATATATATATATATATATATATATATATATATATATATATATATATATATATATATCATCATCATCATCGACATATCCTTCTATCTGCGTCTGTTTATTTTTTCTATTACAGTTCACTCCCGTAAACCTTAGTTCGCCAATCCATCGTCTTCCATTTCTACCTCTGTTTCGTTGGCAATCTCTAGGGACCCATTCTGTTATTCCTAATGTCCATCTATTATCTGTCATTCTCTTTGAAGAATTTTTTTCCACTACTCTTCTTCCTCACAGTTTATTTTATGTACACATTGTTATTGCTCGTGACTTCACGGCAGGGAAAATGTGAGTGATGATTCTTCCTTAAGCGAACATCTTGAGATAAATATTTTTGTATTCATTATTTTAACTTAAATACTTAGGTACTTTAAATTTTTCTCTGCTACAACTCAAGTCTGCTAGTCTAGGAGGTATGTTTGTCCACACATGTAAGCCCGATTTGCTAATCACCGTTTGGTTTCGTTTTTTATTTTATTTCCCAGATTTTTAGGGCTAGAATTATTCATTTTCCCATAGAGTTGCAAAAGTTCTTGTATTGTAAATAAGCTTATTGCTTAAAATTCCCAAACCAGTCCTAAATTACAGATGGCATCTCAAGACCACTGGCCTACGCACCGAGATGTACTGTTGTTGAGTGAAGGAAGCCTTAATGGCCATTCTCCCTTTAGATTGGTTACCAATTGTCTCTAAGTTAAGTTTAGGTAACGTTCTGGTAATACATTTTTCGGGCTACGTGAGTGGAATTTAATGTAATTGTGTTTTATTTGTTGGTAATTGCTTGAGGTCATTGACCACATGTTTGGACCTCACAATAGCCTACCACATAAGTTATTTACCATAAGATATTGATCTTATTTATTATGTTTGAGGGTTAATCCCACGTGTCCATATAGTTTATTAATTTCAACGTTTTGTGTTGTAAATTGTGGTTAATGTTTCATTTATTAATTTTGCCATTTGAATAAATCATTATTGAGCTACTCTGCTTCTATTCTTTACTGTAATGTAAAAAATTAGAATAGATTGCACACATTGGTATTTTTAACCCCAGTATTTGAAGATTTTTCTTTACACCAACCAAGAATTTAGTATGGGTTAGTTGTACCCGAGATAAAGAGAGTAACCTACTTTAAGTATAGGTAAGTTGGTATAAGCGAGTGTACGCTTCTTTAACTTAGTGCTTTGAAGGTGAAGATCCCCATTTAACTATACTTAAATATATCACTGCTCCTAGCCACTGCCTTTGTTTATGTTAACGTAAATGCCTGTCCAGCATCTCAATGGGGTCACTTGGACGGATCGAAATAGAGCCTAAGAGTGTAGATGACCTTAGATTAGCAAAGCTAAGGTAGACCATCAATTAATTACTTAGTCACGTGTGGAGTTTTTAGTCTCTGGACAGAGATGACTTTATTATCAGAGTGAAGGTTCGTGAACTGCAGCACCAAAGTTATTGCTAGGGTGCTGTGCTCTACAGTGCTAGCGCTCCTATCCTCTCCTGTTAATCCTTGTTGCTTGCTGCAGGGAGACGGTTCTCCACATTCTCATTTTATGTCCTGCCCACAGCCATTTCTTTTTCTTACTTATTGTTAGGATATCCTCAACTTTAGATTACTCTCGTATACACACACACACACACACACACACACACACACACACACATATATATATATATATATATATATATATATATATATATATATATATATATATATATATATATAAATATACCGGCACAATACACATAAACCATTAGTTACTTCTCTTAACAATGCAATGAAGATTAAATCACCTGTGTCTCTTTAAGGCATCCTTTCCATAACCTTTATTTTACTATAAATTACAACGTGCATCTAATCTGCGCTTTACTTGAATGAAATATTTCATCCACATTTGACTTCACAGAGTTGGAAAGTGACCCTGAAGGCGAACACCATTCTCGGAGAAGTGAGTCCAAATCCCGATTACGAAGATATAATTCTGAAATCTAAGAACGGAGATAAAGTCTGCTGTATCATAAACTTCAACGAGTATGTGAGACATTCAATCAAAACGTATAAGGTATGTCAGATTGTCAAAAATGTTAAATAACCTCTGGAAATGAAGGAGTTTGTATATCTGTCTAAAGTCGTATTTGTACCAGAGTAATTGATCAGATTTTGTCTAGATGTGTTGGAGAATTTTTCTTCTGTATTCCAACTTTTTCATGTAAAATTCTAGAATATATTAGAATAATGAGCAGCATTGACTTTTCGCTCTCTGCTTTAAAAATTATGTATATAATTACATGGTCTCAACGGCCAAATTGCTGTCTCTATTCATTGGACTGTGATAATAACAATAATAGTAATAATAATAATGATAATAAAAGTAATAATAATAATAATAATAATAATAATAATAATAATAATAATAAAATAATAATAATAATGATAATAAAAATAATAATAATAATGATAATGTGTGTTGTATGTTCAGGTAACTAAATATATCATATAAAACATCTGGAATTAGAGAGAATTATATTTGTTCCCTCAAAACTTTGGAGAAAGACAAATGTACTTTTCTATTAGAGAGAGAGAGAGAGAGAGAGAGAGAGAGAGAGAGAGAGAGAGAGAGAGAGAGAGAGAGAGAGAGAGAGAGAGAGCCTTACATTACCTTATTCTATGTTTGGGTTCCCCCAGGTCCCTCAGTGTGGGGCACCTCGTATATCCACCAGAGAGTTGCTAATGCATCTTCCGGTCTTGGATGGTCGGGTATGCATCTTAGGTATTTATCGAGCTTATTCTTAAACACATCTACCCTCACTCCTGATATGTTTCTTAGATGAGCTGGCAGCGCATTATTGATGCTGGTGGGTAGTGGATTAATGTCCTGTGTGCCTTCCTTAGTTTTCCTGGTATAGTATTGGGCACTATTAATCTACCTGGGCTTGCTCTTTCTGATATTTTTAGCTCCATGATGTTTCCAGTAATTCCTTCGATTTGCTTCCATGCTTGTATTATCATGTATCGGTCTCTCCTCCTTTCTAGACTGTACAATTATAATTGCAGTCTTCACCAGTAGTCAAGGTCCTTAACTTCTTCTATTCCAGCAGTAAAGGACCTTTGTACACTCTCTATTTGTGCAATATCCTTTTGGTAGTGTGGGTACCATATCAGATTGCAGTACTCGAGTATACTACATACATAAGTTTTGTAAAGCATAATCATGTGTTCAGCTTTTCTTGTTTTAAAGTGTCTGAATAGCCTTCCCATTTTTGCTTTACATTTAGCCAACAGTGTTGCTATTTGATCGTTGCATAACATATTCCTGTTTAACATTACACCAAGGTCTTTAATTGCTTCCTTGTTTGTGATTGTCTCGTTATTAGGTCCCCTGTATGCATATACCATTCCTTCTCTGTTTCAATAATTTATTGATTCGAATTTATCGGAGTTAAATACCATCCTATTTATCTCCGCCGATTCATATATTTTGTTTAGATCTCTTTGTAATGAGTTCCTATCTTCATCACAAGTAATTTCTCTACTTATTCTTGCGTCATCGGCGAAACTTCTCACTACAGAGTCTTTAACATTACAGTCTATGTATGAGATCACAATAACAAACAGCAGTGCAGCTAATACTGTACCCTGTGGCACGTCAGATATTACCTGAGCTTCATCTGGTTTCTCGTCATTTGCAACCACTATCTGTTTTCTGTTTGGTAGAATTCTTTATCCATTTTCCTATCTTTCCCACAATATTATGCTTTCTCATTTTTTTTCTCTAATATATTATGGTCTACCTTGTCAAAGGCTTTTGCCAAAACCGTGTTAACCTATATTAAATAAAATACTTTTAATCAAATGATTAATTTTTTTCTTTCTTGTTACACTTTCATAAACTTTCATAATATGTGATGTTAGACTAACAGGTTTATAACTGCTTGCCTCTAGTGTTGATCCACTTTTGAAAATATTGGTTATGTATGCTAATTAATGTTTAACATTTATCTCGCTCATATTTACACTTTTTCTTAGCAGTATTGCAAGCGGCTTCGCAATAGTGTGTGCAGATTTTTTTTAACAAAATGGCTGGAACTCCATCTTGCCCGGCCGCCGATCCATTTTTAATTTCGCTTATAGCCTGCACAATATCTGCTTCATTAATATCTATATCTGTTATATATTCAATATCTTCTTCTCTCATTCGCAATTCTTGGCGTGAATTCACTCTTATATTTTTTCTGCTAATATGTTGCATATTCCCTTTTTTTCATTCGTCAACCGTTCTTCAATTCTTAGAGGGCATATTTCTAATCTCCCTTTATTCATCTTTTTTTCATAGGAGTAAAGTACTTTGGGGTTTTTCTTGATATTGTGAGTTGTCCTTTCTTCCAAGTACCTTTTTTCATTTTCTTTCGATTGCAAAATCTTTTGTTCTGCGTTTTCTATCTTACTTTTTATTTCCATCATTTTCCATACATTTTCTTCTTTTGCAAGATTTTTCTTACACTTTCTAATTTTCTGAAATAAGATCCTTCTGTCTCTTGATATGCATGTCTGATGGTTATTTTTTTTTTCTGGTACATCTTACGAATAAATTTTTCCAATCTTTGTTCAATTCATTTATTTCTGACTATTTTATATTCTTACTATAGAAATTATATTTTCCATATCCTTCCCAACGTTTTCTGCTTTGTTTATCTCTAAGTTCACTTGCTTTGAAATGGACTATTAATTTTATGACATTGTGGTCTGAAATTCCCGTGTTATACACTATTATTTCTTTAACATAATTCACCTCATTCACAAATACTAAATCTAGGACATTGTCCTTTCTTGTTAGAATGTGGTTTACGTGTTGCATATTATGTTCTAATAGGATATCTTGAAGCTTTTCAAATTGCCTCTTATCTTCTACGCTACTATTACTCTCTTTTTTATATGTACATATACAACCACTTTCTTCTATCCGTTTTTTCCCATCCACGAAAGGAAATTTAAAATCTCCGGATAGGAGTATATTCCAGTCTTTATGGTTTCTACATACATCATCTATTTCTTCTAGTATCAAGTCAAACTCCTTAGTATTTGGGGATCTGTAAACTACAATATTCACTAATTTTACATATTTAAATTCTACTGCAATCAATTCACATTCTGTGTAGCTGTATTTTTCACAGACTTTTCCTTGATTTATGTCTCTTCCGTATATTGCGGTTCCCCTTGATTCCTATTTGTTCTGTCTGATCTATATGCTTGGAAACCCTTTATCTGGTCATTACTGCCAGTCTCTTGGGAATACTATGTTTCACTTATATTTAATATATCTATTTTTTTTTAATTTGGATTAGTTCTTCTAAGAACTTTATTTTCCTTTTAGAGTTACTCGTGACTAAACCCTGTGCATTCATCACTATGATGGTTTGTGTTTCATTCCCATTATCTAATATTGGTGGTAATAAGAATTCTCCCAAGTTTCCTTCCTGTTCTGATATGATGCTCTTTTCTTCATTTCCAGGAATTTTGCCATTAAAAAATCCAACTTTTCTATTATATTCGCTCTTTCGCCTTCGTACATATTTCTGCGTGTATACCTGCATTTATCCCCATATCTGCACAAACCCCTGGCATTATAGATACATTCTTTGTAGTTGGGCTGTAGTTGTACACATTTGGGTTGAAAGACATTGTATCTTGGGGCCTTCTGTGCATAGCCCGGTATATACTCAGCTTGTTTTTTAGTTTCTTTTTTGTTTCATTTTTGCTTTCATTTTTCTTGTCTGTTGGCTCTTGAATTTTCTGACTTTCAATCATGGTTGCAGGATGCATATTTCGACAATTTTTGTTGAATTTGCATCCTTTTCCTTCTTTCAGGTTTTTGCATATTTTTGGTTGGAGAGCTCTGCATTCGTCTCCATATCCATCTAAATATGCACATTTACTATATATTTCATAATTATGGCATATCTCTGGATGCTTGCAATAGCATATTTCGCCAAATCTGCAATTCCCTCTTTTCAGTAAATGGCAGATTATATCTTTCTTTTCTTTTTTTTTCTTTTTCTTGCTCTTCCCTAAAAGTATGTAGGTCCGGGTAGAGTTTCTTGGGTCTATTATTTGTTTCCATCTGATAATTTATTTCTTCATAAGTATGTTGCAGAATGGCATCATATGTTGTATCAATGATTTCCTCTGCATCCTTACACATATCCTGTTCATTTTTCTCTTTTTCTTCTTCTTCTTCTTCTTCTTCTTCTTCTTCTTCTTCTTCTTCTTCTTCTTCTATTTGCAGATTCAGTCTAGACTTAATTATATTTTCTATCCAGACTAAGCATGATGAACAGAATACCTTTGTGTCTTTATTATTTATTTTTTGTAGTACTTCAGCGCATGTAGGGTGTGTTGGTACATGACATGCATTGCACTTCCTAATCAGTTGTTGCAGATTAACAATGCTTTACCACATCTTACATGAATTGCACCATTTTAGCATTCTTTTTCCCAATGCATCAATCAGCATATTCACCATATTGGACTTCTTATTGTTCTTTGATGGAATGTACTGGTTGATGTAAACTTTCTTTATAAGTCTCTTTATCACCTGGATCTTCTTTGGAATTTCTTTTATTATTTTGATGATGTTTTCCACAGACTTGCTCCAGTTTGTTGAATCATATTGTTTCAATATGTTTGAGAATATTTTTCCGTCACACTGATTGGAGCTATTAGCGACCTCTGTATCAGGAGGTTTAGTTCTTGTTTTGTCAACTCATGGAATTTACTCTTGCTGATTGCAGCAATATCCCTCCATGCCTTGCCTGTGTTATAGCCTGCCATCTTGTTCAGATTTTTAGTAATTAACAAGACAACTATCTTATGCCGACATTTTATCCCACTTTTTTTACCTCAAACTAATCACCGACTATTCACGAAATTTGTAGCTATATTGCACTCGATAGCCTTTTGTTATCCGTGTAAAATCAGCTGATTTCTCGGATCTCACAAGGGGACACACTAGCAAACTGTAACACTCGCGAGAGAGAGAGAGAGAGAGAGAGAGAGAGAGAGAGAGAGAGAGAGAGAGAGAGAGAGAGAGAGAGAGAGATAGCTACAAATTAAAACTAATGGTTATTTCCTACATCTCTCTTTATTCAGATCATGACATCGCCTCTAGACGTCAACGGAAACATCTCCTACAAGACAATAACGCGAGAACTTGAGCTCAATTTTCCGGCAAGTTTCGACGTCCCAAGAAGGGCTCTGCTCTTGTCTGGTGCCATTGTGGTGGTAGGTGTACTCTTACTATTAGATTTATACAAACACACGCACACACATGTATATATATATACATACAAATATATATGTATATATATAGACACATATATATGAATATATATTAAACACACAATATATATATATATATATATATATATATATATATATATATATGTATATATATATATATATATATATATATATATATATATATATATATATATAAATATAGACATATATAAATATATACTAAACACACACACACACACATATATATATATATACCTATAATTATGATATACATACACACGTATATATATATATATATATATATATATATATATATATATATATATATATATATATATATATATATATATATATATATATATATATGTACATAATAGTTTTGTTACTTGTTCAGTTATTCTTTGAAATATCAATCTGCAAATAGTCTTGCCATGAAATTCACTCTACCTTGCTTTTACTAAATACCTTTTTTGAGGTTTGCATAGAAGTGTTAGTTGACTTATACATTTAGCCACATTAAGAAGAGAATTAGCAGTCTGTAAAATTGGAGTAGGCACGAAAAATGACAAAAGACACGCTCTTAAAATTTGCTGGAAGAAACATTCTAAAAATCATGAACACCTTTTATTATAAGAAGGAACATAAAAAAAGGACATGGCGAAGCCCAAATGGAGGGACGAAATACTTATTATTCTTAGTGAGCAAACTACTATGAGATTCAGGGCCTCTGTAACACGGTTTTTTCGCAATAATTTTTCATCTATGAATTTCATAAATATAACGCTTCTTCAGAATGCACATTATATCTACACATAAATTTTGACTATATTCTGCATTACGTAGGTTGAATAAATTTGGTACTTAAAATGTAAAAGTGACGTTTTTTGAAGACGGGCCAACCTAATCAGAGAAAAGGTTTCGAACGCACTCGTTACGTAACTTATGACGGCATTCCTTCCCTCTTTCTCGATCGATGATTGGCTATACGTAACGAAGGCTATACCTCTGGCAACAATGACACAAAAGTTTAAATAAAAGAAAAGCAGTACACCTTTATGAACTCTGAAACCTCTCCACTTATAATTGTCATAATGAACAATCCAACAAAATATGTTAATAAATACAAAAACACTTCAATTATTAGTCAATTGCCAAAATAAGTTTCCTAAGAAATTACAGTCTACTTTATAGGTCACAATCAGATTGACAAGGTGTAGGGAATAGTTGGTAATTTTCAAAAACGTAGTAGTCAAGCTTGATTTGATAACTGCTATATCCAATGTCAAGCAATTTTTATTTATTATCTATCTACCTACCTATTAACTAGAAAAAAAAAAACCGGTACCGTATTTTGACTTTAAGCCTTCACCAATAATTATCGTCAGAATGATGACGTCATGAGGCTCCACCCACTTTGGCCTGGTTATAATTCAGGATAACACTGAAGGCTATCATGGGCATTGTTGGATCAGAAAATTTAAATTCTGGCTATAAAAACTCATTTCTCGAGTAGTTGTAAGAAATGGTAAATGATCCTCAAGGATCCCAGCAGTTGGCCTAAACGTTTAATTCATGTATACTACTGTTGCGGCACTACTGCTACAGTAGTATTACTACGCTAGCACAGATACCCCACCCACATTTATGTATCGTTCCGTCATTCATAAAGTCTTTGTCATGTTTTTCCACTGTGCAATAAGCCATGGCCTCCTCAGAAATTAAGTTTAACATTAGATGATAGGTTATTTCATTAAGCTGACAAATTATGACAACTGGGTATGTTATTGCCGATGTTGAAGCTAAAGATAAAGTATGGTATCATTTCTTCATTGCATTATCATCTTTACTACTATTTGTTTTGCTACATGTAGTAATTATTTTAAAGGATAAATGAATTATGTTCACTTTACTTCTATAAATTCCCATTAGATGTACAAATAAAACTCCTAAAACTATTCATGATTTATTTACAAAATGCAGTCATGCCCAAAACATAGCCAACACGGTCGTACGGCCTAAGAAGAAGAAAAAAAATTATATCGGATGATCTGTTGGTCTGATGGAGAGTTTAGCACAAAATTCTTAATTTACCAAAAATAGTTATATAAAGACTGCTTACATACAATCTCTCTCTATTGGTGGCATTGTGAATAGTTAATGGAAATGTTCAAAAGCCTGAATGACACTACAAGTATTATAATCATGTTACGCTAAATACAAATCATACCATAAACATTGGATTTAAACTAGAAACTGAATGATTACCTATTCAGGCTATAGTAAATACGGCCACAGGCTTTCTCTTGACTGTATAAAGTTGCAAGTCGTAAGACAAATGCAGTTTCGCAACCACGGGGGCAATTCCAAATTCTGGTAGCCATTCTTGACTGTTATGGGTTCCAGAGCCGATGGAACAAGGTGAATGGGTGTCTGGTGAATGGGCGGGGCAAAATTTTGTCAAAAGGTGTTTACATTGATTACGTAATAAATGTTTTCGACTCTTGACTCGTTATCACTGGCCATAGCGTCGACTAGATCATTTTTACTCTATAAAAATTAAAACTATCGGGTTTAGGTTATTGATAATGCTGAAAAAAATTTATGTGTGGTTGTAAAATATACATATGTCAACTTTCAGCTACATCCGATGCTTTGATAAGGAGCAAAGTCCAAAAAACCGTGTTACAGAGGCCCTGAATCTCATAGTAGATTACTTAAAGATATACCACTGTTAAACAAGTTAAAGTCAACCGACCACAGAATGATGAGAAGTAAAACTTCTCTAGATCTAAGGAAAAACCATAGAATGATAAAAACTCCTGTAACAAGAGAAAAGTCTAATGAGTTTAGTTTAGCATTTAAAAGTAGGTACTCTAGGCTACATTAGAAAATAGAAGCATCTAAAGAAGAAAGGAATGATAAATTAACAAAATTTTATTGGAATCAGCACTAGTGACGGATGGAAAAGTTCCTAAAAATTATCAAGGAAAACCATCAGAATAGACAAAAAAAATCTTATAAAGAATGATTGGAAATGAGGGTGAAATCGAAGAGACAAGGAATAGAATTAGAAGAATTATCCAAAAATATAAACAAGCCAAAAACCTAAGACATTCTTTCATAAATACGATAAGAATAAAATTTAGGAAACACTAAAGATAGGAAGAAGCATCATGTTAATGAAAAGAAGGGCTGGAACAGGACACCACCAGATAATTGCTTCAGTATGAAAATGGAAATATTATCAACAAAATAGATGGAGTAATAAACATACAGAGGATTTCTATACAATTCTATACAATAATGATTTAAGAAATAACAATGCCCATAGATATTATGAAATAGCACAACCGGTACCAAAAGTATCAGAAGAAGAAGCAAAGAAAGAAATATAAGGCATGAAAAGAGGGAAAAGAACATGAGAAGGTATCCTAACAACTGATTTAAAATCAGATGGATGAGATTTCACAGTAGTAAAACTGGCCAAACACCACACAAAATGTATACATGAATGCTCTATACCTACAGCTTGGAAAAACTATCATAATACTAATTCACAAAAATAGAGACACAAAAGACCTAAAAATTTTTACTCAGTAATATATAAAATATTTACAAAGACTGCATAAGGTCGAATGAAAGGACAGCTAGACTTTAATCAACGAAATGAGCAGGTAGGCTTCAGACGTGGATATTCTTCAACTGACCATATCCATTTGATTATGCAGCTCATGGAAAAATCAACAGAGTATGACAAACCACTATGTATGGCATTTATGGACTATGAGAAAGTTTCTCATTCAATTAAAACTACAGCAGTAATGAAAGCCCTTCAAAGACTAGGAATAAATGAATATTATGGTAGAACACTTGACGATACCTATACAGGAAGTACAGTTATCCTAAAACTATATAAAGATAATTAGAAAATTCCAATTGAGAAAGGAGTTAGACAGGGAGACCCCATCTCTCCTTAATTATTCACGGTGTGCCTAGAAGTTTTTAATAGGTTACATTGAGAAAATATAGGAATTAACATAAATGTGGAATATATCAACAACTTGAGATTTGCAGATGACAATTCTAATGAGTGAATCATGATTCATAAACTTATTTCTCTTTCAGTTTTATCAAATATGGCAAGATGAGGAGAAATTCAGAGTAGCAAGAAGTGTTGATGAAGGAGGAGAAGGAGGACAACCAAGACAACGACGACGACGACGACGACGACGACGACGAGGAGGAGGAGGATGGGGAGACATGGGAGGAGTCTTGGGAGTCTGGGGAGGAGGATGGGGAGACTGGGGAGGAGGATGGGGAGGATTTGATGGTGGAGGAGGAGGTGATGGTGGAGGAGGGTTTTAGACATTAAATGAACTATGAATTCAGTTACAATTTTGGATTAATTTTCCCTGGTGACGTGTTCCCCAAAAAATGACTGAGGGCAACGAGACTTGAGACAATAGGAAACTATACTGCAAGCAACTGAAGCTTTCAGAAGAGAAAATGTAGAAAACAGAATCAACGACAAAAGCGCCAGGAAGAACAGTAGTAGGAGGGTTGATATGCAGTGCATAATACGTGTTGGGGAAAGAACGGATATTAACCTATAAATAAACGAGATATAAGGCTTTATTGACCATTAAAAAAGGCATGAAAAGATTTTCTTAAGTCTTATGAACTTATTTGCCTGATGCGCCCTCTCCAATGCCTTCAATCAAAGGCATCCTCTTCCACCAAACCTCTTCTCTCCATATCATCCTTCACCTTATCTCGCCATTTAATTCTCTGCCTCCCTCTCGATCTTCATCCCCCTAACAGGCTCCTCCCAAGCCCTCCTCGCTCCCTCCCCACTACGTGGGTCGTAACACTCTTATTACTTCTGTAATCTTTACAACGGCTGCAATTCATCTTATTTCATAATTTTCCAATCTTTCAAGACTGATATTCCCATAACCCACCTCAGAATTCAAATTTCTGTTCTCTCAATTTTGCTTCCTCTCTTCGTCCTAGAGCCCACGTTTTCAATTTATAATTAACAGTGATCTAATTTACTGTGCTAAAGATCTTGACCTTTAGCTTGATTAGCATTTTCTTATCACACACTATTCATGCAACCTTCTTCCACTTCCCCCAGGGCTTCTTTAATCTTATTCTCAACTGTCGCTTCACATACTCTCTTCTGACTTATAGTAAATCACAAGTATCTAAATTGTTCTACCTGTTATGGAACTGATCCTCTACTTTCATGTTTAGCTATCTAGTCCCTACCTTCCATACTGCTCGCCATAGCTTCAGTTTTATTCACATTTACCCTTAAGCTACCCTTCTCCAAAGTGTCTTGTCACATTACAACTCTTTTCTGTAAGTTTTCCTCATTTTCAGCAGTAATCACCAAATCATCTGCATATAACAACTCCCACAATTCTTTGTTTCTGATCTCTCCACTTAACACATCCAAGACCACCTAAAATGCAAAAAGGGCTTAATGGAGACCCCTGATGTAATCCAACATTAGCTTCAAATGTTTCTGTTCCCTCAATAGCTGTAATTACTTTTTTCCTTGTTCTTTTTTACATCATCTCTACCATTCAAATTAACTTCTCTAGGACTTCCTTCTTTCTCAAGCACCAAAATATCACTTATCTTGGCATTCTATCATAAGCCTTCTCTAGATCTACAAAGGCACAGAAGAGCTTCTGGTTTCCCTCTAGCCTCTTTTCTTGTAGCTACCGTCCTATATAGGTAGTATCCGGATTCCCTCTCCGCCTCATGAATCCACACTGCTGTTTCCAAATCTTTGCAATATCTCCCAATCTCTCATCTAGTACCCTCTCAAAAACTTTAAACCCACGTTCTGTTAGTTTTATTACCCTGTAGCTAC
The DNA here is from genome assembly GCF_036898095.1 of Palaemon carinicauda. Lineage (NCBI taxonomy): Eukaryota > Metazoa > Arthropoda > Malacostraca > Decapoda > Palaemonidae > Palaemon > Palaemon carinicauda. The sequence continues at coordinate 36,074,011 of NC_090761.1, forward strand.
CACAATCCATGATATCACCTTTCTGCTCAAATAAAGATACCATTAGATTCTTTTCCCGGTCTTTAGACATTATTTCTTTTTCCATATTACTCTTAATAAATGCAGCATTAATTCTTTCCCCTGGTATCTTGACCATTTCAATTTGAATCTCTGATGGACCTGGTACAAGAATATTTTTCATTTTACTAAGTATGGCGTACCAGGTGAAAATGAGAGTGGTGAGAGACTGGTAGGTATGTGTGTTGAACAAGAGATGGTAATAAGTGCTAGCTTTTTCAAAAAGAAAGATAAAAACAAGTATACCTGGGTTGGATAAGAGTGGCAAATGGAAGAGTAATAGAAAGGGAATTAATGGATTATGTGTTGATAAATAAAAGAATGTTTGGAAGATTGAAAGACGTGCACGTGTTTAGAGGTATGGCTAATGGTATGTCTGATCATTTTTTGGTGGAAGGAAAACCAGTTGTAGCAAAAGAGTGGGGGAATAGAGAAGGTGGATGTAAAAGGGAGCTAGTGAAGGTTGAAGAGCTAATGAAACTGGGGGTAAAAAGTAAATATCAGGAAAGGTTGAAAATGGCACATGACGAAGTGAGAATAAGAGAAACTGGTAATTTAGAGGAGGAGTTGAAGTTATTAAAAGAAAATTTTGTTGGCATTGCAAGTGATGTATGTGGCAAGAAGGTTGTTGGAGGCAGCATGAGGAAGGGCAGTGAATGGTGGAATGAAGGAGTGAAGGTAAAAGTGGAAGAGAAAAAGAGGGCTTTTGAAGAATGGCTGCAGAGTAATAGTATAGAGAAGTATGAAAAATATAGAGAGAAAAGGGTGGAAGAAAATTGCAAGGTACGTGAGGCAAAGAGGGCAGCTGACCTGAGGTGGGGTCAGGGATTGGGTCAGTCATATGATGAGAATAAGAAGAAGTTTTGGAAAGAAGTGAAGAGAGTAAGGAAAGCTGGCTCAAGAATTGAAGAGACAGTGAAAGATGGAAATGGAAGGTTGTTAAAAGGAGAGGAGGTAAAGAAAAGGTGGGCGGAATACTTTGAAAGTTTACTGAATGTACATGATAATAGGGAGGCAGATATAATTACTGTTGCAGGTGCTGAGGTGCCGGTGATGGGAGATGAGAATTAGAGAGAGATTACAATAGAGGAAGTGAGGAGAGCACTAGATAAAACGAGAGTAGGAAAAGCACCTGGTATGGATGGTGTGAGAGCTGAGATGTTGAAGGAAGGGGGTGTGACTGTACTTGAATGGTTGGTGAGATTGTTTAATATATGTTTTGTGTTGTCAATGGTACCAGTAGATTGGGTTTGTGCATGTATTGTACCACTATATAAGGGTAAGGGAGATGTGCATGAGTGTTGTAATTCAAGAGGTATTAGTTTGTTGAGTGTAGTTGGTAAAGTGTATGGTAGAGTAATGATTAATAGGATTAAGGATAAAACAGAGAATGCAATCTTAGAAGTACAGGGTGGTTTTAGAAGAGGTAGGGGTTGTATGAATCAGATTTTTACAGTTAGGCAGATATGCGAGAAATATTTAGCAAAAGGTAAGGAGGTGTATATTGCGTTTATGGATCTGGAGAAAGCGTTTGATAGAGTTGATAGGGAAGCAATGTGGAATGTGATGAGGTTATATGGAGTTGGTGGAAGGTTGTTGCAAGCAGTGAAAAGCTTCTACAAAGGTAGTAAAGCATGTGTTAGAATAGAAAATGAAGTGAGTGATTGGTTTCCAGTGAGAGTGGGGCTGAGACAAGGATGTGTGATGTCGCCGAGGTTGTTTAACTTGTATGTTGATAGAGTGGTGAGAGAGGTGAATGCTCAAGTGCTTGGACGAGGATTAAAACTGGTAGACGAGAATGACCATGAATGGGATGTAAATCAGTCGTTGTTTGCTGACGATACTGTACTGATTGCAGACACAGAAGAGAAGCTTGACCGACTAGTGACAGAATTTGGAAGGGTGTGTAAGAGAAGGAAGTTGAGAGTTAATGTGGGTAAGAGTAAGGTTACGAGATATACGAGAAGGGAAGGTGGTGTAAGGTTGAATGTCATGTTGAATGGAGAGTTACTTGAGGAGGTGGATCAGTTTAAGTACTTAGGGTCTGTTGTTGCAGCAAATGGTGGAGTGGAAGCAGATGTACGTCAGAGAGTGAATGAAGGTTGCAAAGTGTTGGGGACAGTTAAGGGAGTAGTAAAAAATAGAGGGTTGGGCATGAATGTAAAGAGAGTTCTATATAAGAAAGTGATTGCACCAACTGTGATGTATGGATCGGAGTTGTGGGGAATGAAAGTGATGGAGAGACAAAAATTGAATGTGTTTGAGATGAAGTGTCTAAGGAGTATGACTGGTGTATCTCGAGTAGATAGGGTTAGGAACGAAGCGGTGAGGGTGAGAACGGGTGTAAGAAATGAGTTAGCAGCTCAAGTGGATATGAATTTGTTGATGTGGTTTGGCCATGTTGAGAGAATGGAAAATGGCTGTCTGCTAAAGAAGGTGATGAATGCAAGAGTTGATGGGAGAAGTACAAGAGAAAGGCCAAGGTTTGGGTGGATGGATGGAGTGAAGAAAGCTCTGGGTGATAGGAGGATAGATGTGAGAGAGGCAAGAGAGTGTGCTAGAAATAGGAATGAATGGCGAGCGATTGTGACGCAGTTCCGGTAGGCCCTGCTGCTTCCTCCGGTGCCTTAGATGACCGCGGAGGTAGCAGCAGTAGGGGATTCGGCATTATGAAGCTTCATCTGTTGTGGATAACGGGGGAGGGTGGGCTGTGGCACCCTAGCAGTACCAGCTGAACTCGGTTGAGTCCCTTGTCAGGCTGGGAGGAACGTAGAGAGTAGAGGTCCCCTTTTTGTTTTGATTCATTTGTTGATGTCGGCTACCCCCAAAAATTGGGGGAAGTGCCTTGGTATATGTATGTACTAAATGCCCGCTTCACTACTGCATTCTGTATCACCATGACTGGTCCCTCAAACCTTTGTGCTTTTCCCAGCTCCTCTTCCATTTTCAGTATTCAATAGTTGTTCAAAATATTCTCTCCGCCTCTTAATATCTTCCTCTCTATCCAATATGATTCCATCTCTATCCTTGATGACTGCCAGTTGCCCCAAATCATGTCTTTGGATTTTCTTCCACTTTGAAATTTATAGATGTCTTGTTCTCCTTCCCTTGTTCCTAGCCTCTCATTCAATTGCTGTACTGGTCTTCCAGTAGCTATACCTATGTTCCTACTAAAATCTTTTCCCTCTTTTCTGTACTGTTCCCCTACTCCCTGCACATATATTACTTTCTAGTCCTTAAATGCCTTTAATTTTATTTTACCTGTCTCTTGCCCCTATCTATCCTACCACCATTTTTCTCCTTTAGCTGGTTCTTCCCATTAATTTCCCAGTTTCCCCTACACATATGTTTCTCATAAACACCCTACTATCTGTCCAATCTCTAAGTCCAACCTTTCTAGTTGTTTCTCTCTATCAATCATCCTAAACTGCCTACTATTTTCTCCTTTACGGTCCCAAACCTTAATTCTAGATCTCTTCTTTCTTTTCTTGAGTTTTCTGCCTCTCACTTTAAAATCCACCACTACCAGTCTATGTTGTTTAACACATGCTTTCCACAAAATCACTTTACAGTTCATCACATTGTTTTTGTCAGCTCCTCTAACTAGGATGTGATTGATTTGGCTTTCCACTCTCGAACTTATATAGGTTATCAGGTGCTTCTCCAACTTTAGAACCCAGGTGTTCACACACACCAATTCAAATCTATGAGCCATCTCTAGTACATACTCCCCATCTTCATTTCTAGTTCCTAACCCATGGTCTCCAAGTACCCCCTCATATCCATCACCTGTCTTCGCTACTCTGCCATTCATGTCTGCTCCTATGATTAACTTCTCTTCATCTTTTACTATTCTAATAGCTGCCTCAAACTCTTGTCTAAATAATCAATTTTCTTGTTCTTGGTAACCTATCTATTTATTCTCTATACTTCTACTAAATTTTCATTCCAGATATTACCTATTATGACCCCAACTTCATTTCATCCCTCTAGTGACCCACTGTAAAAGAGCTTACACACATTTCCTATCTCTCTAGTTTCATTTCTTTTCCATCTTGTCTGGTCTCCATCACTTCCACTATCTCTCTCAATCTTCCCATTAGTGTACTAACGTTCCAAGTACCTGCTCTGATGATCCCTTCTGTCGCTAGCATGTTTGGCTGTAGTCGATGCTGCGATCAAGATCCCTGAAGCAACCCTCGTCCAGTAGGGCATTCTGACGTATGTCGCTTAATGAAACACACTAGCCAGATCCACATTTCTAATAGCAACAAGTCTTATGAACATCATGCATCATTACATAGAAAAAAACGATTCAAATGGAACTCTTGACATGTCTCTTTCCTCTATCTTTTTGAGGCTGGTTAGTGAAAGAAAGGTTAGTTCCAGTTTCTGTTATGTTTTTGAGCCCAGTTAAGGTGTACATAATGGAATGTTATATTCAGTTTCCGAACAGGCCTTCAATACAAAAATGAGGTTGCTTATTAGATAAATGTTTGATGCATCATTTGAGCATTGTTTTCTTTAATGAATACTGTACTTTAACATCGTTTGATTACAAGTGAGTTTGATTATAACTAACAATGATAAATAGCAGGTTCAAATCTAGTTTGTTTTAGGGTTTTGTACTTGTGAATAAAGAAAAGTTTACGTCTGCCAAAAGCTAATCTACAATTCTTAATACTATTCTGACTCTCCTTAAAACATTTCTTTAAAATAATGATAAGTAAATATAACCTGGCGATCCTAGCATGTTTAGATGGGACACTTTAAATCAAGAAAAAAGTAGTGTACTTTTTAGAAGCAAAAATGTCGGTGCTTCTCAAGGTTTACCTTTTAAGGTGTAATGTACAATTAAAATGTAAGAAATTGTGCGAAGAGACTGCCAAAAAAAAAAAAAGGTTAAATGATAGGATTTTTTGTAAAATAACGGAACACTTAGGAAGTCGATGTCAAGATTAGTTTTCATATTCTGGTAATCAATTGAAAGGTTCCTCGTATTGTGAATGAATGGATTCTCAATCCAATTACGCCATAGATAATAGTACAAGAGTTCTTTAGAAGTAAACAAAATAATGAAAGTAACATTTTCTTGGATGGATGTTTTGAAATTTTTACTCCTGTTGTACAATATTTTTTGCTAAGAAAATGAAATCTTTTTCCATTTGTATCTCCAACAATAAAACATTTTAAAACATAAATGTTCCTACGTTTGCCTATAGTAATAAAAGACCATGTTTTACATAGCATAAATAAAGCTCGCTGCCGACCTTTGGAGTCTGATGAAAGCGGCAATGTGTGAGTGTGGCAGTGATGCTTGAGAAGCCAAAAATATTACCATTGCTGCTTGAAATTCTGTTCTGAAACATGACTATTCAGATTTTAGAATATACAGTAATGAATGCAGTGAAAGTTAGAATAAAGATTTGCAGGTGTGATCTAGGTGCAGAGACTCATGGACTAGTGGATCCTGATGGCGAAGGCTGGTCGTTGATATCACTCAGACGTCGGAACGAGCTATGTACAGTACAAAGGCAGGCCGTAAGTATAATAAGAAACATGGTATTGACTTTAATTGATTGTGTAAAGTGCAAATCAACAAACGTTTTCCTATTCTTACTTTTTTTTCTTAATGCATTATCTAATTAGTTTTTCAAGGTTTAAACAAAAGTAAACTTATGACGCGACATGAAAATATTCTTTGATTTCATCCTCAGATTATTTTACTGTCCTTTTCAAGAACTACTGTTGATCCTAACCTGGAATATATTTTGTTAAATTATGAAAATATTTCAGTGATGTATCCTGATATTTAGCGCCTTTCCTTATCGTCGCACTATTACACGAATCTATCCGAATAATATTTGAATTATGTTTTGAAATTTGAGGTTCTTTATAATTGAGTTCCCAATCACCATCTCTGAGAATTAATCCAGCCTCATATCAGGGAATTAGAATGTATTTCATTAGCTAAACCTACAATTATTTCGAATCATACCCTACAATTTTTCTATTATTGTATCCTAGAATTATTTTATTCTGACATCTTTCTTTCCCAAATAACTTCAATGTAGAATCCCTCTACCACTAGATTTCATCACTGTATTTTCATAATAGGATACCACTAATGCAATTATTGCTGCTTTAGGATTACTGACTTAAGCTAGCACGGGTTCTTGCTTCTTAGCATCCTGTTAGCTACTGTACTATTTATCTATGTAAAGCGTAGTCCAGTACTGTACTTTGCAAATCGTTCATTTGATTTTATGTCCTGTATGGTTACAGGACATTTTAGCTGATAATATCAATTGCATCATTGCAAATGAATACATTTTTAACGTGAATAAGAGAAAAATTCAAAGGAAATTTTCTGAAATCATGCATTTAATCTCCACATTTCCATTACCAAACAAAGAGGAGGCTGCACTCAATCAGTTCTTCTATCCTGTGATGTCTTACAGCGATTTTGTAGTTGAGTTGACAGAAAACCTAAAACTGCTCACCTATTGAAATGGTTTTCAAAAATAGAGAGGCTAATATAAAGGTTTACCTTTTTGTCATTGGCTCTCTTCAGATGCAGAGCCAGGTTATATTAATAGACTAAATTCATCTAACGACATTTTTATCTTTACCGACACTGAATTTTCTTCTTCTTATAACATTAGGTAAGAAGAATTATACAGGTACAGACCTGTATAAATATATACAGTATATATATATATATATATATATATATATATATATATATATATATATATATATATATGTGTGTGTGTGTGTGTGTGTATGTATGTATGTACCTGTATATATGTATAAATATACAGATGCTATTGATAATATATTATACATATGTATAAATATTCATATATACATGTATATATGTATGTATATATAAAGGTATATATACATACATTTACTTACTAAATATATATATATATATATATATATATATATATATATATATATATATATATATACATACACACACACATATATATATATAATATATATATATATATATATATATATATATATATATATATATATATATATTTAATATTATCAAAAGGGATAAAATGCATATTTCTAATTTCAAATTTGTCTCTTCATCATATTCACTCATGTCACATGAAATAATTTTATCGATAGGAAAAGTGCGAAGGGATATTTATACAGCTATGGGGAAATAGATCTATACTAAAGCAAAGTCTTTCAAAGTAAGTCAATTCCACCTTACGTTACCACGACAACCTTTGTTGTGGCAGGTTAGTAATTTTACGAAAAGTCGTAATTTGTGCATGCACGCACGCACGCACGCACGCAATAGCAATTAAGGCTCTTGTGGAGTCATTGAAATGATGATTTACTTATTCATGTTAGACTTCGTCTAGGATTCTTCGCTTCTTATAACTGCTACAATTCATTAAACGTTTCGTAGAAGAATGACGTTTTTTGCACATACATACATACATACATACTGTGTATATCGGGCAGTTCCAGACAATAAGCCACGAATTAATCACTGGCACGCTCACAATCTGAATCCTGAAGGAGATTAAAATAAGATACAGGAGGAATCCTGCTGTTGCACGCACCCACAAGACGCTCATGAGGAGTAATGTCATCATTTAGAAAGTTATATTTAGATAGAATAATAATTTAAAGTAATGTATTATAATAGAGATGATGGAAGATCGGAAATGGTTGATTCGTATCGGTATTTAGGGATAAATATAACGAAAGTCTTTCAGATGAAATATGAGGTGTGTATCTCAATATATGATGTATCACCGTTCTGTACTTATGTATGTATAAAAGATTGGAATGAATCTTATATAGTCTCATTGTATATATCATTATATAGAAATATATACACGTATCTCTCTCGGACCCTATTTCACTCTATTTTTATACATTTATAAATAGTTATGTATATATGTACACACGCACTCCAACACTAATATATATATATATATATATATATATATATATATATATATATATATATATATATATATATATATATATATATATATATATATTGTAATGCACAGTAAAGTTAAGGATAGTAGAGAAAGATTGATTTGGATGGGAATTAGAAAATTAGCTGACCTAGAGTATGCTGATGACGTTCTCATTATTAGCCGAACAACACAGGATTTGCAATGCTTGCTTACCAGAATGCATGAAACATCATAGTAGGTTAGGGTGAAGATGAATAGAAGAAAGAAATGGTGAGAACTGAGTATGAAATGGAAGATGAAATATTATTGGAAGGAGGAAGGATAAATGAGGTAGAATCATCTGAATATTTTGGAACTGATCTCTAATATAAGGTCTTTAGAATTTGAGTTCAATGAATGATTGAGAAAAGCGAATCAGATAATGACTAGAATAAGTAAAATTTGAAAATCAAATCGCCTAGAATTACACATAAACATCAGGCTATATATCAGTTTAGTGAGATCGGTGTTATAGTATGGACAAGAGTCGTGGTATGACAATGAAACAATATCCAACAGATTTAATAGATTTGAGAACAAAGCCCTCAGAAGGATATTGGGGGTTAACTGGCAGAACAGGATTCGAAATGATACTCT
>NC_090761.1:36087667-36100167 GCF_036898095.1 Palaemon carinicauda
CCCATTCTGTTATTCTTAATGTCCATCTCTTGTCTATCATTCTCATTACATGTCCCGACCATGTCATTTTTTTTTCTTATATGCTAGAATATCCTCTACTTTAGTTTGCTCGTGTATCCAAGTTTGTCTTTTTCTGTGTCTTGGTGGTATTCCCCCCCTTTATTCTTTCCATAGCTCTTTGAGGTGTAACTAGCTTATGTTCTAAGGTTTTAAGTTCCTGATGTTTAATTTAATACTATTATGACCACCTTATTAAATACTTTTCTTTTTGGAGAAAGGGGTATTTTGCTTTCATTATCTCATTTTGTTTACCAAGCGCTCTCCATCCCATGCTTATCCTTCTTTTAATTTCGGCTTCATGCCCTGTGGAAACACTTACTGTTTTTCCCAAGTATGTATACTTAACAACAATCGCTAAAGACTCGTCCATAACTCTTATTTCTTGTCTCTGCATTTTCATTGAACATTATCATAGTTTTACTCATATTCATATTCAGTCCTATATTTCTACTTTCGCTACTCCAATCTTTTATTATCTTTAGTAATTATTTCAATGTTTCACTAAACACAACTATGTCATCTGCAAATTTTAGGCTGTTAAGGTATTCCCCAATAATATTAATCCCTACATTTCCCCATTCACCTTAAAAACTTCTAGGCATGCTGTGAATAATTTAGGAGAGATGGGGTCTCCTGTTCAGCTCCTTTTTTAAATCGGAATTTTCTTATCACCTTTATGTAATTTAGGATTGCGTTATTTCCTGTGTATTTATCTTCAAGTGTTCTAACATAAGATTCTAGTATTCATTGTTTTTGAAGGGCTTTCATTACTACTAAGCTTTTGACCGAATCAAAGGCTTTCTGATCGTCTATAAACGCCAGGTATCGTGGTTTGTCATACTCTGCTAATTTTCCCATTAGCTACTTAATTAGCCTACGTGGATATAGTCAGTTGTTGAATACCCTCTTCTGAAGCCTGTCTGCCCTCTTGCTTGATTAAAGTCTAGCTGTCTTTCTATTCGGCCTAATATGATCTTGGTAAATATCTTATATATTACGGAGAGTAAACTAATTGGGCGATAACTTTTCATGTATTTTGAGTCTCCCTTTTTGTGAATTAGTATAATGATAAAGATTCTCCAAGCTGTAGGCATAGAGCATTCATGCTGACCTTTCGTGTAGAGTTTAGCCAGTTTTACTACTGTGAAATCTTCTTCATCAATTTTTATATTTTTGTCTTTTTTCTTGCCTTTTAGTGATTATTTCACTCCTCTTACTGTTATATTTGATATCGGCTCATATGTTTCATTATTTCTATTGGAAAACTAATTTATTATATCACTATTGTATAGCATTGAATAGAAATCCTATGCAATTTTCCTCACGCCACCTCTAATGTGGATAATACTTCGATTATCATCCTTTAAATCAAACTGTTGGCGCCCTGTTCCAAGTCTTCTTTTCATCAATGACACTTCTTCCGTTGTTTAGCATTTCCTCTATTTTGGTCTGATTGTGAATATAAATATCGGGTTTTTAGTTCGTTTACTACCTTGGATAGTTCTGCCAATTCTATTTCATTTCTTTTGGATTTTATACTCATTTCCATTTTTTTTATTAGGTTTTTGGTCTTTATTGATATTTTTCCTTGATCTTGTTCAGAATATTTTCCACCTATCTATCGTGTTGATTCTAATGCAAATTCTTTACTTGCTTCCATTTCATCATGTAGCTGAGAATACCTTTTTTTGCGTTGCTTATCAAAACTTGATCGATTTTTCTCTTATTACACGAGTGTTTATTTTCTTTTTTAAAATAAAATTTTCTCTCTCCTTTCTTAGATCTAAAAAATGTTGCTTCTCACCATTATATGATCGCTTGACTTTAACCTGTTTTACATATACATACATACATACATACATACATACATACACTCACATACACACACACACACACACACACATATATATATATATATATATATATATATATATATATATATATATATATATATATATATACATGTATATATACTTACGTATATACATATATATGTATATATATATATATATATATATATATATATATATATATATATATATATTATGTGTATAGTAAGTTTTGTGCATGTTTAATAGTATGTATAATGTTTTCAAAATTATTTTATATACATATACATGTGTATATGTATCCTTATATTCATACATATATATGTATATATACACATACACACACTGGATGTGGCAAAGATGAGAATGTTGAGATGGATGTGTGGGGTGACAGGAAGAGATAAGATACGGAATGAGGTAATTAGGGGTATGTACCAACCGTGTTTCACACAATTGTACATAATTCCTTTTGTATATATTATGGTTGTATCTTCGCTCTTCCCTCGCACTAAAACGAACATGAAAATTCAAGTCTGGTTTTTCCTCTGTGATTTTGTCTGTCTTGTGAACTTGTCATGTCCTGTTGCCTTGAGGTTTTGTATATAAGGAGAGTGTTCCACAACAATATAACTCAGTCGTTTCCAATCTGCCTTTGATTTCATAACTCCTCTCTCGGCCCGTCACATTGGTGACCCTGGAAGTCGACTCGCTTCCACCGCCTTCCACCCCCACCCCCTCGCCACTCCATCGTTGGTACTATGACGGACTCTACGGCAGTTGGCGCTACGGCCTCTCCATTCAAACTTTCATCGTTTGCCAGCGGAGAGGCGTTTGCTTGGTTTCAGCGCGCAGAAGTCCAGTTTCGTATCAGGGGCGTGACTCGCTCAACCACCAAAGCGGATTATGTTCTCGCGGCGATACCCGAGGACACCTTCCCAGAAATATCCGACTGGCTTTGTGAACAAGGAGACACCACAATAGTGTATGACGACCTCAAATCATACCTGCTGCAAGAGTATTCGCCGTCGCCAGCCGCCCGTATAGCAAAGCTTTTTCAGCTCTCGCAACAACCGTTGGGGGACCAAAGGGCTTCGCTTGCCCTCAGGGAAATGACCAGTATCGCTCGCCTTCAACCTGCCGCAGACGGCTCTCCTCGTGAGGTAAACCTACTCCGTGCCCTTTGGATACGCCGTTTACCTGAACCTGTGCGCGCTGCCATACCCGATGTCGATAGTTTACCCATAAAGGACTTGATGACCAAAGCCGACGCCCTTATGGACAGCCACTTCAAGACCTCCATCAACGCCTCCACCCCTGACGACGAGGATGCCTATTCAACGTACACCGAAGCTGACATGAATGCCGTAGGACATACACGCCTACCCCGTGATGTGCCGAAGCGGCGACAAAGCCGCCCACCACCCACCAATCGCTCGCGCCCCAACAAACGACTTCTACAGCCACTTACTACCTCCCATCCACCGCAGTTTTGCTACTACCACTTCAGATTCGGGGCAACCGCAAAGAAATGTGCCAAAGATTGTCAGTGGCCAAAAAACGTGTAAGTAGGCCATCGCTTGTGGCGGTGGCCTCCCATGTTTCTAATCTTTTCTTTTTACAGGATGCAGGAACGGGCGTGCGATTTTTGGTAGACACGGGTGCTTGTCGTTCTCTTTTGCCAAGGAAACTCTTCAAGGCACGATGTAGTCTGTCTACATCTGCCGACGTCCGCTTGGTAGCTGCCAACGGATCTGCGATACCCACCTATGGTTACGAGAGCCTCACATTATCGTTCGGAAACGGTAAATTCAATTGGAAGTTTCTCGTTGCTGACGTCACAATGCCAATCCTCGGTGCGGATTTCCTCTCCCATTTCCACCTTCTGGTCGATGTCGCCCACCGACGATTGGTCAACGCGGACTCGTACTTGTCGACACCTCTTCAACCCGCCCCCTCTAACCTCGCTCTCCACATCAGCGCACCCACGGATGCCTACGCCCACCTCCTCACGTCGTACCCGGAAGTTTTCCGTCCAGAACTTCGCCCAACGCCCAAGGTTCCTGCTAAGCACGGTATTTATCACCATATCAAGACGACAGGACCCCCAGTCTTCGCAAAATTCAGACGTCTGGCACCGGAACGATTGGAAGCCGCCAAACAGACGTTCGCCGAAATGGAGAAAATGGGCCTTTGCCAAAAGGCCTCCAGCCCATGGTCGTCACCCTTACACATCGTTCTGAAGAAAGACGGCTCCCTCCGTCCGTGCGGGGATTACAGGCGCCTGAACATGCAAACAGAACCGGATCACTACCCACTCCCAAACATTGCCGATGTAACCTCCTACCTGCACAAAGCAAAGGTTTTCTCTACGTTCGACCTCCTGAAGGGGTATTATCAGGTGCCTATGAACCCAGAAGACATCCCCAAGACCGCCATCACCACTCCGTTTGGTACATACACCTTCAATTACTCCTGTTTTGGCCTTCGTAATGCTGGGGCAACGTTTCAACGTCTCATGGATGGCATCTTAGGGGACCTCCCTTTCTGTGTATGTTATGTGGACGACATACTTGTGTTCTCCTCCTCAAAAGAGGAACACCTCCGTCACCTGCGCATCGTGCTCGACCGCCTGCAACAAAACGGCCTTGTAGTCCGGTACGACAAGTGTACCTTTGGCGCCAACGAAGTGTCGTTCTTAGGGCACCGTATCACTCCTGAAGGGGTCCATCCCTTTCCCTGAGAAGGTAGCAGCCGTTCAGAATTTCCCCACGCCCTCGACCGTCAAAGCTCTGCAGGAATTCTTGGGCATGATCAACTATTATCACCGTTTTCTGCCAGCCATTGCCGCCACTCTTGCTCCCCTCTACGCCTCCCTCAAGGGCAAGCCAAAGGACTTGAAATGGGGTCCCCTTCAAGAAGCGGCCTTCTGCAATGCAAAGAAGGCCCTATCAACTGCTGCGGCTCTCACTTTTCCTATCCCACACGCCCCTCTCCTTCTCTCCACCGATGCCAGCGACGTTGCTATTGGTGCAGTACTCGAGCAGGTGGTCAAAGGCTCGCCCCGCCCATTGGCCTTCTTCAGCAGAAAACTGTCCAAGGCAGAATCGGGTTATTCTACCTTCGATCGAGAATTGCTGGCGGTGCACCTGGCTGTCCGTCACTTTCGCCATTTCTTAGAAGGTACGCCCTTCGTCATTCGCACAGACCACATGCCTCTGGTGCATGCCTTCACTCGACAGTCTGACGCCTAGCCCGCCCGTCAACGCCGACATCTCTCCGCCGTGGCTGAATACAATTGCACCCTCCAATACATCCCTGGGAAAATGAATCCCGTTGCCGATGCCCTGTCAAGAAACACGTTGGCTGCCGTTCAACTGGGATTGGATTACAACGCCCTGGCTGAAGCCCAACGACAGGATCCAGAGTATCAAGCTTGTAGGACATCCTGCACGTCCCTCCGTTGGGAGGATTTTCCCCTCGAAAACTCCAACACCACCCTCCTCTGTGACGTCAGTACTGGTAGACCGCGACCTTGGATTCCTGCTCCCATGCGCCGACAGGTGTTTGATTTCATCCACGGCCTTTCACATCCCTCGTGCCGTTCTACTGCACAGCTGCTGAAGGCAAAGTTCATTTGGCACGGCATTTCTAAGGATGCTAAGGATTGGGTCCGTGCCTGTACTTCTTGCCAAACTTCCAAAGTACATCGACACACGGATTCAGGAGTGGGCACCTTTCCTCAACCTCAGCGTCATTTCGCACACATTCACGTCGACGTTGTAGGCCCCCTACCTACATCACAAGGACATCGTTACCTGTTTACCGTCATCGACCGCTCCACTCGTTGGCCTGAAGCCATTCCCATGGAAACTGCAACGTCCGCCTCATGTACATCTGCCTTACTCTCTGGATGGATTTCAAGATTCGGTATCCCTGAGCATATTACTTCTGACAGGGGAACCACTTTCACCTCTCAATTATGGACGTCATTAGCGAATCTCCTGGGCATCACCCTACATCACACAACGGCCTACAACCACGCTGCCAATGGAATGGTTGAACGTTTTCATCGCACCCTCAAAGCAGCTTTGATGTCCCGCTGCAAGGATTGCAACTGGTTTACTCAGCTTCCCTGGGTCCTCCTTGGACTAAGGACCACTCCTAAAGACGCCCTCGACGTCTCGGCAGCCGAAATGGTGTATGGCGACCCGATGGTCGTCCCTGCCGAGTTTTTTCCTTCTACAACCTCCTCCGACGATCTCCAGCGCATACGTCACGTCGTGGGAAAATTTACTCCGTGCCGCCAGACTTACAAGCCCCCAGCGAAGCATCACATACCAACGGACTTGCACTCTGCAACGCACGTCTTCCTGCGCAACGACACCAGCAAGCCACCGTTAACGCCCCCTTACACGGGACCTTACCTAGTGATCCGACGCAGTCCGAAAGCATTCCTCCTAAACATTCGGGACAAAGAAGACTGGGTCTCCATTGATCGTCTAAAACCTGCTTATCTTCTGCCAGATGACCCGCCTACAGTTCGCCTCTCTAGATCAGGGCGCCCTATTTAACATGTACAGTATGTCATTTTTAGGGGGGGAGCCATGTACCAACCGTGTTTCACACAATTGTACATAATTCCTTTTGTATATATTATGGTTGTATCTTCGCTCTTCCCTCGCACTAAAACGAACATGAAAATTCAAGTCTGGTTTTTCCTCTGTGATTTTGTCTGTCTTGTGAACTTGTCATGTCCTGTTGCCTTGAGGTTTTGTATATAAGGAGAGTGTTCCACAACAATATAACTCAGTCGTTTCCAATCTGCCTTTGATTTCACAACTCCTCTCTCGGCCTGTCACAGGTACCACAGGAGTAAAAAAACTATCACATAAGATCCAAGAAAGTAGACTGAGGTGGTATGGTCATGTCATGAGAAGCGATGAACAGTATATTGGGAGCAGAGTGGTCGAAATGGAGGTACAGGGAACAAGAAGGAGAGGGAGATCAAAGCGAAGGTGGATGGACTGTATCAAAGATGACTTTCGATCAAAGAGATTAACCGGTGATGAAGTGTGGGACAGAGGTAGATGGAAAAAGCTGACCAGAAACATCGACCCCACATATATATACTGCATATATATGTAAGGATATGCATTTGTAAATCAATATATTGATATGAAAAAACAAAGCAGTGTTTACCATAGGTAAGAGTAATTAAAGCTAAAATTCTATTCTGTATTTGTTTAGAGTTATACTCACACACCCATGGATACCACAGTTGGCTGTGTATAGAATATCCTCTGCAATCTACGAGGAATCCGTATTATATGTGTACTCTTTTTATGGCAGTCCTTCTGTGTGTCTGTTGCTTCAGCCTTGATCCGCAGCCTAGTTTTAAAAGTGATTGACCAGTCCGTGCGGATTAGGAAAATCAATGTTGTTTATATACTCTCTCCGAATGACATCTGCCCATATCTGTACTTTATCCAGGGATTTCGTACCCTCTCTCGCGATTGAGTAGAGTACGCAGGACATACAGGGAGAGTACAAAAATAGGTGCATAGATAGGAGGCGATAGAGAAAATACGAATGCCAGAGAAGAAAGTAGATACAATAGGGAGAGACTGCGGTAGTAAAATGCAAATCTGGTGCTGCCAGCTATTTTACAGGCAATCCTTGCACATGATTCCAGAATACTGTACGAGCCATCAGGTGATAACTAAAAAGTGAGGTGAATGCAACTAGCTTCATTTCAACAAACAGTGAGCTTATATACAAGAGCTTCTGAACAAGAAGGTAAAAAAAAAAATATTTAAACACAGCAATTCGTTGAAAATAAGCTGAAAGAGGTTTTGTTAACAGTGAGGTGTAGAGCGAGATAACATAAAAAAAACCATTACAGTGTACGAGCGTGTGTGAAACACGTGAAGTGCATGGCTCCCCCCCCCCCCCCACCAAAAAAAAGACATACTAGTGAAATGGGGTGCCCTGCTCTTGATAGGCTACTGAACGCAGGTTATCTTGCAAGAATGGAGACCAAGTCTTCCTTACCAAGAATGTCGAGTAAGAAATCCTTCGGGTTGCGACGGAACACAAGAAAATGGCTCGTGTAAGGGGATTATAGCGCTAGCTTGCTAGTGTCGTTGCACAGGAAAACGTGCTTTGCAGAGTGCAAATCTATCGATATGTGTTGCTCAACTGATGGCTTGTAAATCTGGTAGCATGAAGTAAATTTCCTCACATAACTTAGGCACTGGAGATTGTTGGGGAAGGTTGCACACGTAAAAAATTCGGCAAGGACGGCAACAAGTCGCCATATACCATTTTAGCTGCCAAGAAATCCAAGGCGTCTTTAGGAGTAGTCCTCAGTCTCAGGAGGACCCAGAAAGCTAGGTAATCCAGTTGAAGTCATTGCAGTAGGATATCAAAGTTTTTTGAAGGGGCAATGAAAATGTTCAACAATTCCGTTGACAGCAGTGTTATTATTATTATTATTATCATTAATTGCTAAGCTACAACCCTAGTTGGAAAAGCAGAATGCTATAAGCCCAGGGGCTCCAACAGGGAAAATAGCCCAGTGAGGAAAGGAAACAAGGGAAAAAATAAATATTTCAAGAATAATAAAACAAATATCTATGTAAACTATAAAAACTTTAACAAAACATGAGGAAGAGAAATTAGATAGAATAGTGTGCCCGAGTGTACACTCAAGCAAGGGTATGATGTAGGGTGCTTCCCAGGAGATTTTCTAATGATGACCAAAATTTAGAGGTGAAAGTGGCACTCCTGTCAGAAGTAATATGGTCATGGATACCAAATCGCGGTCACCACCCTAAGAATAAGGCAGATGTACATGAGACAGATGTTGCAGTTTCCATGGAAATAGCTTCAGGCTAAGGAGTGGAGTGGACGATGACACTAACCAGGTAATGATGCCCTTGTGATGCAGGTAGGGGAACTACTATGTCGATGTGAATGTGAGCAGAATGACGCTGAGTTTGTGGATAGGTGTCCACTCCTAAATCCTTGCGTCGATGTACTTTTGCAGTTTGGCAGGAAATACAGGAGGGGACCTAATCCTTGGTATCCTTAGTAATAAAGTGCCAAATGAACTTTATCTTTAGTAGTTGTGCAGTGGATCAGCGTAAGGAATGTGAAAGGCCATGCATAAAATCAAACACCTGTTGGCGCATGGAAGCAGGTATTCACGGGTGATGTCTACCAGTACTAGCATCACAATGGATGGTGGCATTGAGGTCGTCGAGGGGGACGTCTTCCCAAGGGGAAGGGATGTGCAGGATGTCCTACATACTGCATCTTTTCGTTAGGCTTCTGCTAACATGTTGTGATCCAATACCAAGTGAATGGCAGCCAATGTGTATCATGACAGGGCATCGGTCACTGGATTCATTTTCCCAAGGACATGTTAAAAGGTACAAATGTATTTTTCCATGGCAGAGAGATGTTGATGTTAATGGGTGGACCAGGCGTCAGATTGCCAATTCAAGGTGTACACCAGAGGCATGTGGTCCCTGCAAATGATGAAAAGCAATTTTCTAAAAAGTGGTGAAAGTGACAGAGAGCCAAATGCACTACCAGCAATTCGCAGTTGAAGGTAGAGTAGCCGGATTTTGCCTTGGACAGTTTCCTGCTGAAGAAGGCCAATGAGCGGGGCGAGCCGATGACCACCTGCTCGAGCACTGCACCAAATATCTACGTCACTGGTATCGGTAGAGAGAAGGAGAGGGGTGTGTGGCACGGGAAAAGAAAGTGCAGCAACAGTTGATAGAGCATTCTTTGCATTGGAGAAGGTCACTTCTTAAAGGGGACCCACACTTTAGGTCTTTTGTCTTGCCCTTTGAGGTAGGCATAGAGGGGGGCAAGAGTGGTGGCAATGCCTGGCAGGAAACGCTGATAATATTTGATCATACCCAAGAAAACTTGCAGTGCTTTAATAGTTGACAGTGTGGGGAAGTTCTGAACGGCTGCTACCTTCTCAGGGAGGGGGTGGACTCCTACAGAAGTGATGCTGTGCCCTAAGAATGATAGTCATACCGGACTACACACCCGTTCTGTTGTAAGTGGTCAAGCACTTTGCGTAGGTGACGGAGGTGTTCCTCTTTGAAGGGATAGAGCACAAGTATTTCGTCCTTGTAACATACACAGAAGGGGAGGTCCCTTAAGGTGCCACCCATGAGGCATTGAAAAGTAGCCCCAGCATTATCAAGGCCAAAGCAGGAGTAATTGAAGGTGTAAGTACTGAAAGGGGTGTTGATGGCACTCTTGGGGATGTCTTCTGGGTTCATGGGGACCTGATAATACCCCTTCAGGAGGTTGAGAGTGGAGAACACCTTTGCTCTGTGCAACTAGGTCACAGCAGCGATGTTTGGAAGGGGGTACTGATCCGGTTCTGTCTGCACGTTCAGGCACCTATAATCCTTACACGGAGGCAGAGAGCCCTCTTTCATTAGGACGATGTGTAAGGGTGACAACTATGGGCTTGAGGCCTTTAGGCAAAGGCCCATTTCTTCCATTTTGGTGAACATTTGTACAGTGGCTGCCAAACGATCTGGTACCAGACGTCAGAATTTAGAGACCAATGAGGGGCCCCGTCATCTTGATATCGTGATAAATATTGTATTTAGTGGGAACGATAGGTATTTGTTAAAGTTCTTGGTGGAAAACGTGCGGATACTACGTGAGGAGGTGGGTGTAGGCATCTGTGGGTGTACTGATGTACAGCCCAAGGTCGGAGGGGATGGGTTGAAGAGGTGTCGACCAGTAAGACTCTGCGTTGACAAACCGTCGGTGAGTGACATCAAACGAGAGGTGGAAATGAGATAGAAAATCTGCACTGAGGATTAGCAATGAGACGTCAGCAACGAGAAACTTCCAATTATATTTGGTGCTTCCACACAATAATATAAGGTTTTTTTGTAACCGTGTGTGGGTATTGCAGATCCATTGGCATCTACAAGACGGACGTCAGCAGACTTAGACAGACTATGTTTTGTCATGGAGAGTGGCCTTAGCAGAAGAGAATAGCAAGCACCCGTGTCAACCAAAAACCACACACCCGTACCTGCATCATATAAAAAGAAAAGATTAGTGAAAGGGAAACCCACTGCTACGTTATTTTTTTGCTGCTGATGGGCGTCAGTAAGCTGCTGTAGAGGTTGTAGGTTGGGGTATGAGCGTGTGGGGGGTGGTGGGCAAGTCACAGGGTGGCCGTCTGTGTCATACCGCATTCATGTCAGCTTTGGTCGATGTTAAATAGGTGTCCTTTCCGTCAAGAGTGGCGGCAATAAAGGAGGTCTAATAGGTGATGAAGTGGCTCTTCATAATGGCCTTGACTTTGGTCATCAGGTCCTTCATGGGCAAAATATCGACATAGGGTATGGCAGTGCAAACTCGTTCGAGTAAGGGTCCTACACAAAGGGCACAAAGTATGTTCACTTCATGAGGAGAGTTGTCTGCGGCAGGATGCAGGCGAGCAATACTGATCATTTCCCTAAGGCGAGCAAAACGTTTTGGTCATCCAACGTTTGTTGAGAGAGCTGAAAAAGTTTACCTATACGGGAGGCTGGCGATGTCGAGTATTGCTCCAGGAGGTATGTTTTGAGGTTGTCGTACGTTATTAGAGTGTCCCCTTGCTTGCAGAGTCAATCAGAGATTTCCGGAAAAGTGTCCTTGGGGATTGCCGTGAGAACATGGTCTTCGATTGTGTTTGACTGAGTCTCATCTTTGATGTGAAACTGAACCTCGGCAACCTGAAACCAGGGGAATGCTTCTGTACTGGCGAAAGGGTGTAGTATCATGGATGTAGTGTTGATAGGAGAGTCAGTGTCTAAAGGCAGCATCATTAAACAGTAAGACAGCAGTGAGGGGGTGTGCAACTAACTTTATTTCAAGAGACAGTGAGCTTATAAACAAGAGTTTCAGATCAAGAAGGTCACAAAAATTCAAGCATAACAATTCAGTACTATATCCACAGTTTCTCTAATCCCTGTGTACTCTCTTTGTGGTAAGATAGACAAAATTTCGTATTTATTCCCCATTGCGACTTCCATACTCGCTATGCAGCCATCCGTGACTCTTGAAAATTCCCAAGTTTTATTACTTTAAGTTGAACTATAACATTTGACGATTGCTACATAAAGGAAGAACTGGTGCATGACTCTTTACTCTTCATAGCTTGATATTCGCTGAATTACCTAAAAACTGTTAATTGCAAGCTAGTGATTATTTTTTCAAATGACCAGCTTGTTTGATGTTACTATGCGATGAAGTTGATACAATTCGTTGCGTCAAACTCGTGAAATTTTCGTGCAACATTCTTAAATATTATCAACATGATATAAACGCGATGGCCAGTATGGAATGGTATTTTATATTCTCTCTTCCCTAGCATCAGGAAATAAATAATTGGTGTTATGTTAACATAGATCTGTTGAATATGACCAAATGAATCCCTTTATCTTAATTTTGTGCTTCATACGTATAATGTACCACATAATTTATTGTGATTAAGTACAGCAATATTAATCAATCATATAAAAAGTGCCCACTTTTATTATGAATTATAATGATAAAAATAGGATGCAACTAAAA
>NC_090761.1:36105167-36117667 GCF_036898095.1 Palaemon carinicauda
ACTCAGGTTCTCTTCTTTACTGTAATGAAAAAAATGAGAATAGATTGCACACATTGGTATTTTTAACCTCAGTATATGAAGATTTTTCTTTACACAAACCAAGAATTTAGTATTGGTTAGTTGTACCCGAGATAAAGAGAGTAACCTACTGTAAGTATAGGTAAGTTGGTATAAGCGAGTGTACGCTTCTTTAACTTGGTGCTTTGAAGGTGAAGATCCCCATTTAACTATACTTAAATATATCACTGCTCCTATCCATTGCCTGTGTCTATGTTAACGTAAATGCCTGTCCAGCATCTCAGTGGGGTCACTTGGACGGATCAAAAGAGCCTAAGAGTGTAGATGACCTTAGATTGACAAAGCTAAGGTAGACCATCAATTAATTACTTAGTCACGTGTGGATTTTTTAGTCTCTGGACAGAGATGACTTTATTATCAGAATAAAGGTTCGTGAACTGTAGCACCAAAGTTATTGCCAGGGTGCTGTGCCCTAGAGTGCTAGCACTCCTATCCTCCCCTGTTGATCCTTGTTGCTTGCTGCAGGGAGACGGTTCTCCACATTCTCATTTTATATCCTGCCCACAGCCATTTATTTTTCCTACTTGTTGGGATATCCTATACTTTAGATTACCCTCGTATACACACACATACATACATACACACACACAAACACACACACACATATATATATATATATGTATATATATATATATATATATATATATATATATATATATATATATATATATATATATATATATATATATATACCTGCACAATACACATAAACCATTAGTTACTTATCTTAACAATGCAATGAAGATTAAATCACCAGTGTCTGTTTAAGGCATCCTTTCCATAACCTTTATTTTACTATAAATTCCAATGGAAATCTAATCCGCGCTTTACTTAGATGAAATCTTTCATCCACATTTGACTTCACAGAGTTGGAAAGTGACCCTGAAGGCGAACACCATTCTCGGAGAAGTGAGTCCAAATCCCGATTACGAAGATATAATTCTGAAATCTGGGAACGGAGATAAAGTCTGCTGTATCATAAACTTCGACGAGTATGTGAGACATTCAATCAAAACGTATAAGGTATGTCCGATTGTCAAAAATGTTAAATAACCTCTGGAAATGAACGAGTTTGTATATCTGTCTGAAGTCGTATTTGTACCAGAGTAATTGATCAGATTTTCTCTAAATCCGTTGGAGAATTTTTCTTCTGTATGCCAACTTTTTCATGGAAAATTCTAGAATATATTAGAATAATGAGCAGCAATGACTTTTCTCTCTGTGCTTTACAAATTATGTATATAATTAAATGGTCTCAACGGCCAAATTGCTGTCTCTATTCATAGGACTGTGATAATAATAATAATAATAGTAATAATAATGATAAAAATAAAAATAATAATAATATTAATAATAATAATAATAATAACAATAATAATAATAATAATAATCATAAAAATAATAATAATAATAATGATAATGTGTGTTATATGTTCAGGCAACTAAATATATTATATAAAACATCTGGAATTTGAGTGAATTATATTTGTTCCCTCAAAACTTTGGAGAAAGACAAATGTACTTTTCTATTAGAGAGAGAGAGAGAGAGAGAGAGAGAGAGAGAGAGAGAGAGAGAGAGAGAGAGAGAGAGAGAGAGAGAGAGAGAGCCTTACCTTACCTTATTCTATGTTTGGGTTCCCCCAGGTCCCTCAGTGTGAGGCACCTCGTATATCCACCAGAGAGTATATCCACCAGGTGTATTTTGCATCTTCCAGTCTTGGATGGTCTGGTATGCATCTTAGGTATTTATCGAGCTTATTCTTAAACACATCTACGCTCACTCCTGATATGTTTCTTAGGTGAGCTGGCAGCGCATTAAATAGTCGCTGCATTATTGATGGTGGTGCGTAGTGGATTAATGTCCTGTGTGCCTTCCTTAGTTTTCCTGGTATAGTTTTGGGCACTATTAATCTACCTGGGCTTGCTCTTTCTGATATTTTTAGCTCCATGATGTTTCCAGTAATTCCTTCGATTGGCTTCCATGCTTGTATTATCATATAACGTTCTCTTCTCCTTTCTAGACTGTACAATTATAAAAATTGCAGTCTTTACCAGTAGTCAAGGTCCTTAACTTCCATTCTAGCAGTAAAGGACCTTTGTACACACTATTTGTGCAATATCCTTTTGGTAGTGTGGGTACCATATCACATTGCATTACTCGAGTGTACTACGTACATAAGTTTTGTAAAGCATAATCATGTGTTCAGCTTTTCTTGTTTTAAAGTGTCTAGATAGCATTCCCATTTTTGCTTTACATTTAGCCAACAGTGTTGCTATTTGATCGTTGCATAACATATTCCTTCCTGTTTAACTGTACACCAAGGTCTTTAATTGCTTCCTTGTTTGTGATTGTCTCGTTATTAGGTCCCCTGTATGCATATACCATTCCTTCTCTGTTTACATAATTTATTGATTCGAATTTATCGGAGTTAAATACCATCCTATTTATCTCCTCCCATTCATATATTTTGTTTAGATCTCTTTGTAATGAGTTCCTATCTTCATCACAAGTAATTTCTCTACTTATTCTTGTATCATCCGCAAAACTTCTCACTACAGAGTCTTTAACATTACAATCTATGTATGATATCATGATAACAAACAGCAGAGCAGTTAATACCGTACCCTGTGGCACGCCAGATATTACCTGAGCTTCATCTGGTTTTTCGTCATTTGCAACCACTGTCTGTTTTCTGTTTTGTAGAAATTCTTTATCCATTTTCATATATTTCCCACAATATTATGCTTTCTCATTTTTTTCTCTAATATATTATGGTCTACCTTGTAAAAGGCTTTTGCCAAAACCGTGTTGACCTATATTAAACAAATTATTTTTAACCAATTTTTTTCTTTCTTATTACCCTTCCATAATATGTGATGTTAGACTAACAGGTCCATAATTGCTTGCCTCTAGTCTTGATTCACTTTTGAAAATATTGGTTATACAGTATATGGTAATTTATGTTTAACATATATCTCACTCATATTTACACTTTGTCTTAGCAGTATTGCAAGCGGCTTCGCAATAGTGTGTGCAGTTTTTTTAACAAAATTGCTGGAACTCCATCTTGCCCGGCCGCCAATCCATTTTTAATTTCGCTTATAGCCTGCACAATATCTGCTTTATTAATATCTATATCTGTTAGATATTCAATATCTCTCATTCGCAATTCTTGACGTGAATTCACTCTTATATTTTTCTGCTAAAATGTTGCATATTTCCTTTTTTTTATTCGTTAACCGTTCTTCAATTCTTAGAGGGCTTATTTCTAATCTCCCTTTATTCATCTTTTTTGCATAGGAGTAAAGTACTTTGGGGTTTTACTTGATATTTTGAAGTGTCCTTTCTTCTAAGTGCCTTTTTTCACTTTCTTTCGATTGCATAATCTTTTGTTCTGCGTTTTCTATCTTATTTTTATTTCCATCATTTTCCATACATTTTCTTCTTTAGCAAGATTTTTTTTCCACTTTCTAATTTTCTCAAATAAGATCCTTCTGTTTCTTGATATGCATGTCTGATGGTTATTCATTTATTTATTTATTTTTTTTTTTTTTGGTACATCTTACGAATACATTTTTCCAATCTTTGTTCAATTCTTCATTTATTTCTGACTATTTTATATTCTTATTATAGAAATTATATTTTCCACATCCTTCCCATCATTTTGTGCTTTGTTTATCTCTGCGTTCACTTGCTTTGGAATGCACTATTAATTCTATGACATTGTGGTCTGAAATTCCCGTGTTATACACTAATATTTCTTTAACATAATTCACCTCATTCACAAATACTAAATCTAGGACATTGTCCTTTCTTGTTAGAATGTGGTCTATTTGTTGCATATTATGTTCTAATAGGATATCTTGAAGCTTTTCAAATTGCCTCTTATCTTCTACGCTGCTATTACTCTCTTTTTTATATGTATATATACAACCACTTTTTTCTATCCGTTCTTTCCAATCCACGAAAGGAAAGTTAAAATCTCCGGATAGCAGTATATTCCAGTCTTTATGGTTTCTACATACATCATCTCTTTCTTCTATTATTAAGTCAAACTCCTTAGTATTTGGCGGTCTGTAAACTACAATATTCACTAATTTTTTTATATATAAATTCTACTGCAATCAATTCACATTCTGTGTAGCTGTATTTTTCAGACTTTTCCTTGATTTATGTCTCTTCCATATATTGCGGTTCCCCCTTGATTCCTATTTGTTCTGTCTAATGCATATGCTTCGAAACCTTTTATCTAGTCATTACTGTCAGTCTCTTGGGAATACCATGTTTCACTTATATTTAATATATCTATTTTTTCAATTTGGGTTAGTTCTTCTAAGAACTCTAATTTCCTTTTAGAGTTACCCGTGACTAAACCCTGTGCATTCATCACTATTATGGTTTGTGTTTCATCCCCATTATTTAATATTGGTAATATAGATTTTCCTATGCTTCCTTCCTGTTCTGATATGATGTTCTTTTCTTCATTTCCAGGAATTCTGCCATTAAAAAATCCATCTTTTCTATTATATTTGCTCTTTCACCTTCATACATATTTCTGTGTGTATACCTGCATTTATCCCCATATCTGCACAAACCCCTGGCATTATAAATGCATTCTTTGTAGTTGGGCTGTAGTTTTACACATTTGCCTTGAAAAACGTTGTATCTTGGGGCCTTTTGTGCATAACGATGTATATACTCGGCTTGTTTTTTTTTTGTTTCTTTTTTGTTTCATTTTTGCTTTCATTTTTCTTGTCTGTTTGCTTTCAAATTTTCTGACTTTCAATCATGGTTGCAGGATGCATATTTCGACAATCTTTTTTTAATTTGCATCCTTTTCCTTCTTTCAGGTTTTTGCATATTTTTGAATGGAGATCTCTGCATTCATCTCCATTTAATATGCACATTTACCATGTATTTCATAATTATGGCATATCTCTGAATGCTTGTAATAGCATCTTTCACCAAATCTGCAATTCCCTTTTTTCAGTAAATTACAGACTATATATATATATATATATATATATATATATATATATATATATATATATTTCTTGCTTTTCCCTAAAAGTACGTACAGTAGGTCCGGGTAGAGTTTCTTGGGTCTATTATTTGTTTCCATCTGAAAATTTATTTCTTCATAAGTATGTTGCTGAATGGCATCATATGTTGTATCAATGATTTCCTCTGCATCCTTACACATATCCTGTTCATTTTTCTCTTCTTCTTCTTCTTCTTCTTCTTCTTCTTCTTCTTTTTCTTTTATTTGCATATTCAGTCTAGACTTAATTATATTTTCTATCCAGACTATGCATGTTGAGCAGAATACCTTTGTGTCTTTATTATTTATTTTTTGTAGTACTTCAGCGCAAGTAGGGTGTGTTGGTACATGGCATGCATTGCATTTCCTAATCAGTTGTTGCTGATTAACAATGCTGTACCACATCTTATATGAATTGCACCATTATGGCATTCTTTTTCCCAATGCATCAATCGTCATATTGACCATATTGGACTTCTTATTGTTCTTTGATGGGTTGCGCTGATTGATGTAAACTTTCTTTATAAGTCTCTTTATCACCTGGATCTTCTTTGGAATTTCTTCTATTATTTTGATGATGTTTTCCACAGACTTGCTCCAGTTTGTTAGATCATATTGTTTCAATATGTTTGAGAATATTTTTCCGTCACACTGATTGGAGCTATTAGCGACCTCTGTTATCAGGAGGTTTAGTTCTTGTTGTGTCAAACTCATGGAATTTACTCTTGCTGATTGCAGCAATATCACTCCATGCCTTGCCTGTGTTATGGCCTACCATCTTGTTCAGATTTTTAGTAATTAACAAGACAATTATCTTATGCCGACATTTTATCCCACTTTTCTGACCTCAAACTAATCACCGACTATTCACGAAAATTGTAGCTATATTGCACTCGATAGCCTTTTGTTATCCGTGTTAAATCAGCTGATTTCTCGGATCTCAAAAGGGGACACACTAGCAAACTGTAACACTCGCGAGAGAGAGAGAGAGAGAGAGAGAGAGAGAGAGAGAGAGTGAGAGAGATAGAGAGAGAGAGAGAGAGAGATGCAAATTAAAGCTAATGGTTATTTCTTACGTCTCTCTTTATATAGATCATGACATCGCCTGCAGACGTCAACGGAAACATCTCCTACAAGACAATAACTCAAGAACTTGAGCTCAATTTTCCCGCAAGTTTCGACGTCCCAAGAAGGGCTCTGCTCTTGTCTGGTGCCATTGTGGTGGTAGGTGTACTCTTACTATTAGATTTATACAAACACACGCACACACATGTATATATATATATATATACATACAAATATATATGTATATATATAGACACATATATATAAATATATATTAAACACACACACACACACACACACATATATATATATATATATATATATATATATATATATATATATATATATATATATATACATATATATAAATATAGACAAATATAAATATATACTAAACACACACACACACACACACACATATATATATATATATATATATATATATATATATATATTTATATATATATAAAATTATGTAATACACACACGTATATATATATATATATATATATATATATATATATATATATATATATATATATATATATATATATATATATATATATATACATATACATATATACATAATAGTTTTGTTACTTGTTCAGTTATTCTTTGAAATATCAATCTGCAAATAGTCTTGCTATGAAATTCACTCTAACTTGCTTTTACTAAATACCTTTTTTGAGGTTTCCAGAGAAGTGTTAGTTGACTTATACATTTAGCCACATTAAGAAGAGAATTAGCAGTCTGTAAAATTGGAGTAGGCACGAAAAATGACAAGAGACACGCTTGTAGAATTTGCTGGAAGAAACATTCTAAAAATTATGAACACCTTTTATTATAAGAAGAAAATGGACATGGCGAAGCCCAAATGGAAGAACGAAATACTTATTATTCTTAGTGAGCAAACTAGATTACTTAAAGATATACCAGTGTTAACTAAGTTAAAGTCAACCGACCACAGAATGATGAGAAGTAAAACTTCTCTAGATCTAAGGAAAAACCATAGAATGATAAAAACTCCTGTAACAAGAGAAAAATCTAATGAGTTTAGTTTAGCATTTAAAAGTAGGTACTCCCAGCTACATGAGAAAATGGAAGCATCTAAAGAAGAAAGGAATGATAAATTAACAAAATTTTATTGGAATCAGCACTATTGACGGGTGGAAAAGTTCCTAGAAATTATCAAGGAAAACCATCAGAATAGACAAAAAAAATCTTATAAAGTATGATTGGAAATGAGGGTGAAATCGAAGAGACAAGGAATAGAATTAGAAGAATTATCCAAAAATATAAACAAGCCAAAAAACTTAGACATTCTTTCATAAATACGATAAGAATAAAATTTAGGAAACACTAAAGATAAGAAGAACCATCAAGGTAATGAAAAGAAGGGCTGGAACAGAACACCACCAGATAATTGCTTCAGGATGAAAAGGAAATATTATCAACAAATTAGATAGAGTAATAAACATACAGAGGATTTCTATACAATTCCATACAATAATGATTTAAGAAATAACAATGCTCATAGTAATTATGAAATAGCACACCCAGTACCAAAAGTATCAGAAGAAGAAGCAAAGAAAGAAATATAAGGCATGAAAAGAGGGAAAAGAACATGAGAAGGTATCCTAACAACTGATTTAAAATCAGATGGATGAGATTTCATAGTAGTAAAACTGGCCGAACACCATACAAAATGTATGCATGAATGCTCTATACCTACAGCTTGGAAAAACTATCATAATACTAATTCACAAAAATAGAGACATAAAAGACCTAAAAACTTTCACTCAGTAATATATAAAATATTTACAAAGATTGTATAAGGTCGAATGAAAGGACAGCTAGACTTTAATCAACGAAATGAGCAGGTAGGCTTCAGACGTGGATATTCTTCAACTGACCATATCCATTTGATTACGCAGCTCATGGAAAAATCAACAGAGTATGACAAACCACTATGTATGGCATTTATGGACTATGAGAAAGTTTCTCATTCAATTAAAACTTCAGCAGTAATGAAAGCCCTTCAAAGACTAGGAATAAATGAATATTATGGTAGAACACATGACGATACCTATACAGGAAGTACAGTTATCCTAAAACTATATAAAGATAATTAGAAAATTCCAATTGAGAAAGGAGTTAGACAGGCAGACCCCATCTCTCCTTAATTATTCACGGTGTGCCAAGAAGTTTTTAATAGGTTACATTGAGAAAATGTAGCAATTAACATAAATGTGGAATATATCAACAACTTGAGATTTGCAGATGACAATTCTAATGATTGAATCATGATTCATAAACTTATTTTGATTATATCTTAAGATTCAATTCTTCTTTCAGATATGATGATTCAGTAACCCTCTATCAGTTATTCAGTAATTCCAAGATCTAATAGTCATTATGGTATTCACGATATTTTTCAAAATTTCTCTTTCAGTTTTATCAAATATGGCAAGATGAGGAGAAATTCAGAGTAGCAAGAAGTTTTTATGAAGAAGGAGAAGGAGGACAACCAAGACAACGACAACGACGACGACGAGGAGGAGGAGGATGGGGAGACTCAGGAGGAGTCTTGGGAGTCTGGGGAGGATTTGATGGTGGAGGAGGAGGTGATTGTGGAGGAGGAGGTGATTGTGGAGGAGGGTTTTAGACATTAAATGAACTATGAATTCAGTTACAATTTTGGATTAATTTTCCCTGGTGACGTGTTCCCCCAAAAATGACTGAGGGAAACGAGACTTGAGACAATAGGAAACTATACTGCAAGCAACTGAAGCTTTCAGAAGAGAAAATGTAGAAAACTGAATCAACGACAAAAGCGCCAGGACGAACAGTAGTAGGAGGGATGATATGCAGTGCATAATACGTGTTGGGGAAAGAACGGACATTAACCTATAAATAAACGAGATATAAGGCTTTATTGACCATTAAAAATGGCATGAAAAGATTTTCTTAAGTCTTATGAACTTCTTTTCCACCGTCATTTGCCTGATGCGCCCTCTACAATGCCTTCAATCAAAGGCATCCTCTTCCACCAAACCTCTTCTCTCCATATCATTCTTCACCTTATCTCGCCATTTAATTCTCTGCCTCCCTCTCGATCTTCATCCCACTAACAGGCTCCATCCAAGCCCTCCTTGCTCCCTTCCCACCATGTGGGTCGTAACACTCTTATTACTTCTGTAATCTTTACAACGGCTGCAATTCATCTTATTTCATAATTTTCCAATCTTTCAAGACTGATATTCCCATAACCCACCTCAGAATTCAAATTTCTGTTCTCTCAATTTTGCTTCCTCTCTTCGTCTTAGAGCCCACGTTTTCAATTTATAATTAACAGTGATCTAATTTACTGTGCTATAGATATTGACCTTTAGCTTGATTGGCATTTTCTTATCACACACTACTCATGCAACCTTCTTCCACTTCCCCAAGGGCTTCTTTAATTTTATTCTCAACTGCCGCTTCACATCCTCTCTTCTGACTTATAGTAAATCACAAGTATCTAAATTGTTCTACCTGTTATGGAACTGATCCACTACTTTCATGTTTAGCTATCTAGTCCCTACCTTCCATACTCCTCGTCATAGCTTCAGTTTTATTCACATTTACCCTTAAGCCACCCTTCTCCAAAGTGTCTTGTCACATTACAACTCTTTTCTGTAAGTCTTCCTCATTTTCAGCAGTAATCACCAAATCATCTGCATATAACAACTGCCACAACTCTTTGTTTCTGATCTCTCCACTTAACACATCTAAGACCACCTAAAATGCAAAAAGGGCTTAATGGTGACCCCTGATGTAATCCAACACTAGCTTCAAATGTTTCTGTTTCCTCTATAGCTGTAATTGCTTTTTTCTTTGTTCTTTTTTACATCATCTCTACCATTCAAATTAACTTCTCTAGGGCTTCCTTCTTCCTCAAGCACCAAAATATCACTTATCTTGGCATTCTATCATAAGCCTTCCCTAGATCTACAATGGCACAGAAGAGCTTCTGGTTTCCCTCTAGCCTCTTTTCTTGTAGCTACCGTCCTATATAGGTAGCATCCGGATTCCCTCTCCACCTCATGAATCCACACTGCTGTTTCCAAATCTTTGCAATATCTCCCAATCTCTCATCTAGTACCCTCTCAAAAACTTTATACCCACGTTCTGTTAGTTTTATTACCCTGTAGCTACCACATTCCATGATATCACCTTTCTGCTCAAATAAACATACCATTCGATTCTTCTCCCGGTCTTTAGACATTATTTCTTTTTCCATATTACTCTTAATAAATACAGCATTAATTCTTCCCCCTCAGTAACTGATATCTTGACCATTTCAACTTGAATCTCTGATGGACCTGGTACTTTAATATTTTTCATTTTACTAAATGCCCGCTTCACTGCTGCATTCTGTATCACCATGACTGGTCCCTCCAACCTTTGTGCTTTTCCCAGCTCCTCTTCCATTTTCAGTATTCAATAGTTGTTCAAAATATTCTCTCCGTCTCTTAATATCTTCCTCTTTATCCAATATGTTTCCATCTCTATCCTTGATGACTGCCAGTTGCCCCAAATCATGTCTATGGATTTTCTTCCACTTTGAAATCTTATAGATGTCTTGTTCTCCTTCCCTTGTTCCTAGCCTCTCATTCAATTGCTCTACTGGTCTTCCAGTAGCTATACCTATGTTCCTACTAAAATCTTTTTCCTCTTTTCTGTACTGTTCCCCTACTCCCTGCACACACATTACTTTCTAGTCCTTGAATGCCTTTAATTTTATTTTACCTGTCTCTTGCCCCTATCTATCCTACCACCAATTTTCTCCTTTAGCTGGTTCTTCCTATTAATTTCCCTGTTTCCCCTACACATATGTTTCTCATAAACACCCTACTATTGTCCACTCTGTTACACTGTCCAATCTCTAAGTCCAACCTTTCTAGTTGTTTCTCTCTATCAATCATCCTAAATTGCTTACTTGTTTCTCTTTAAGGTCCCAAACCTTAATTCTACATCTCTTCTTTCTTTTCTTGAGTTTTCTGCTTCTTACTTTAAAATCCATCACTACCAGTCTATGTTGTTTAACACATGCTTTCCACAAAATCACTTAACAGTTCATCACATTGTTTTTGTCAGCTCCTCTAACTAGGATGTGATTGATTTGGCTTTCCACTCTCGAACTTATATAGGTTATCAGGTGCTTCTCCAACTTTAGAACCCAGGTGTTCACATATAACAATTCAAATCTATGAGCCATCTCTAGTACATACTCCCCATCTTCATTTCTAGTTCTTAACCTATGGTCTCCAAGTACCTCCTGATATCCATCACCTGTCTTCGCTACTCTGCCATTCATGTCTGCTCCTATGATTAGCTTCTCTTCATCTTTTACTGTTCTAATAGTTGCCTCAAACTCTAGTCTAAATAAACAATTTCTTTTTCTTGGTAACCTATCTATTTATTTTCTATACTTCTACTACGTTTTCATTCCAGATATTACCTATTATGACCCTAACTTCATTTCTTCCCTCTAGTGACCCACTGTAAAAGAGCTTACACCCATTTCCTATCTCTCTAGTTCCATTTCTTTTCCATCTTGTCTGCTCTCCATCACTTCCACTGTCTCTCTCAATCTTCCCAATAGTGTGCTAACGTTCCAAGTACCTGCTCTGATGATCCCTTCTGTCGCTAGCATTTTTGGCTGTAGTCGATGCTGTAGTCAAGAACCCTGCAGCAACCCTCGTCCAGTAGGGCATTCTGACGTATGTCGCTTACAAGACACACCCTAGCCAGATCCACATTTCTAATAGCAACAAGTCTTATGAACATCATGCATCATTACATAGGAAAAAACGATTCAAATGGAACTCTTGACATGTCTCTTTTTCCTCTATCTTTTTGAGGCTGGTTAGTGAAAGAAAGGTTAGTTCCAGTTTCTGTTATGTTTTTGAGCCTGGTTAGTATGTGCATAATGGAATGTTATATTCAGTTTCCGAACAGGCCTTCAATACAAAAATGAGGTTGCTTATTAGATAAATGTTTGATGCATCATTTGAGCCTTGTTTTCTTTAATGAATACTGTACTTTAACTTCGTTTGATTACAAGTGAGTTTGATTTTAACTAACAATGATAAATAGCAGGTTCAAATATAGTTTGTTTTAGGGTTTTGTACTTGTGAATAAAGAAAAGTTTACGTCTGCCAAAAGCTAATATACAATTCTTAATACTATTCTGATTCTCCTTAAAACATTTCTTTAAAATAATGATAAGTAAATATAACCTGGCGATCCTAGCACGTTTAGATGGGACAC
>NC_090761.1:36127667-36160167 GCF_036898095.1 Palaemon carinicauda
TTTTTCCAATCCAAATTCTTAAAAACTTCTTCTAGGCAAGATGATGAAAAATGGGGAGAGATGGATTTTCTCTGTCAAACACCTTTCTCAATCAGAATTTTCCCTTTATCCTTATGAAGTCATAGGATTGCTGTACATCCTGAACAGATATCTTCAAGCGTTATAACATAATTATCATATATTCTTTGTATTTCAGGGGCTTTCATTGCTGCTGATGTTTTGAAAGAATAAAAATCTTTCTTAGACTATAAATGCCATAAATAGTGGTTTGTCATACTCTGTGGATTTCTTTATTAGATGGATAATTATGATCAGTTGTTGAATAACCGCTTCTAAAGCCTACCTACTCTCTTGCTTGATTAAAATCTAGCTGTCTTTCTATTCAACCTAATATGATCTTTATATATACTTGATATATTACTGAGAGTAAACTTATTGGGCAGTTATTTTCAGGTCTTTTATATCCAACTCTTTCTGAATTAGTATAATGATATAGTTTTGCATCATCATAATCATCATAAGCCGATACTAGTCTGCTGCAGAACAAAGGCCTCAGACATGTCCTTCCATTTACGCCTGTTAATGGTCTTTTTCCGCCAGTCCATGTCTTCAAACTTTCTTAGTTCGTTAATCCATCCTTTTCTCTTCCTTTCCCTGCTTCTTTTATCATCTGTAGAGACCCATTCTGTTATTCTTAATGTCCATCTCTTGTCTATCATTCTCATTACATGTCCCGACCATGTCATTTTTTTTTCTTATATGCTAGAATATCCTCTACTTTAGTTTGCTCGTGTATCCAAGTTTGTCTTTTTCTGTGTCTTGGTGGTATTCCCCCCTTTATTCTTTCCATAGCTCTTTGAGGTGTAACTTGCTTATGTTCTAAGGCTTTAAGTTCCTGATGTTTAATTTAATACTATTATGACCACCTTATACAATACTTTTCTTTTTGGAGAAAGGGGTACTTTGCTTTCATAATCTCATTTTGTTTACCAAGCGCTCTCCATCCCATGATTATCCTTCTTTTAATTTCGGCTTCATGCCCTGTGGAAACACTTACTGTTTTTCCTAAGTATGTATACTTAACAACAATCGCTAAAGACTCGTCCATAACTCTTATTTCTTGTCTCTGCATTTTCATTGAACATTATCATAGTTTTACTCATATTCATATTCAGTCCTATATTTCTACTTTCCCTACTCCAATCTTTTATTATCTTTAGTAATTCTTTCAATGCTTCACTAAACACAACTATGTCATCTGCAAATTTTAGGCTGTTAAGGTATTCCCCAATAATATTAATCCCTACATTTCCCCATTCTAAAACCTTAAAAACTTCTAGGCATGCTGTGAATAATTTAGGAGAGATGGGGTCTCCTGTTCAGCTCCTTTTTTAAATCGGAATTTTCTTATCACCTTTATGTAATTTAGGATTGCTTTATTTCCTGTGTATTTATCTTCAAGTGTTCTAACATAAGATTCTAGTATTCATTGTTTTTGAAGGGCTTTCATTACTACTAAGCTTTTGACCGAATCAAAGGCTTTCTGATCGTCTATAAACGCCAGGTATCGTGGTTTGTCATACTCTGCTAATTTTCCCATTAGCTACTTAATTAGCCTACGTGGATAAAGTCAGTTGTTGAATACCCTCTTCTGAAGCCTGTCTGCCCTCTTGCTTGATTAAAGTCTAGCTGTCTTTCTATTCGGCCTAATATGATCTTGGTAAATATCTTATATATTACGGAGAGTAAACTAATTGGGCGATAACTTTTCAGGTATTTTGAGTCTCCCTTTTTGTGAATTAGTATAATGATAAAGATTCTCCAAGCTGTAGGCATAGAGCATTCATGCTGACCTTTCGTGTAGAGTTTAGCCAGTTTTACTACTGTGAAATCTTCTTCATCAATTTTTATATTTTTGTCTTTTTTTCTTGCCTTTTAGTGATTATTTCACTCCTCTTACTGTTATATTTGATATCGGCTCATATGTTTCATTATTTCTATTGGAAAAGTAATTTATTATATCACTATTGTATAGCATTGAATAGAAATCCCATGCAATTTTCCTCACGCCACCTCTAATGTGGATAATCATTCAATGTTCATCCTTTAAATCAAACTGTTGGCGCCCTGTTCCAAGTCTTCTTTTCATCAATGACACTTTTTCCGTTGTTTAGCATTTCCTCTATTTTGGCCTGATTGTGACTATAAATATCGGGTTTTTAGTTCGTTTACTGCCTTGGATAGTTCTGCCAATTCTATTTCATTTCTTTTGGATTTTATACTCATTTCCATTTTTTTTTATTAGGTTTTTGGTCTTTATTGATATTTTTCCTTGATCTTGTTCAGAATATTTTCCACCTATCTATCGTGTTGATTCTAATGCAAATTCTTTACTTGCTTCCATTTCATCATGTAGCTGAGAATACCTTTTTTGCGTTGCTTATCAAAACTTGATCAGATTTTTCTCTTATTACACGAGTGTTTATTTTCTTTTCTAAAATAAAATTTTCTCTCTCCTTTCTTAGATCTAAAAAATTTTGCTTCTCACCATTATATGATCGCTTGACTTTAACCTGTTTTACATATACATACATACATACATACATACATACACTCACATACACACAAACACACACATATATATATATATACATATATATATATATATAAACATATATATATATATATATATATATATATATATATATATATATATATATATACATATATATATATATAAACATATATATATATATATATATATATATATATATATATATATACATGTATATATACTTACGTATATACATATATATGTGTATACATATATATGTGTATATATATATATATATATATATATATATATATATATATATATATATATATATATATATATATATATATATATATTATGTGTATAGTAAGTTTTGTGCATGTTTAATAGTATGTATAATGTTTTCAAAATTATTTTATATACATATACATGTGTATATATATCCTTATATTCATACATATATATGTATATATACACATACACACACTGGATGTGGCAAAGATGAGAATGTTGAGATGGATGTGTGGGGTGACAGGAAGAGATAAGATACGGAATGAGGTAATTAGGGGTACCACAGGAGTAAAAAATAAACTATCACATAAGATCCAAGAAAGTAGACTGAGGTGGTATGGTCATGTCATGAGAAGCGATGAACAGTATATTGGGAGCAGAGTGGTCGAAATGGAGGTACAGGGAACAAGAAGGAGAGGGAGATCAAAGCGAAGGTGGATGGACTGTATCAAAGATGACTTTCGATCAAAGAGATTAACCGGTGATGAAGTGTGGGACAGAGGTAGATGGAGAAAGCTGACCAGAAACATCGACCCCACATAGAAATGGGAAAAGATGTAGACAAAGAAGTAGAAGAAGAATATATATATATATATATATATATATATATATATATATATATATATATATATATATATATATATATATACATGTATATATATAATACATATGTATAAATGTTAATACATATACTGTACGGTATATAATCGAGTACAAATACACACACACATATATACTGTGTGTATATATATATATATATATATATATATATATATATATATATATATATATATATATATATATGTATATATACATATATATATATATATATATATATATATATATATACATATATATATATATATATATATATATATATATATATATATATATGCATATATATACATATATATAAATATATATATATATATATATATATATATATATATATATATATATATATATACTGCATATATATGTAAGGATATGCATTTGTAAATCAATATATTGATATGAAAAAACAAAGCAGTGTTTACCATAGGTAAGAGTAATTAAAGCTAAAATTCTATTCTGTATTTGTTTAGAGTTATACTCACACACCCATGGATACCACAGTTGGCTGTGTATAGAATATCCTCTGCAATCTACCAGGAATCCGTATTATATGTGTACTCTTTTTATGGCAGTCCTTCTGTATGTCTGTTGCTTCAGCCTTGATCAGTAGCCTAGTTTTAAAAGTGATTGACCAGTCCGTGCGGATTAGGAAAATCAATGTTGTTTATATACTCTCTCCGAATGACATCTGCCACTATCTGTACTTTATCCAGGGATTTCGTACCCTCTCTCGCGATTGAGTAGAGTACGCAGGACATACGGGGAGAGTACAAAAATAGGTGCATAGATAGGAGGCGATAGAGAAAATACGAATGCCAGAGAAGAAAGTAGATACAATAGGGAGAGACTGCGGTAGTAAAATGCAAATCCTTGCACATGATTCCAGAATACTGTGCGAGCCATCAGGTGATAACTAAAAAGTGAGGTGAATGCAACTAGCTTCATTTCAACAAACAGTGAGCTTATATACAAGAGCTTCTGAACAAGAAGGTAAAAAAAAATATTTAAACACAGCAATTCGTTGAAAATAAGCTGAAAGAGGTTTTGTTAACAGTGAGGTGTAGAGCGAGATAACATAAAAAAACCATTACAGTGTACGAGCGTGTGTGAAACGCGTGAAGTACATGGCTCCCCCCCCACCAAAAAAAAGACATACTAGTGAAATGGGATGCCCTGCTCTTGAGAGGCTACTGAATGCAGGTTATCTCTCAAGAATGGAGACCAAGTCTTCCTTACCAAGAATGTCGAGTAAGAAATCCTTCGGGTTGCGACGGAACACAAGAAAATGGCTCGTGTAAGGGGATTATAGCGCTAGCTTGCTAGTGTCGTTGCACAGGAAAACGTGCTTTGCAGAGTGCAAATCTATCGATATGTGTTGCTCAACTGATGGCTTCTAAATCTGGTAGCATGAAGTAAATTTCCTCACATAACTTAGGCACTGGCATTGGGGAAGGTTGCACAAGTAAAAAATTCGGCAAGGACGGCAACAAGTCGCCATATACCATTTTAGCTGCCAAGAAATCCAGGGCGTCTTTAGGAGTAGTCCTCAGTCTCAGGAGGACCCAGAAAGCTAGGTAATCCAGTTGAAGTCATTGCAGTAGGATATCAAAGTTTTTTGAAGGGGCAATGAAAATGTTCAACAATTCCGTTGACAGCAGTGTTATTATTATTATTATTATCATTAATTGCTAAGCTACAACTCTAGTTGGAAAAGCAGAATGCTATAAGCCCAGGGGCTCCAACAGGGAAAATAGCCCAGTGAGGAAAAGAAACAAGGGAAAAAATAAATATTTCAAGAATAATAATAAAACAAATATCTATGTAAACTATAAAAACTTTAACAAAACATGAGGAAGAGAAATTAGATAGAATAGTGTGCCCGAGTGTACCCTCAAGCAAGGGTATGATGTAGGGTGCTTCCCAGGAGATTTTCTAATGATGACCAAAATTTAGAGGTGAAAGTGGCACTCCTGTCAGAAGTAATATGGTCATGGATACCAAATCGCGGTCTCCACCCTAAGAATAAGGCAGATGTACATGAGACGGATGTTGCAGTTTCCATGGAAATAGCTTCAGGCTAAGGAGTGGAGTGGACGATGACACTAACCAGGTAATGATGCCCTTGTGATGCAGGTAGGGGAACTACTATGTCGATGTGAATGTGAGCAAAATGACGCTGAGTTTGTGGATAGGTGTTCACTACTAAATCCTTGCGTCGATGTACTTTTGCAGTTTGGCAGGAAATACAGGAGGGGACCTAATCCTTGGTATCCTTAGTAATAAAGTGCCAAATGAACTTTATCTTTAGTAGTTGTGCAGTAGATCAATGTAAGGAATGTGAAAGGCCATGCATGAAATCAAACACCTGTTGGCGCATGGAAGCAGGTATTCACGGGTGATGTCTACCAGTACTAGCATCACAATGGATGGTGGCATTGAGGTCGTCGAGGGGGACGTCTTCCTAAGGGGAAGGGGGGTGCAGGATGTCCTACATACTGCATCTTTTCGTTAGGCTTCTGCTAACATGTTGTGATCCAATACCAAGTGAATGGCAGCCAATGTGTATCATGACAGGGCATCGGTCACTGGATTTATTTTCAAAAGGACATGTTAAAGGGTACAAATGTATTTTTCCATGGCAGAGAGATGTTGATGTTAATGGGTGGACCAGGCGTCAGAATGCCAATTCAAGGTGTACACCAGAGGCATGTGGTCCCTGCAAATGATGAAAAGCAATTTTCTAAAATGTGGTGAAAGTGACAGAGAGCCAAATGCACTACCAGCAATTCGCAGTTGAAGGTAGAGTAGCCGGATTTTACCTTGGACAGTTTCCTGCTGAAGAAGGCCAATGAGCGGGGCGAGCCGATGACCACCTGCTCGAGCACTGCACCAAATATCTACGTCACTGGTATCGGTAGAGAGAAGGAGAGGGGTGTGTGGCACGGGAAAAGAAAGTGTAGCAGCAGTTGATAGAGCATTCTTTGCATTGGAGAAGGTCACTTCTTAAAAGGGGACCCCACTTTAGGTCTTTTGTCTTGCCCTTTGAGGTAGGCATAGAGGGGGGCAAGAGTGGTGGCAATGCCTGGCAGGAAACGCTGATAATATTTGATCATGCCCAAGAAAACTTGCAGTGCTTTAATAGTTGACAGTGTGGAGAAGTTCTGAACGGCTGCTACCTTCTCAGGGAGGGGGTGGACTCCTACAGAAGTGATGCTGTGCCCTAAGAATGATAGTCATACCGGACTACACACCCGTTCTGTTGTAAGTGGTCAAGCACTTTGCGTAGGTGACGGAGGTGTTCCTCTTTGAAGGGATAGAGCACAAGTATTTCGTCCTTGTAACATACACAAAAGGGGAGGTCCCTTAAGGTGCCACCCATGAGGCATTGAAAAGTAGCCCCAGCATTATCAAGGCCAAAGCAGGAGTAATTGAAGGTGTAAGTACTGAAAGGGGTGTTGATGGCACTCTTGGGGATGTCTTCTGGGTTCATGGGGACCTGATAATACCCCTTTAGGAGGTTGAGAGTGGAGAACACC
Organism: Palaemon carinicauda; assembly: GCF_036898095.1. Taxonomy (NCBI): domain Eukaryota; kingdom Metazoa; phylum Arthropoda; class Malacostraca; order Decapoda; family Palaemonidae; genus Palaemon; species Palaemon carinicauda. The sequence goes on from NC_090761.1 coordinate 36,134,664, forward strand.
TTTGCTCTGTGCAACTAGGTCACAGCAGTGATGTTTGGAAGGGGGTACTGATCCGGTTCTGTCTGCACGTTCAGGCACTTATAATCCTTACACCGAGGCAGAGAGCCATCTTTCATTAGGACGATGTGTAAGGGTGACAACTATGGGCTTGAGGCCTTTAGGCAAAGGCCCATTTCTTCCATTTTGGTGAACATTTGTACAGTGGCTGCCAAACGATCTGGTACCAGACGTCAGAATTTAGAGACCAATGAGGGGCCCAGTCATCTTGATATCGTGATAAATATTGTATTTAGTGGGAACGATAGGTATTTGTTAAAGTTCTTGGTGGAAAACGTGCGGATACTACGTGAGGAGGTGGGTGTAGGCATCTGTGGGTGTGCTGATGTACAGCGCAAGGTCGGAGGGGACGGGTTGAAGAGGTGTCGACCAGTAAGACTCTGCGTTGACAAACCGTCGGTGAGTGACATCAAACGAGAGGTGGAAATGAGATAGAAAATCTGCACTGAGGATTAGCAATGAGACGTCAGCAACGAGAAACTTCCAATTATATTTGGTGCTTCCACACAATAATATAAGGTTTTTTTGTAACTGTGTGTGGGTATTGCAGATCCATTGGCATCTACAAGACGGACGTCAGCAGACTTAGACAGACTATGTTTTGTCATGGAGAGTGGCCTTAGCAGAAGAGAATTGCAAGCACCCGTGTCAACCAAAAACCACACACCCGTACCTGCATTATATAAAAAGAAAAGATTAGTGAAAGGGAAACCCACTGCTACAAGCGATGGCCTACCTACAGGTTATTTTTTTGCTGCTGATGGGCGTCAGTAAGCTGCTGTAGAGGTTGTAGGTTGGGGTATGAGCGTGTGGGGGGTGGTGGGCAAGTCACAGGGTGGCCGTCTGTGTCATACCACATTCATGTCAGCTTTGGTCGATGTTAAATAGGTGTCCTTTCCGTCAAGAGTGGCGGCAATAAAGGAGGTCTAATAGGTGATGAAGTGGCTCTTCATAATGGCCTTGACTTTGGTCATCAGGTCCTTCATGGGCAAAATATCGACATAGGGTATGGCAGTGCAAACTCGTTCGAGTAAGGGTCCTACACAAAGGGCACGAAGTTGTCTGCGGCTGGATGCAGGCGAGCAATACTGATCATTTCCCTAAGAAGAGCGAAACGTTTTGGTCATCCAACGTTTGTTGAGAGAGCTGAAAAAGTGTACCTATACGGGAGGCTGGCGATGTCGAGTATTGATCCAGGAGGTATGTTTTGAGGTTGTCGTACGTTATTAGAGTGTCCCCTTGCTTGCAGAGTCAATCAGAGATTTCCGGAAAAGTGTCCTTGGGGATTGCCGTGAGAACATGGTCTTCGATTGTGTTTGACTGAGTCTCATCTTTGATGTGAAACTGAACCTCGGCGACCTGAAACCAGGGGAATGCTTCTGTACTGGCGAAGGGGTGTAGTATCATGGATGTAGTGTTGATAGGAGAGTCAGTGTCTAAAGGCAGCATCATTAAACAGTAAGACAGCAGTGAGGGGGTGTGCAACTAACTTTATTTCAAGAGACAGTGAGCTTATAAACAAGAGTTTCAGAGCAAGAAGGTCACAAAAATTCAAGCATAAAAATTCAGTACTATATCCACAGTTTCTCTAATCCCTGTGTACTCTCTTTGTGGTAAGATAGACAAAATTTCGTATTTATTCCCCATTGCGACTTCCATACTCGCTATGCAGCCATCCGTGACTCTTGAAAATTCCCAAGTTTTATTACTTTAAGTTGAACTATAACATTTGACGATTGCTACATAAAGGAAGAACTAGTGCATGACTCTTTACTCTTCATAGCTTGATATTCGCTGAATTACCTAAAAACTGTTAATTGTAAGCTAGTGATTATTTTTTCAAATGACCAGCTTGTTTGATGTTACTATGCGATGAAGTTGATACAATTCGTTGCGTCAAACTCGTGAAATTTTCGTGCAACATTCTTAAATATTATCAACATGATATAAACGCGATGGCCAGTATGGAATGGTATTTTATAATCTCTCTTCCCTAGCATCAGGAAATAAATAACTGGTGTTATGTTAACATAGATCTGTTGAATATGACCAAATGAATCCCTTTATCTTAATTTTGTGCTTCATACGTATAATGTACCACATAATTTATTGTGATTAAGTACAGCAATATTAATCAATCATTTACAAAGTGTCCACTTTTATTTGAATTATAATGATAAAAATAGGATGCAACTAAAACTCCATATCTTTTTTTTCGCAGGAAGTCTGGGGGAAAGAAACCTGTTGATCAGTCTAACCGAATATCGCAATTTCCCCTGCCGTCTAAGGACGAGCCCGTTCTAAAAGGACTCCGTCGCCTAGGACTTAGGAATAAAGTCTACATAATACATTTGGATGGTAAGCATTACCTGAGAGGTGTCACATGGGGTGAAAGACGCTTGTGCTGAATAAGGTTTAGGTAGAAGCCAGGCCTCTTTTCCGTTAAAACTTGGGTCTGGTACAAGATCCAACCTCTAAAGGGGTTTTTAGCTCTTGTATTTTAAGAAAAATGCAATATTTTACCAATTTTGAATTTATATTCCTGATTACCACAGTACACTCTGCCCTGTTTGGCCAAAATTTAGGTACGAAAGTAGAATGGTAAATACTTTTAATAACAAAATAGGATTTAAAACTTCTGTACAAAAAGTATTCACGAGTCGATATGTTTGTAATTTGAAAAACACATTTAGATGAATAGTAAAAGGTGCAATTATGAATAAATGTTAATTAAGAAATTTATTCATATGAATATATTAAGAAGTATATGCAATATTATAAATTGTAAAAATTGTAAATGTATATTTCTTAATAAAAGAAAAAGATAAAAAACTATGTATGCATGTGAGAGTATTGGTAAGAGAAGAAGAGAAGTCTAAAACGGCTGTTTTTATAGAACTGATGTGACTCACTTCTTTTAGTGTTGACTCTCAGGAAAAAAAAATAGAATTTTGTAGCTTACTTGAGTAAAGTTTCAGAGTTAAGACCGCCCAAAGAGTATTGCCGATGCTAATATTATTACTTGACGGTAAGACGGGTCCTAGAAAGCGTTATATGATTATTTACCCTGGGAAAAAGACCATAGGATATGCCCTGGGGCCAATGGAAATACAGTATAGACTCCTGGGATGTTCTCATTTAATTACTATTGTAAACTAATATTATGAAACCGAAGTGCATGTCGTGATAGATTGTAGAGAAAGTTGCAATAGATCAATGAGTGAGTCGGATCAAGATAGCTGAGAATTAAGACAAGAAGAAAGTGAGATGGAAGCTCTTGAAGAAAAGAACATCCAGGAGAAATGACATTGCAGTTGTTGATGAGAAATTAAATGATTACCCGTAATCTGTAAGGAAACTGGGTAGCTTAAAGAAACGTTCTGACATTTTATCGTTAATTGCTCCATTTTTGCAATGAAGGAATATTATATAAATGATTATGAATAATGGTTTACCATTATTTTCAGATTTCATTAACTTAGTCATAATAAATAAAAAAAATTTTAGGATAAAATTTCGTTTTTTTTTATGTGTTCTTTCGCTAGTTCGGCATAGACAAAAGATTTTTTAGCATTTTACATTCTATCCTTCCATTAATGGAAAAAACCATCTGACTTTCACTTTATTGCAGGAGGGTCATATGCAGTAAAGGACAAAATAGACACCATTCTCTATTACGTCAACACACCAACTCAGCTCGGCTGCTGTGGAATGCCAGGGACCAAGTTCCACGTCTATACACCTAATAACCAATCTGTGTTGTGGATAAAGGAATTCGATGAGAAATTCTGTTGTTTTACGAATTCAACAGTAAGTTTTAAAGAATAAAGATATTTTGGTCAGATTTCAATTATACGTTAAATTGAAACAAACATACACAGGCACCCACAAACACGAAGGGACACGCACACTCATATATATACATACACACACACATATATATATATATATATATATATATATATATATATATATATATATATATATATATATACACATGTGTATATAGATATTTATATATACATATATGTATAAATATATATATATATATATATATATATATATATATATATATATATATATATATATATATATATATTCTTAAAAAGTTGGTGTAGAGTAAATAATTTATTAATGTATTGTATTTGTATATATCATTTGGGTATTAGAGGATAGGTAGCCCATAAGATGAGTTCCTGTACCTACGGGCCAACCAAGGGAAAGGCCCGTGCCAACAACAAGTGTTGGCTTTAATACCCCAACAACAACAACAAGTTCCTGTAATGGAGATATAAGTTTTTTTATGTAATTTACATAAGACTTTAGTCGTTAATTTCATTGTATTCTTCATTCAAGTCAGTATATGTAAATTTACGTTATTTTTAAAGATTAACTTTTATTTCACATATTTTGTTAGGGAGTCTTACATAATCTGTGTAAGAGTGGTATTTGATCCATACGAGATATGAACAAGGGCTTATGTAAATGTTTTTTATATTTTCATGAGGTATTGGGTAATGTTTGTGAGAAAATACGCAATTCTTATATTTGCCACGTGTTTTGGAAGGTTCTCGAAAACCCTATTGTTAGATTTTAGCTTGTTTTCTATTTCCGAGGACAAAGGTGGGCGGAGCTAACTGAGAGAGAATCGTCTCGCTGTGCATTGGTATGCATCCGAGAGTTGCCTGAAACCAAGGTTCTCCCACCTGAATTTTTTATCTAGTTGATAACTCTGCCGTCGCCTTTCAGCCAGCCTCCATGGCACAAGAGTATTCTATTAGAATATTCTAAAAGTTACTAAATCCTTATATAAGTGGCCTTTAGGGATGCGTGGGGAAGAGAAACAGCCGTCCTGTGAAAGAGCCAAAGTGCGCCTCTCTCTCTCTCTCTCTCTCTCTCTCTCTCTCTCTCTCTCTCTCTCTCTCTCTCTCTCTCTCTCTCCATGTGCCTATTGTGTGTACTCCCCTAGGTGATTTTGTGACCCAACGTATATCGTGTGAAAATTGCCAGGAAATTTAACTTTAGGGTGTTGTGGTGAGTGTTGGTATTGTGCAAATTTTTTTAAGTGGACCTGTGCAAGTAAGAAACGTAAAATAGTTACTTTAAGTAATTTCTTTAATAAGTGTAAAGACTAATTAATGGTGTAAAATTTAATATCAAGTGAAACAAGTGATTATATAATTTCTTAGTGTGTGGCTTTCATGCAGATTTAATATTTCGAGTCAAGTGATTATATAATTTTCAGAGTGTAATTATTTCGTTTATTTTAGTCTAAGGTTTTATGGAGATTTAATATTTCAAGTCAAGTGATTAAATAATTTTCAGAGTGTAATTATTTCGTTTGTTTTAGTCTAAGATTTTATGCAGATTTAACATTTCAAGTCAAGTGATTAAAGAACTTTCAGAGCGTAAAACTTTTTGTCTTAAATCTAAGTTTTGTTCAGACTTAATATTTCAAGTGATTTATTTTCTTTTTTATGTGTAAATTCTCTTAAAATTGTTCTAATTTATATAGAATGTATTTATCTTTGTAGAGTGTATTACAGTATTTCAATCACCAGTGTTTATTTCATAATCGCTCATATCCTGTTAATGATTCGAAGTAAGAGGTGGTTTTGAATAATTCTTAAGAATAATTACCCAGTCTCTTTTTTTAGTGTACTTAGAGAGCTTTGGATATTTAGCGTTTTTATATATTACACTCTGGGAGTTATATAACTGTCTCAGAGCTCGAGTGTTAATAGTCTGAAATGCAACAGGTGAGTTTGGAACTCAAGAGGGTTTTGCGTGGCTTGCCAGATGTAATATATATAATATTATATTTTGGTTCCCAGACACAGGACTATAGTACAATATATTTTTGGTGCCAGACCCAGGACTATATCGTAATATATATATATATATATATATATATATATATATATATATATATATATATATATATATATATAAATATATGTATGTATATATATATATATATATATATATATATATATATATATGTATATATATATATATATATATATATATATATATATATATATATATATATATATATCATCATAATCATCATAATCATCATCATCATCATCATCGACATATCCTTCCATTTGCGTCTGTTTATTGTTTTTCTATGACAGTTCACTCCCACAAACTTTCTTAGTTCGCCAATCCATCGTCTTCTATTTCTACCTCTGTTTCATTGGCAATATCTAGGGACCCATTCTGTTATTCCTAGTGTCCATCTATTATCTGTCATTCTTGAAGAATTTTTTTCCACTACTCTTCTTCTTCATAGTTTATTTTATGTAAACATTGTTATTGTTCGTGACGTCACGGCAGGGAAAATGTGAGTGATGATTCTTCCTTAAGCATGCGTCTCGAGATAAATATTTTTGTATTCATTATTTTACCTTAAATATTTAGGTACTTTAAATTTCTCTCTACTACAACTCAAGTCTGCTAGTCTAGGAGGTATGTTTGTCCACACATGTAAGCCCGATTTGCTAATTACCTTTTAGTTTCATTTTTATTTTGTTTGCCAGATTTTTAGGGCTAAAATTATCTATTGTCCCATGGAGTTGCAAAAGTTTTCATTGTATTGTAAATAAGCTTATTGCTTAAAATTCCCAAACCTGTCCTAAATTAGAGATGGCATCTCAAGACCACTGGCCTACGCATCAAGATGCACTGTTGTTGAGTGAAGGAAGCCGGACGCTGCCGTCCTGAATTCGACCTCAATAAGTTCCAGGCCACACTACTGTCAGGTGGGTCAATTGCATTCTGAGTCAACTTCATGCTCCCACTCGCTCCTACTAGCCTGTCTCCTTGTACATCAATGGATCAGGATTCCAGGAATAGCAGGGATAAGTAGAAACCTTGAGAGGTTACAATTATTGAGGAGAGGCAGCAAGGCCCGTAAAAACCTCTGATCAAGGCTAGGAGCGAGTTGGAAGGGGCAACTGAATTGACTCTGCAAACCACTGCAGTAGGACTAGTAAGGTAAAACTCAAGACCCCCATTCTCTGGACACGGGAGGCCAGGATAAAAAAATCTTATTAGTTAATTAATGGCCATTCTCCCTTTAGATTGGTTACCATTTGTCTCTAAGATAAGTTTAGGTAACGTTCTGCTATTACATTTTTCGGGCTACGTGCGTGGAATTTAATGTAATTGTGTTTTATTTGTTGGTAATTGCTTGAGGTCATTGACCACGTGTTTGGACCTCACAATAGCCTACCACATAAGTTATTTACCATAAGATGATTTTATTTATTATGTCCGAGGGTTAATCCCACGTGCCCATACAGTTTATTTATTTCAACGATTTGTGTTGTAAATTGTGGTTAATGTTTGATTTATTAATTTTGCCATTTGAATAAATCATTATTGAGCTACTCAGGTTCTCTTCTTTACTGTAATGAAAAAAATGAGAATAGATTGCACACATTGGTATTTTTAACCCCAGTATTTGAAGATTTTTCTTTACACAAACCAAGAATTTAGTATTGGTTAGTTGTACCCGAGATAAAGAGAGTAACCTACTGTAAGTATAGGTAAGTTGGTATAAGCGAGTGTACGCTTCTTTAACTTGGTGCTTTGAAGGTGAAGATCCCCATTTAACTATACTTAAATATATCACTGCTTATATCCATTGCCTTTGTCGATGTTAACGTAAATGCCTTTCCAGCATCTCAGTGGGGTCACTTGGACAGATCAAAAGAGCCTAAGAGTGTAGATGACCTTAGATTGACAAAGCTAAGGTAGACCATCAATTAATTACTTAGTCACGTGTGGATTTTTTAGTCTCTGGACAGAGATGACTTTATTATCAGAATAAAGGTTCGTGAACTGTAGCACCAAAGTTATTGCCAGGGTGCTGTGCCCTAGAGTGCTAGCACTCCTATCCTCCCCTGTTGATCCTTGTTGCTTGCTGCAGGGAGACGGTTCTCCACATTCTCATTTTATATCCTGCCCACAGCCATTTATTTTTCTTACTTGTTGTTGGGATATCCTATACTTTAGATTACCCTCGTATACACACACATACATACATACACACACACACACACACACACATATATATATATATATATATATATATATATATATATATATATATATATATATATATATATACACACATATATATATATATATATATATATATATATATATATATATATATATATATATATATATATATATATATATATATATATATATATATATACCTGCACAATACACATAAACCATTAGTTACTTATCTTAACAATGCAATGAAGATTAAATCACCAGTGTCTGTTTAAGGCATCCTTTCCATAACCTTTATTTTACTATAAATTCCAATGGAAATCTAATCCGCGCTTTACTTAGATGAAATCTTTCATCCACATTTGACTTCACAGAGTTGGAAAGTGACCCTGAAGGCAAACACCATTCTCGGAGAAGTGAGTCCAAATCCCGATTACGAAGATATAATTCTGAAATCTGGGAACGGAGATAAAGTCTGCTGTATCATAAACTTCGACGAGTATGTGAGACATTCAATCAAAACGTATAAGGTATGTCCGATTGTCAAAAATGTTAAATAACCTCTGGAAATGAAGTAGTTTGTATATGTCTGAAGTCGTATTTGTACCAGAGTAATTGATCAGATTTTGTCTAGATTCGTTGGAGAATTTTTCCTCTGTATGCCAACTTTTTCATGTAAAATTCTAGAATATATTAGAATAATGAGCAGCAATGACTTTTCTCTCTCTGCTTTACAAATTATGTATATAATTACATGGTCTCAGCGGCCAAATTGCTGTCTCTATTCATTGGACTGTGATAATAACAATAATAGTAAAAATAATAATGATAATAAAAGTAATAATAATAATAATAATAATAATAATAATAATAATAATAATAATAATAATAATAATGATAATAAAAATAATAATAATAATAATGATAATGTGTGTTATATGTTCAGGCAACTAAATATATCAAATAAAACATCTGGAATTAGAGAGAATTATATTTGTTCCCTCAAAACTTTGGAGAAAGACAAATGTACTTTTTTATGAGAGAGAGAGAGAGAGAGAGAGAGAGAGAGAGAGAGAGAGAGAGAGAGAGAGAGAGAGAGAGAGAGAGAGAGAGAGAGCCATACCTTACCTTATTCTATGTTTGGGTTCCCCCAGGTCCCTCAGTGTGAGGCACCTCTTATATCCACCAGAGAGTTGCTAATACATCTTCCGGTGTATTTTGCATCTTCCAGTCTTGGATGGTCTGGTATGCATCTTAGGTATTTATCGAGCTTATTCTTAAACACATCTACGCTCACTCCTGATATGTTTCCTAGATGAGCTGGCAACCCATTAAATAGTCGCAGCATTATTGATGCTAGTGGGTAGTGGATTAATGTCCTGTGCGCCTTCCTTAGTTTTCCTGTTATAGTATTGGGCACTATTAATCTACCTGGGCTTGCTCTTTCTGATATTTCTAGCTCCATGATGTTTCCAGTAATTCCTTCGATTTGCTTCCATGTTTGTATTATCATATATCGTTCTCTCCTCCTTTCTAGACTGTACAATTATAAAAATTGCAGTCTTCACCAGTAGTCAAGGTCCTTAACTTCTTCTATTCTAGCAGTAAAGGACCTTTATACACTCTCTAATTGTGGAATATCCTTTTGGTAGTGTGGGTACCATATCAGATTGCAGTACTCGAGTGTACTACGCACATAAGTTTTGTAAAGCATAATCATGTGTTCAGCTTTTCTTGTTTTAAAGTGTCTGAATAGCATTCCCATTTTTGCTTTACATTTAGCCAACAGTGTTGCTATTTGATCGTTGCATAACATATTCCTGTTTAACATTACACCAAGGTCTTTAATTGCTTCCTTGTTTGTGATTGTCTCGTTATTAGGTCCCCTGTATGCATATACCATTCCTTCTCTGTTTCAATAATTTATTGATTCGAATTTATCGGAGTTAAATACCATCCTATTTATCTCGGCCCATTCATATATTTTGTTTAGATCTCTTTGTAATGAATTCCTATCTTCATTACAAGTAATTTCTCTACTTATTCTTGCGTCATCGGCGAAACTTCTCACTACAGAGTCTTTAAAATTAATAACAAACAGCAGTGCAGCTAATACTGTACCCTGTGGCACGTCAGATATTACCTGAGCTTCATCTGGTTTCTCGTCATTTGCAACCACTATCTGTTTTCTGTTTGGTAGAATTCTTTATCAATTTTCCTATCTTTCCCACAATATTATGCTTTCTCATTTTTTTCTCTAATATATTATGGTCTACCTTGTCAAAGGCTTTTGCCAAAACCATGTTAACCTATATTAAATAAATTACTTTTAATCAAATGATTAATTTTTTTCTTTCTTGTTACACTTTCATAAACTTTCATAATATGTGATGTTAGACTAACAGGTTTATAACTGCTTGCCTCTAGTCTTGATCCACTTTTGAAAATATTGGTTATTTATGCTAATTAATGTTTAACATTTATCTCGCTCATATTTACACTTTTTCTTAGCAGTATTGCAAGCGGCTTCGCAATAGTGTGTGCAGTTTTTTTTTTAACAAAATGGCTGGAACTCCATCTTGCCCGGCCGCCGATCCATTTTTAATTTCGCTTATAGCCTGCACAATATCTGCTTCATTAATATCTATATCTGTTAGATATTCAATATCTTCTTCTCTCATTCGCAATTCTTGGCGTGAATTCACTCTTATATTTTTTCCTGCTAATATGTTGCATATTCCCTTTTTTTCATTCATCAACCGTTCTTCAATTCTTAGAGGGCCTATTTCTAATCTCCCTTTATTCATCTTTTTTTCATAGGAGTAAAGTACTTTGGGGTTTTTCTTGATATTGTGAATTGTCCTTTCTTCCAAGTCCCCTTTTTTCATTTTCTTTCGATTGCATAATCTTTTGTTCTGCGTTTTCTATCTTACTTTTTATTTCCATCATTTTCCATACATTTTCTTCTTTTACAAGATTTTTCTTACACTTTCCAATTTTCTGAAATAAGATCCTTCTGTCTCTTGATATTCATGTCTGATGGTTATTTTTTTTTATCTGGTACATCTTACGAATACATTTTTCCAATCTTTGTTCAATTCTTCATTTATTTCTGACTATTTTATATTCTTACTATAGAAATTATATTTTCCATATCCTTCCCAACGTTTTGTGCTTTGTTTATCTCTGCGTTCACTTGCTTTGGAATGGACTATTAATTTTATGACATTGTGGTCTGAAATTCCCGTGTTATACACTATTATTTCTTTAACATAATTCACCTCATTCACAAATACTAATTCTAGGACATTGTCCTTTCTTGTTAGAATGTGGTTTATGTGTTGCATATTATGTTCTAATAGGCTATCTTGAAGCTTTTTAAATTGCCTCTTATCTTCAACGCTACTATTACTCTCTTTTTTATATGTACATAAACAACCACTTTCTTCTATCCGTTTTTTCCAATCCACGAAAGGAAATTTAAAATCTCCGGATAGGAGTATATTCCAGTCTTTATGGTTTCTACATACATCATCTATTTCTTCTAATATCAAGTCAAACTCCTTAGTATTTGGAGGTCTGTAAACAACAATATTCACTAATTTTTCATATTTAAATTCTACTGCAATCAATTCACATTCTGTGTAGCTGTATTTTTCACAGACTTTTCCTTGATTTATGTCTCTTCTATATACTGCGGTTCCCCCTTGATTCCTATTTGTTCTGTCAGATCTATATGCTTCGAAACCCTTTATCTGGTCATTACTGTCAGTCTTTTGAGAATACCATGTTTCACTTATCTCTAATATATCTATTTTTTCAATTTGGGTTAGTTCTTCTAAGAACATTATTTTCCTTTTAGAGTTACTCGTGACTAAACCCTGTGCATTCATCACAATGATGGCTTGTGTTTCATTCCCATTACCTAATATTGGTGATAATAAGGATTCTCCCATGTTACCTTCCTGTTCTGATATGATGCTCTTTTCTTCATTTCCAGGAATTCTGCCATTAAAAAATCCAACTTTTCTATTATATTTGCTCTTTTACCTTCATACATATTTCTGTGTGTATACCTGCATTTATCCCCATATCTGCACACACCCCTGGCATTATAGATGCATTCTTTGTAGTTGGGCTGTAGTTGTACACATTTGGGTTGAAAGACATTGTATCTTGGGGCCTTTTGTGCATAGCCCGGTATATACTCAGCTTGTTTTTTAGCTTCTTTTTTGTTTCATTTTTGCTTTCATTTTTCTTGTCTGTTGGCTCTTGAATTTTCTGACTTTCAATCATGTTTGCAGGATGCATATTTCGACAATTTTTGTTGAATTTGCATCCTTTTCCTTCTTTCAGGTTTTTGCATATTTTTGGTTGGAGATCTCTGCATTCGTCTCCATATCCATCTAAATATGCACATTTACTATATATTTCATAATTATGACATATCTCTGGATGCTTGCAATAGCATATTTCGCCAAATCTGCAATTCCCTCTTTTCAGTAAATGGCAGATTATATCTTTCTTTTCTTTTTTTTCTTTTTCTTGCTCTTCCCTAAAAGTATGTAGGTCCGGGTTGAGTTTCTTGGGTCTATTATTTGTTTCCATCTGATAATTTATTTCTTCATAAGTATGTTGCAGAATGGCATCATATGTTGTATCAATGATTTCCTCTGCATCCTTACACATATCCTGTTAATTTTTCTCTTCTTCTTCTTCTTCTTCTTCTTCTATTTGCAGATTCAGTCTAGACTTAATTATATTTTCTATCCAGACTAAGCATGATGAACAGAATACCTTTGCGTCTTTATTATTTATTTTTTGTAGTACTTCAGCGCATGTAGGGTGTGTTGGTACATGACATGCATTGCACTTCCTAATCAGTTGTTGCAGATTAACAATGCTGTACCACATCTTACATGAATTGCACCATTTTGGCATTCTTTTTCCCAATGCATCAATCAGCATATTCACCATATTGGACTTCTTATTGTTCTTTGATGGAATGTACTGATTGATGTAAACTTTATAAGTCTCTTTATCACCTGGATCTTCTTTGGAATTTCTTTTATTATTTTGATGATGTTTTCCACAGACTTGCTCCAGTTTGTTGGATCATATTGTTTCAATATGTTTGAGAATATTTTTCCGTCACAGTGATTGGAGCTATTAGCGACCTCTGTATCAGGAGGTTTAGTTCTTGTTTTGTCAACTCATGGAATTTACTCTTGCTGATTGCAGCAATATCCCTCCATGCCTTGCCTGTGTTATAGCCTGCCATCTTGTTCAGATTTTTAGTAATTAACAAGACAACTATCTTATGCCGACATTTTATCCCACTTTTCTGACCTCAAACTAATCACCGACTATTCACGAAAATTGTAGCTATATTGCACTCGATAGCCTTTTGTTATCCGTGTTAAATCAGCTGATTTCTCGGATCTCACAAGGGGACACACTAGCAAACTGTAACACTCGCGAGAGAGAGAGAGAGAGAGAGAGAGAGAGAGAGAGAGAGAGAGAGAGAGAGAGAGAGAGAGAGAGATAGCTATAAATTAAAACTAATGGTTATTTCCTACGTCTCTCTTTATTCAGATCATGACATCGCCTCTAGACGTCAACGGAAACATCTCCTACAAGACAATAACTCGAGAACTTGAGCTCAATTTTCCCGCAAGTTTCGACGTCCCAAGAAGGGCTCTGCTCTTGTCTGGTGCCATTGTGGTGGTAGGTGTACTCTTACTATTAGATTTATACAAACACACGCACACACATGTATATATATACATACAAATATATATGTGTATATATATATGTATATATATATGTATATGTATATATATATATATACTGTATATATATAGACACATATATATAAATATATATTAAACACACAAATATATATATATATATATATATATATATATATATATATATATTTACATATATATAAATATAGACACATAAATATATACTAAACACACACACACACACACACACATATATATATATATATATATATATATATATATATATATATACCTATAATTATGCTATACACACACGTGTATATATATATATATAAATATACATATATATACATATATATACATAATAGTTTTGTTACTTGTTCAGTTATTCTTTGAAATATCAATCTGCAAATAGTCTTGCTATGAAATTCACTCTAACTTGCTTTTACTAAATATCTTTTTTGAGGTTTCCAGAGAAGTGTTAGTTGACTTATACATTTAGCCACATTAAGAAGAGAATTAGCAGTCTGTAAAATTGGAGTAGGCACGAAAAATGACAAAAGACACGCTCTTAAAATTTGCTGGAAGAAACATTCTAAAAATCATGAACACCTTTTATTATAAAAAGGAACATAAAAAATGGACATGGCGAAGCCCAAATGGAAGAACGAAATACTTATTATTCTTAGTGAGCAAACCAGATTACTTAAAGATATACGAGTGTTAAACAAGTTGAAGTCAACCGACCACAGAATGCTAAGAAGTGAAATTTCTCTAGCTCTAAGGAAAAACCATAAAATCATGAGAAGTAAAACTTCTCTAGATCTAAGGAAAAACCAAAGAATGATAAAAACTCCTGTAACAAGAGAAAAATGTAATGAGTTTAGTTTAGCATTTAAAAGTAGGTACTCTCAGCTACATTAGAAAATGGAAGCATTTAAAGAAGAAAGAAATGATTAATTAACAAAATTTTTTTGGAATCAGCACTAGTGACGGGTGGAAAAGTTCCTAAAAATTATCAAGGAAAACCATCAGAATAGACAAAAAATCTTATAAAGAATGATTGGAAATGCGGGTGAAATCGAAGAGACAAGGAATAGAATTAGAAGAATTATCCAAAAATATAAACAAATCAAAAACCTAACACAAAAACATTATTACCATCATCATCGTCATCAGAAAATAAGAGTTACTTAGTATACCTGTCAGAGTAAGTCAAATAAATGTCACTCATCAGTAACAATTACGTGGTAAATGTGACAAAGGTTAATTAGCTGAAGGTAGACTAAATTTTACTAGAGCGCTCGCAATTCGTATTGCTATTAAGTAGCCGATTACAGGCGCTTAAATCGAAAATTGAATTATTTTATGAAAACTAAATAACCACTGCAAAAAAAAAAAAAAAAAATTGTGCTGTGCTGAAGTGCAAAACACTCGTGTGGTAAAACAGGAAATGGTAATCGCTTTTACACTACTTAAAAGAAATGAAACGGACAATAAGAATAAAATTTAGGAAACGTTAAAGATAGGAAGAAGCATCATGTTAATGAAAAGAAGGGCTGGAACAGAACACCACCAGATAATTGCTTCAGGATGAAAAGGAAATATTATCAACAAATTAGATGGAGTAATAAACATACAGAGGATTTCTATACAATTCCATACAATAATGATTTAAGAAATAACAATGCTCATAGTAATTATGAAATAGCACACCCGGTACCAAAAGTATCAGAAGAAGAAGCAAAGAAAGAAATATAAGGCATGAAAAGAGGGAAAAGAACATGAGAAGGTATCCTAACAACTGATTTAAAATCAGATGGAGGAGATTTCATAGTAGTAAAACTGGCCGAACACCACACAAAATGTATGCATGAATGCTCTATACCTACAGCTTGGAAAAACTATCATAATACTAATTCACAAAAATAGAGACATAAAAGACCTAAAAACTTTCACTCAGTAATATATAAAATATTTACAAAGATTGTATAAGGTCGAATGAAAGGACAGCTAGACTTTAATCAACGAAATGAGCAGGTAGGCTTCAGACGTGGATATTCTTCAACTGACCATATCCATTTGATTAAGCAGCTCATGGAAAAATCAACAGAGTATGACAAACCACTATGTATGGTATTTATGGACTATGAGAAAGTTTCTCATTCAATTAAAACTTCAGCAGTAATGAAAGCCCTTCAAAGACTAGGAATAAATGAATATTATGGTAGAACACATGACGATACCTATACAGGAAGTACAGTTATCCTAAAACTATATAAAGATAATTAGAAAATTCCAATTGAGAAAGTAGTTAGACAGGGAGACCCCATCTCTCCTTAATTATTCACGGTGTGCCTAGAAGTTTTTAATAGGTTACATTGAGAAAATGTAGGAATTAACATAAATGTGGAATATATCAACAACTTGAGATTTGCCGATGACAATTCTAATGAGTGAATCATGATTCATAAACTTATTTTGATTATATCTTAAGATTCAATTCTTCTTTCAGATATGATGATTCAGTAACCCTCTATCAGTTATTCAGTAATTCCAAGATCTAATAGTCATTATGGTATTCACGATATTTTTCAAAATTTCTCTTTCAGTTTTATCAAATATGGCAAGATGAGGAGAAATTCAGAGTAGCAAGAAGTTTTTATGAAGAAGGAGAAGGAGGACAACCAAGACAACGACAACGACGACGACGAGGAGGAGGAGGATGGGGAGACTCGGGAGGAGTCTTGGGTGTCTGGGGAGGAGAATGGGGAGACTGGGCAGGAGGATGGGGAGGATTTGATGGTGGAGGAGGAGGTGATTGTGGAGGTGGAGGTGATTGTGGAGGAGGGTTTTAGACATTAAATGAACTATGAATTCAGTTACAATTTTGGATTAATTTTCCCTGGTGACGTGTTCCCCCAAAAATGACTGAGGGAAACGAGACTTGAGACAATAGGAAACTATACTGCAAGCAACTGAAGCTTTCAGAAGAGAAAATGTAGAAAACTGAATCAACGACAAAAGCGCCAGGACGAACAGTAGTAGGAGGGATGATATGCAGTGCATAGTACGTGTTGGGGAAAGAACTGACATTAACCTATAAATAAACGAGATATAAGGCTTTATTGACCATTAAAAAAGGCATGAAAAGATTTTCTTAAGTCTTATGAACTTCTTTTCCACCGTCATTTGCCTGATGCGCCCTCTACAATGCCTTCAATCAAAGGCATCCTCTTCCACCAAACCTCTTCTCTCCATATCATTCTTCACCTTATCTCGCCATTTAATTCTCTGCCTCCCTCTCGATCTTCATCCCACTAACAGGCTCCATCCAAGCCCTCCTTGCTCCCTTCCCACCATGTGGGTCGTAACACTCTTATTACTTCTGTAATCTTTACAACGGCTGCAATTCATCTTATTTCATAATTTTCCAATCTTTCAAGACTGATATTCCCATAACCCACCTCAGAATTCAAATTTCTGTTCTCTCAATTTTGCTTCCTCTCTTTGTCTTAGAGCCCACGTTTTCAATTTATAATTAACAGTGATCTAATTTACTGTGCTATAGATCTTGACCTTTAGCTTGATTGGCATTTTCTTATCACACACTACTCATGCAACCTTCTTCCACTTCCCCAAGGGCTTCTTTAATTTTATTCTCAACTGCCGCTTCACATCCTCTCTTCTGACTTATAGTAAATCACAAGTATCTAAATTGTTCTACCTGTTATGGAACTGATCCACTACTTTCATGTTTAGCTATCTAGTCCCTACCTTCCATACTCCTCGTCCTAGCTTCAGTTTTATTCACATTTACCCTTAAGCCACCCTTCTCCAAAGTGTCTTGTCACATTACAACTCTTTTCTGTAAGTTTTCCTCATTTTCAGCAGTAATCACCAAATCATCTGCATATAACAACTGCCACAACTCTTTGTTTCTGATCTCTCCACTTAACACATCTAAGACCACCTAAAATGCAAAAAGGGCTTAATGGTGACCCCTGGTGTAATCCAACACTAGCTTCAAATGTTTCTGTTTCCTCTATAGCTGTAATTGCTTTTTTCTTTGTTCTTTTTTACATCATCTCTACCATTCAAATTAACTTCTCTAGGGCTTCCTTCTTCCTCAAGCACCAAAATATCACTTATATTGGCATTCTATCATAAGCCTTCCCTAGATCTACAATGGCACAGAAGAGCTTCTGGTTTCCCTCTAGCCTCTTTTCTTGTAGCTACCGTCCTATATAGGTAGCATCCGGATTCCCTCTCCGCCTCATGAATCCACACTGCTGTTTCCAAATCTTTGCAATATCTCCCAATCTCTCATCTAGTACCCTCTCAAAAACTTTATACCCACGTTCTGTTAGTTTTATTACCCTGTAGCTACCACATTCCATGATATCACCTTTCTGCTCAAATAAACATACCATTCGATTCTTCTCCCGGTCTTTAGACATTATTTCTTTTTCCATATTACTCTTAATAAATACAGCATTAATTCTTCCCCCTCAGTAACTGGTATCTTGACCATTTCAACTTGAATCTCTGATGGACCTGGTACTTTAATATTTTTCATTTTACTAAATGCCCGCTTCACTGCTGCATTCTGTATCACCATGACTGGTCCCTCCAACCTTTGTGCTTTTCCCAGCTCCTCTTCCATTTTCAGTATTCAATAGTTGTTCAAAATATTCTCTCCGTCTCTTAATATCTTCCTCTTTATCCAATATGTTTCCATCTCTATCCTTGATGACTGCCAGTTGCCCCAAATCATGTCTATGGATTTTCTTCCACTTTGAAATCTTATAGATGTCTTGTTCTCCTTCCCTTGTTCCTAGCCTCTCATTCAATTGCTCTACTGGTCTTCCAGTAGCTATACCTATGTTCCTACTAAAATCTTTTTCCTCTTTTCTGTACTGTTCCCCTACTCCCTGCACACACATTACTTTCTAGTCCTTAAATGCCTTTAATTTTATTTTACCTGTCTCTTGCCCCTATCTATCCTACCACCAATTTTCTCCTTTAGCTGGTTCTTCCTATTAATTTCCCTGTTTCCCCTACACAATGTTTCTCATAAGCACCCTACTATTGTCCACTCTGTTACACTGTCCAATCTCTAAGTCCAACCTTTCTAGTTGTTTCTCTCTATCAATCATCCTAAATTGCTTACTTGTTTCTCCTTTAAGGTCCCAAACCTTAATTCTACATCTCTTCTTTCTTTTCTTGAGTTTTCTGCTTCTTACTTTAAAATCCATCACTACCAGTCTATGTTGTTTAACACATGCTTTCCACAAAATCACTTAACAGTTCATCACATTGTTTTTGTCAGCTCCTCTAACTAGGATGTGATTGATTTGGCTTTCCACTCTCGAACTTATATAGGTTATCAGGTGCTTCTCCAACTTTAGAACCCAGGTGTTCACATATAACAATTCAAATCTATGAGCCATCTCTAGTACATACTCCCCATCTTCATTTCTAGTTCTTAACCTATGGTCTCCAAGCACCTCCTGATATCCATCACCTGTCTTCGCTACTCTGCCATTCATGTCTGCTCCTATGATTAGCTTCTCTTCATCTTTTACTGTTCTAATAGTTGCCTCAAACTCTAGTCTAAATAAACAATTTCTTTTTCTTGGTAACATATCTATTTATTATCTATACTTCTACTACATTTTCATTCCAGATATTACCTTTTATGACCCTAACTTCATTTCTTCCCTCTAGTGACCCACTGTAAAAGAGCTTACACCCATTTCCTATCTCTCTAGTTCCATTTCTTTTCCATCTTGTCTGCTCTCCATCACTTCCACTATCTCTCTCAATCTTCCCAATAGTGTGCTAACGTTCCAAGTACCTGCTCTGATGATACCTTCTGTCGCTAGCATTTTTGGCTGTAGTCGATGCTGTAGTCAAGAACCCTGCAGCAACTCTCGTCCAGTAGGGCATTCTGACGTATGTCGCTTACAAGACACACCCTAGCCAGATCCACATTTCTAATAGCAACAAGTCTTATGAACATCATGCATCATTACATCGAAAAAAAAAAAATCCAAATGGAACTCTTGACATGTCTCTTTCCTCTATCTTTTTGAGGCTGGTTGGTGAAAGAAAGGTTAGTTCCAGTTTCTGTTATGTTTTTGAGCCCGGTTAGTACGTGCATAATGGAATGTTATATTCAGTTTCTGAACAGGCCTTCAATACGAACATGAGGTTGCTTATTAGATAAATGTTTGATGCTTCATTTGAGCCTTGTTTTCTTTAATGAATACTGTACTTTAACTTCGTTTGATTACAAGAGAGTTTGATTTTAACTAACTATGATAAATAGCAGGTTCAAATATAGTTTGTTTTAGGGTTTTGTACTTGTGAATAAAGAAAAGTTTACGTCTGCCAAAAGCTAATATACAATTCTTAATTACTATTCTGACTCTCCTTAAAACATTTCTTTAAAATAATGATAAGTAAATATAACCTGGCGATCCTAGCACGTTTAGATGGGACACTTTAAATCAAGAAAAAAGTAGTGTACTTTTTAGAAGCAAAAATGTCGGTGCTTCTCAAGGTTTACCTTTTAAAGTGTAATGTACAATTAAAATGTAAGAAATTGTGCGAAGAGACTGCCAAAATAAAAAAAAAGGTTTAATGATAGGATTTTTGTAAAATAACGGGATACTTAGGAAGTCAATGTCAAGATTAGTTTTCATATTCTGGTAATCAATTGAAAGGTTCCTCGTATTGTGAATGAATGGATTCTCAATCCAATTACGCGATAGATAATAGTACAAGAGTTCTTTAGAAGTAAACAAAATAATGAAAGTAACATTTTCTTGGATGGATGTTTTGAAATTTTTACTCCTGTTGTACAATATTTTTTTGCTAAGAAAATGAAATCTTTTTCCATTTGTATCTCCAACAATAAAACATTTTAAAACATAAATGTTCCTACGTTTCCCTATAGTAATAAATGACCATATTTTACATAGCATCAAAAAAGTTCGCTGCAGACCTTTGGAGTCTGATGAAAGCGGCAATGTGTGAGTGTGGCAGTGATGCTTGAGAAGCCAAAAATATTACCATTGCTGCTTGAAATTCTGTTCTGAAACATGACTATTCAGATTTTAGAATATACAGTAATGAATGCAGTGAAAGTTAGAATAAAGATTTGCAGGTGTGATCTAGGTGCAGAGACTCATGGACAAGTGGGTCCTGATTGTGAAGGCTGGTCGTTGATATTACTGTGACGTCAAAACGAGCTTATGCACTATCATGAACTAAAGTTCGTTCCCTTAGACCTCAAGAGAGTGAACACGAATCTCCTGACTATGAATCACCGAAGCTTTTGAACAAATAAGTCATGGAAAACTCAATACATGGCGCACTGCAAGGACATTGGACGCAGAGAGGACTAGGAAGTATTTTTTTTTTTTTTTTTTGAAGCATTGAGTAAAGTCTCCATAATCTGATATCGTTAGAAAGTGATAGATGATTTTGTTGTTTTTGACGTTACTGGGTTTGCGTGTAAAATGGGTTTGCGTGTAAAATATGCTAGAAAAATATGAGAATAAAATTATGCTTACGATATCTACAATCTTGAATTGGTATTCTCATATATTATCGTATCTTATCAACAGAACTGACCAACCAAGCGTCATTACAATACATTTTAGCTTAAATGTGTACGGAAGTGTTATATAATCTGCAAGTCGCCTATCGAAAAAACAAAAACATTTTTAGAAGCACGTCAGCAATTTTTTATTTTTTTATTTAACTTGAGTTATTAATGTAGTAACCACAAACTGCAGTTTCATATGAAAATATTCATAGATCTGTCATATTGTATAATTGGGCCAACATTCTGAGCGAAGGTGGGCGATATGGGGTATGGCAACCGAATGGGATTTTAGAAACTAAAATTATTACCATACTTATTTTCTTTCAAAAATATAATATAAAGTTTAGATATTTCCACGAATGTAATATTTCCCTATTATATAACAAGATAGAAAAAAATCAGAGGATTATTTTAAGAGCACAGAAATAAAAACGGGAACAAAATATGAAAGAGTGTATGTTACTGGGAAAGTGGCAATCTAAATTACGTAAAAATCAAACGATCATTTCAGTGATTGTTGTTTGACAGTTTAATAGGTGGTGTAAGGTTACGACAATGTAAACGAGCTAAGAAATTAATATTTTTTTTACTAGTCCAATTGCGAGTATTGTTAATGAAATTTAGAATGCAATGGTCATGAACACTTTTAATCTACAAACAATATTATAGAGCTGACACTTTTTAAATCAACATGACCATTTGCACCAAAGTTTATGAAGCTACCCAGGGTTGTGAAAGGTAAACCTTTCGTAGGTGACTTCAGACACACTGCAGCCAGTCTTGTTACACACTCTACCTTCTGCTGCTATTGCCCAGAGTCACGCGGGACTCCGAAAAGTTGTAGGCTGAAGATCCTTCCATAGACAACGCTTTTATTCCAGTATTTGAGATAATGAAGGAGACATCTCTAATACATTAGTGTATATAGATTTATGACTCTACCATAACAGCAATGCCCGAGGGACGCACAAATTCCACAGAGGTGATTGCTGAACGAGGAAGAATTATCGGATTATGAGAAAGTGGATTGACAGTGGCAAACATTTCTCATCGAATTGGGAGAAGCACCAAAATGGTCAGGAAGGGGATCGCCCGGTGGTAGGAGGAGGGCTCCGTGAAAACAAGGCCTCGAAGTGGAAGGCCACGTGCAACCTTGCCCAGGATAGAGGTCCAGATTGTAGAAGCCTGTAAAATGCATCCTATGAGGACATCGGTTCACAATACTAGAAATCTGAGGTTAAATTGCCATCCCATGACCTTGAGACGAAGATTCAATGAAGCAGGGATTCGCTGTCATATCCCATCATACAAGGGAATGCTTAATCCTGCACACAAAGAATGTTGCCTTGGGTTTGTTTTGGAACACCTTCCGCATGACGAAAATTAGTGGAAAAATACAATCTTTACTGATGAGAAGGTGTTTCAGTCAGTGGCAGCCCGAGCTAGCCATTGTTGGCGGCGACCTAACACACGCTATCAGGAGAATCACATCCATCACCAAGCGATGAGTGGCAGAGTGGCAGTATCATTCTGGGAATGGACGTGGGGATATGGTCCTGGCGAACTTGTCAAGATCGATGGCCACATAACAGGAGAAATATACGTTGAAATCTTGGAGCAAGTGTTACTTTTAACAGTTCGGTAGTTTCTGCTCCTGGTTTAATAAAGTTGGTCCACGATCAAAGTCCCATCCATAAGAGCCGTGTGGTAAGTAACTGGCTACAGGATCATCCTGAAATTGAGGTTTTGGAGTGGCCATCGAAAGGATGCGACTTGAACCAAATTGAACACCTTTAAGCTATGATGGTTCGGGAATGGGATGTTGGGGAGCAGCGTACCCGCCAGGCATTAGAAACTAAACCCAACGATCTGTGGGAGAGTGTCCGCTACTTTGCATGAATCTTTTAGATTCTATACCAAATCGTCTGCGTGAGGTCATCGATGCAGATGGAGGTTGGACATCATACTGAAGTCTTGTGTGTAAATACTAATAAAATATTAACAAAAAATATGATTTTTAGTAAAGTCCCTTTTACTTCACTACTAATTAATACAAAATGTTCTGGAAGATCGTGCATGAAACAAAGCTCAGATCAATTATAATTTTACGTTCTTCGTTCAATGAAAGTTATGTCAAAATTAAATTAATGACAAAACAAAAAAAAATAAATAAATAAATAAAATCAACTTGATAAATTGCCAAGGAATTTTCTAACACACTATATGAAAACAATAAAGAGGTTTTAAGAATAACTTTTAGTCAAAGTTATCTTTAGATTTTGTAAAGAAAAGACATTTTCAATATTACTGGAAGTTGTTTTTGTGAAATAAAAAGAGGGAATTTAAAGAATACGCTAATTCCAAGAAAAGAAGGAAACATATTAAGTAATAAAGTGAGATATTAAAAAAGTTGACAGACCATGAGTACAACACTTTAGAGACAATATCTTTTATCAAAAATAGGACCCATGAAGTAAAAATAAATACTGATAGAATTAGTTTGAGTTGAAATGTGCACCCTAAGATGGGGTATATACTAGCCAACCTAACTCGCAAAGGTTACCACTAGTGGTTAGTAACCCTTCCCATATGACAAGAATGAGTCTGGGAATGGCAAAAAGCCTTGCCACTGACTTTCCATGACAGAGAAATTGAATTCCTACAATATAAAAAAAGGTCGTTAATGCATTCCCATTACCTCTTCATACAAGAAGACAGGAAAACTACTTTTCCACTAATTTCCGACAACAAAGCATCGTAAAAAAATGTCAAACTCTTCTTGAAACTAATAAGTATATCTGCTTTGCTATTGTCAGGGTGATAATATGAAAGTAGTAACATGAGGCTTGTTTTATGATGTTGTTTAATGTAGAACAGAAACTAAAAGCTACTCTCTCTCTCTCTCTCTCTCTCTCTCTCTCTCTCTCTCTCTCTCTCTCTCTCTCTCTCTCTCTCTCTCTCTCTCTCTCTCTCACATTATTTTGAATATTTGTCGCCTCATTAAATTTTTTTTCTCTCTTGCTACTAAATATTAACTTTGGTGAAAGTATCTTCATATTTCATATTGACTTGATATATATATATATATATATATATATATATCAAATTACAAAAAAATCAGTATTTTTAAATGTCCGAAAACAGGCATTGGGTGTCATACTATGCCCACCTTCGAACAGAATATTGGCCCAATTATGCAATATGACAAATCTATGAATATTTGCATATGAAACTGCAGTTTGTGGTTGAATATTTGCATATGAAACTGCAGTTTGTGGTTACTACATTAATAACGCAAGTGAAATAAAAAAACAAATTGCTTACTACTACTACAAAAGTGTTTGTTTTTACGATAGGCGACTTGCAGATTATAAAACATTTCCGTACACATTTAAGCTAAAATGTTTTGTAATGACCCTTGGTTGGTCATGTCTGTTGATAAGATATGATAATATATAAGAATACAAATTCAAGACTGTAGATATCGTAAGCATAATTTTATTCTCATATTTATCTAGCATATTTCGTTAACGCCACATTTTACACGCAAACCCAGTAACGTCAAAAACAACAAAATCATCTATCACTTTCTAACGATATCAGATTATGGAGACTTTACTCAATGCTTCAAAAAAAAAAAAAAAATAAAAAAAATATTCCTATTCCTCTGAGTCCAACGTCCTTGCGGTGCGCCATGTATTGGGTTTTCCATATATATATATATATATATATATATATATATATATATATATATATATATATATATATATATATATATATATATATATATATATGTATATATATATATATATATATATAATATATATATATATGTATGTATGTATGTACCTGTATATATGTATAAATATACAGATGCTATTGATAATATATTATACATATGTATAAATATACAGATGCTATTGATAATATATTATACATATGTATAAATATTCATATATACATGTATATATATTCAAAAGCTTCGGTGATTCATAGTCAGGAGATTCGTGTTCACTCTCTTGAGGTCTAAGGGAACGAACTTTTG
>NC_090761.1:36167667-36210167 GCF_036898095.1 Palaemon carinicauda
TCTCACGATGTTCGACCGTAACCCTTATTTGTTGTCTCTGTATTTTCATTGAGCATTATCTTAGTATTACTCCTATTTTTTTCTAGTCCTACATTTCTGCTTTATCTATTTCTCTCATGATTTAATATACAGAACTATGTCATCTGCAAATTTTAAGTTGTTAAGGTATTCCCTACTAATGGCCATTCTTACATTTTCCCAATCTAAATTCTTAAAAACTTCTAGGCAAGATGATGAAAAATGGGGAGAGATGGATTTTAATCGTCAAACTCCTATCTCAATCAGAATTTTCTCTTTATCCTTGTGAATTCATAGGATTGCTGTACATCCTGAATAGATATCTTCAAGCGTTATAACATAATGATCATCTATTCTTTGTATTTCAGGGGCTTTCATTGCTGCTGATGTTTTGAAAGAATAATCCTTCTAATAGTCTATAAATGCCAGAAATAGTGGTTTTTCATACTCTGTGGAATTCTCCATTAGCTGGATAATTATGATCAGTTGTTGAATAACCGCTTCTAAAGCCTACCTACTCTCTTGCTTGATTAAAATCTAGCTGTCTTTCTATTCAACCTAATATGATGTTGACAAATACTTTATACACTATTGAGAGTAAAGTTATTGGGCAGTAATTTTCAGGTCTTATATCTAACTCTGAATTACTAAAATGATAATAGTTTTGCAGCATCATAATCATCATCAGCCGTTACTAGTCTGCTGCAGAACAAAAGCTTCAGACATGTCCTTCCACTTACGTCTATTTATGGTCTTTCTGTGCCAGTCCATGACTTCAAACTTTCTTACGTCAATCCATCGTGTTCTCTTTCTTCCCCTGCTTGTTTTATAATCTGTAGGGACCCATTCTGTTATTCTTAATATCCATCTCTTGTTTGTCATTCTCATTATATGTCCTGCCCATGTCCTTATTTTTCTTACATGTTAGAATATCCTCTACCTTAGTTTGCTCGTGGATCCAAGTTGCTCTTTTTTCTGTGTCTTGGTGTTATTCCCCTCTTTATTCTTTCCATAACTCTTTGAGTTGTAACTAGCTAATGTTCTAAGGCTTTAGTAAGGCTCCAAGTTCCTGATGTATAAGTTAATACTGTTATGACCATCTCATTAAATAATTTTTTTTTTTTTTTTTTTTTTTTTTGAGAAAGGGGACTTTTACTTTCATAATCTCATTTCGTTTACCAAGTACTCTCCATCCCATGCTTATCCTTCTTTTAATTTCGGCATAACACCCTGTGGATACACTCACTGCTTTTCCTAAGTACGTATACATATTAACAATCGCTAGAGCTCGTCCATAACTCTTATTTCTTGTCTCTGCATTTTCATTGAACATTATCATAGTTTTTCTCATATTCATATTCAGTCCTATATTTCTACTTTCTCTACTCCAATCTTTTATTATCTTTATTAATTCTTCCCATGATTCACTAAACGCAACAATGTCATCTTCAAATCTTAGGCTGTTAAGGTATTCCCCATTAATATTAATCCCTACATTTTCCCCATTCTAAAATCTTATAACTTCTAGGCATGCTGTGAATAATTTAGGAGAGATGGGGGTCTCCTGTTCCGCTCCTTTTTTCAATCGGAATTTTCTTATCAACCTTATGTAATTATAGGATTGCTTTATTTCCAGTATATTTATCTTCAAGTGTTCCAACATAAGATTCTTATAT
Organism: Palaemon carinicauda; assembly: GCF_036898095.1. Taxonomy (NCBI): domain Eukaryota; kingdom Metazoa; phylum Arthropoda; class Malacostraca; order Decapoda; family Palaemonidae; genus Palaemon; species Palaemon carinicauda. Next base: position 36,169,362 of record NC_090761.1, read on the forward strand.
TCATTGTTTTTGAAGGACTTTCATTACTGCTAAGCTTTTGACCGAATCAAAGGTTTTCTCATCGTCTATAAAAGCCATGTATCGTGGTTTGTCATAGTCTGTTGAGTTTTCCATTAGCTACTTAATTAGCCTACTTAGATATGGTCAGTTGTTGAATACCCACTTCTCAAGCCTGCCTGCTCTCTTGGTCGATTAAAGTCTAGCTGTCTTTCTATTCGGCCTAATATGATCCTTGTAAATATCTTATATATTACGGAGAGTAAACTCATAGGGTAATAATTTTTCGGGTATTTTGTGTCTCCCTATTTTGTGAATTAGTATACTGATAGTTTCTCCCAGCTGTAGGTATATAGCATTCATACCAACATTTGGTTTAGAGTTCAGCCAGTTTTACTAGTGAAAAATCTCCTTCATCAATTTTTATATCAAGTGTTAGGCCATCTTCTCCAGCTGCTTTGTCTCTTTTCATGCCTTTTAATGATTACTTCACTCCTCTTACTGTTATATTTGATATCGGCTCATATGTTTCATCATTTCTATTGGAGAAGTCATTTCTTATATCACTATTGTATAGCATTGACTAGAAATCCTTTGCAATTTTTATCACGCCACATCAATTCTGGACAATACTTCAACTTTTATCCTTTAAATCAAACATCTGTAGGCACCCTGTTCGAAGTCTTCTTTTTCATCAATGACCCTTCTTCCGTTGTTTAGCATTTCCTCAATTTTGGTCTGATTGTGTTTACGAATATCTTGGGTTTTTAGTTAGTTTATTGCTTTAGAACTATCCACCTGCTCGAGCACTGGATCAATAGCTACGTCACTGGCATCAGTGGAGAGAAGGAGAGGGTTATGGGTTATGTTGCATGGGAAAAGTGAGTGCAGCACCAGTTGATATGGTATTCTTTGCATTGGAGAAGGTTGCTTCTTGAAGCAGACCCCATTTTAGGTCTTTTGTCTTGCCCTTGAGAGAGACGTAGAGGGGAACAAGAGTAGTGGTAATGGCTGGCAGGAAATGCTGATAATATTTGATCATGTCCAAGAATTCTTGCAGTGCTTTAACAGTCGAGGTTGTGGGGAAGTTCTGAACTACTGCAACCTTCTCAGGGAGGGGGAGGACTCCTTCAGGAGTGATGTTGTTCCCTATGAACGATACATCGTACCGGACTACAAGGCCGTTCTGTTGTAAGTGCTTGAGCACTTTGCGTAGGTGTCGGAGGTGTTCCTCTTTGAAGGGATAGAACACAAGTATTTCGTCGACGTAACATACACAGAAGTGGATGTCCCCTAAGATGCCATCCATGAGGCATTGAAAAGTAGGCCCAGTATTATGAAGGATAAACCAGAAGTAATTAAAGGTGTAAATACCGAAAAGGGTGTTGATGGTGCTCTTGGGGTTGTCTTCGAGGTTCATGGGGCCTAATAATACCCTTCCAAGAGGTTGAGAGTGGAGAACACCTTTTCTCTGTGCAACTAGGAGGTCAAGTCGGCGATGTTTGGGAGGAAGTACTGATTAGGTTCTGTCTAAATGTTCAGGCACCTGTAATCCCCACATGGAGGTAGAGAGCCATCTTTCTTCAAGACCATGTGACAACCTTGGGCTTGAGGCCATTAGGCAAAGGACCATTTCTTCCATTTTGGTGAACGTTTGTTTAATGGTTGCAAACGATCTGGTGCCAAATGACAGAATCTGGCGACCACTGGGGGCCTGTTGTCTTGATATGGTGATAAATACCGTATTTGGTGGGAACCATTGCCGTTTGGCGAAGTTCTTGGTGGAAAATGTTCGGATACAACGTGAGGAGGTGGGTGTAGATATCTGTCAGTGCACTGATGTACAGAGCTAGGTCGGAGGGGACGAGTTGAAGAGGTGAAGACCAGTAAGACTCTGCATTGACTAACTGTAAGTGAGTGACATCAACCAGGAGGTGGAAACGTTATAAAAACTCCGCACCAAGGATTGGCAATGTCAGCAATGATAAACTTCCAATTATATTCGTGCCATGGAGAGTGTCCTTGACAGAAGAGAATGGCAATCACCCGTATCTACCAAAAATCACACGGCCTACCTACACGTTTTTTTTTTTTTTTTTTTTTTTTGCAATGACAGCTGTTCACACATTTCTTCATAGCAGCCCCAAATATGGAGTGGTAGTAGCATAACTGCGGCCGATGGGCATCAGTAAGTTGGTTGGGGCATGAGCGAGTGGTGGGTGGTGGCCGGCATTGTTGCTACTCCGGCATGTCACAGGGTGGCTGTCTGTGTCATAGCACATTCATGTCAACTTTGGTTGATGTTGAATAGGTGACCTCTTCGTCAAAGGACACAGCAATTATGGAGGTCTTGAAGGTGGTGAAGTGGCTCTCCATAAGGGCATCGACTTTGGTCATAAGATCCTTCATGGGCAAAATATCAACATAGGGTATGGCAGTGCGTACTGCCAAAGGGCACAAAGTAGGTCTACCTCAAGAGGAGAGCTGTCTGCGGCAAGTTGCAAGCAAACGATACTGGTCATTTCCCTGGGGCGAGCAAAGGCAAAGAAAATATTTTTTTTTCCATAGATTAGAGAATATATAAGTAAAAATTCGGATTGATTTTTAAAACTTAACCTCTCTCTCTCTCTCTCTCTCTCTCTCTCTCTCTCTCTCTCTCTCTCTCTCTCTCTCTCTCTCTCTCTCTCTCTCTCTATGTATTTAATCGATCAATTCAAGGGGAAACAGTAATAAACTGGTATAGAATGTGTTGGTAAATTTACTCTAATACTCAAATGACAACCATTGCAATTAAATACAATTTATATTTACCGTATATTATTTCACTTTATCATGCTTATGCGCACTGCGAGTTTTGACATATATTTATTTGCAGTAATGTTTCTTAGCATAAGCTCCATAGACAATAATACCCATTTTTTTTTTTTATTCGTTTTCAATCTTTGCGTCCGTACTGTTAATAGATCAGTACTATATCCGCAGTTTCCGTAATCCCTGCGTACTCTCTTCGTGGTAAGATAGACAAAATTCCGTACTTAATTCGTACTGCCTCTCCCCTATTCGCTATGCAGCCATCCGTGAGTATGTGTGATTGGGATATTACGCACATATCTTATTTCATTGGATCTTGAAAATTCCCAAATTTTATTACTTCAAGTTAAACTATAACATTTGACGATAGCTTAATAAAGGAAGAACTGGTGCATGACTCATCACTCTTCATCGCTTGCTACTCGTTGAATGACCTAAAAACTGTTAATTGCAAGCTAGTGATTATTTTTTTTTTTCTTTAAACGACCTGTTTGTTTGATGTTACTATGCGACGAAGTTGATACAATTCGTTGCGGTAAACTTGTGAAATTTTCTTGCAAAATTCTTAGATATTATCAACATGGTGTAAACACGATAGCCAGCATGGAATAGAATTTTAAATTCTCCCTTCCCTAGCACCAGGAAATAAATAATTGGCGTTATGTTTACAAAGATCTGTTGAATCTGACCATATGAATCCGTTTATCTTAATTTTGTGCTTCATACATATAACGTACAATATAATGTATTGAGATTAAATGCAGCAATATTAATCAATCATAAAGAAAGTGCCTACTTTCACTATGAACTACAATGCTGAAAATAGGATGCAACTCAAAATCCATATCCTTTTTCGCAGGAAGTCTGGGGAAAGAAACCTGTTGATCAGCCTAAACGAAGCTTCCGATTACGCCTACCGTTTACGGGCAAGCCCAATCTAAAAGGACTCCGTCGCCTAGGACTTAGGGATGAAGTCTCCATAATATATTTGGATGGTAAGTTTTACCTGAGAGGTGTCACATGTGGCGAAAGACGCTTGTGCTGAATAAGGTTCAGGTAGAAGCCGGGCCTCTTTCCCCCTTAGAACTTGGGTCTTACACAAGATTCAACTTCTGAAAGGGTGGTGGGCGGCTTTGTTGTGTTTTAAGCAAAATGCAATATTTTACCAATTTTGAATTTATATTCCTGATTACCACAGTACACTCTGCCCTGTTTGGGCAAAATTTAGGTACAAAAGTAGAATGGTAAATACTTTTAATAACAAAATAGGATTTAAAACTTCTGTACAAATAGTATTCACGAGTCGATATGTTTGTAATTTGAAAAAACAAATTTAGATAAATAGTAAAAAGTGCAATTATGAACGAATGTTAATTAAAAAATGTATTCATATGAATATATTAAGAATTATATACAATATTATAAATTGTAAAAATTGTAAATGTATATTTCTTGATAAAAGAAAAAGATAAAAACTATGTATGCATGTGAGAGTATTGGTAAGAGAAGAAGAGAAGCCTAAAACAGCTGTTTTTATAGAATTGATGTGACTCACTTCTGTTACTGTTGACTCTCCGGAAAAAATAGAAACCTGGTAGCTTAAAGAAACGTTCGGACATTTTATCGGTAATTGCTCCATTTTTGTAATGAAGGAATATTATATAAATGATTATGAATAACGGTTTACCATTATTTTCAGGTTTCGTTAACTTAGTCATAATAAATTGATTTTTTTTTAGGATAAAATTTCGTTTTTTTTTCTTTCACTAGTTTGGCATAGTCAAAATTAAGAGTTTTAGCATTTTACATTCTATCCTTCCATTAAAAGAAAAAACCATCTGACTCACTTTATTGCAGGAGGTTCATATGCAGTAAAGGACAAAATGGACACCATCCTCTATTACGTCAACACACCAGCTCAGTTCGGCTGCTGTGGAATGCCAGGGACCAAGTTCCACGTCTATACACCTGATAACCAATCTGTGCTGTGGATAAAGGAAATCGATGAGAAATGGTGTTGTTTAATGTATTCAACAGTAAGTTTTAAAGAATAAAGATATTTTGGTCAGATTTCAATATGTTAAATTGAAACAAACACACACACAAGCACCCACAAACACGAAGGGACACGCACACTCTATATATATATATATATATATATATATATATATATATATATATATATATATATATATATATATATATATATATATATATATATATATATATATATATATATATATATATATATATATATATATATATATATGGCAAGCGATTGTGATGCAATTCCGGTAGGCCCTGCTGCTGCCTCCGGTGCCTTAGATGACCGCGGAGGTAGCAGCAGTAGGGGATTCAGCATTTTGAAGCTTCAACTGTGGTGGATAATGTGGGAGGGTGGGCTGTGGCATCCTAGCAGTACCAGCTGAACTCGGTTGAGTCCCTTGTTAGGCTGGAGGAACGTAGAGAGTAGATGTCCCCCTTTTTTGTTTTGTTTTGTTTCATTTGTTGATGTCGGCTACCCCCAAAATTGGGGGAAGTGCTTGGTGTATGTATGTAGGTGTATATATATATATATATATATATATATATATATATATATATATATATATATATATATATATATATATACATATATATATATATATATATATATATATATATATATATATATATATATATATATATTTCTTGTAAAGGTGGTCTAGTGTAGAGTAAATAATTTATTAATGTATTGTATTTGTACATTTCATTTGTGTATTAGAGGATAGCGATCCCGTTCGATGAGTTCCTCTAATGTAGGTATAAGTTTGTTGCGTAATTTACATAAAACTTTCGTCGTTAATTTCATTGTATTCTTCATTCAAGTCAGTATATGTAAATTTACGTTATTTTTAGAAACTAACTATTTGATCCATGAAAGATATGAACAAGGGCTTATGTAAATGTTTTTCATATTTTCATGAAGTATTAGGTCATGTTTGTGAGAAAATAAGCAATTCCTATAATTTACACGTGCTTTAGAAGGTTCTCAAAAACCATAGTGTTAAATTTTAGCTTTTTTCTATTTCCGAGGACAAAAGTGGGTGGAGCTAACTGAGAGAGAATCATCTCACTGTGCGTTGGTATGCATCCGAAAGTTTCCTGAAACCAAGGTTTGGCCCCATAAATTTTTTTATCTAGTTGATATCTCTGCCGTTGCCTTTAAACCAGCCTCCAAGCCACGAGAATAATTTATTAGAATATTCGAAAAGTTTCTAAATCCATATATAAGTGGCCCCTAGGGATGCATGGGGAAGAAGAGAAACAACTGTCCTGTAAAAGAGCCAAAGTTGCCCTCTCTCTCTCCATGTGCCTATAGTATTTCCTCCTCTAAGTGATTTTGTGCCCCACCGTATATTGTGTAAAAATTGCCAGAAAATTTAAATTTATGGTGTTGTGGTGAGTGTTGGTATCGTGTAAATTTTTCAAGTGGACCTGGGCAAGAAAGAAACGTGAAATATTTTTCTAATGTTACCTGGTTAACTTCACTTGAGCTAAATATGTAAGTTTATCAGTTACTTTATGTAATTTCTTTAATAAGTGTCAAGACTAATTAATGGTGTAAAATTTAATTTCAAGTGAAACAAGTGATTGTATAATTTCTTAATGTACGGCTTTCATGCAGATTTTATATTTCGAGTCAAGTGATTATATAATTTTCACAGTGTAATTATTTCGTTTGTTTTAGTCTAAGGTTTTATGGAGATTTAATATTTCAAGTCAAGTGATTAAATAATTTTCAGACTGTAAAACTTTTTGTCTTAAATCTAAGTTTTGTTCAGACTTAATTTTTCGAGTGATTTATTTTCTATTTTATGTAAATTCTCTTCAAATTGTTCTAATTTATATAGAATGTATTTATTTTTGTAGTGTATTACAGTAATCCAATCACCAGCGTTTATTTCATAATCTCTCATATCCTGTTAATGATTCGAAGTAAGAGGTGGTTTTGAATAATTCTTAAGAAAAATTACCCAGTCTTTTTTTGTAGTGTACTTATAGAGACCATTGATTATTCAGTGTTTTTATATATTACTCTGGGAGTTATCTAACTGTCTCAGAGCTCAGGTGTTAATATTTTGAAGTGCAACAGGTGAGTTTGTAACTCGAGAGGGTTGTGTAGCTTGTCAGCCGTAATATACATAATATTATATTTTGATTCCTAGACACAGGACTATAGTATGATATATTTTGGTGCCCAGACCCAAGACCATAATATATTATATATATATATATATATATATATATATATATATATATATATATATATATATATATATACATATATATATATACATATATATATATATATATATATATATATATATATATATATATATATATATATATATATATATATATATATATATATCATCATCATCATCGGCATATCCTTCCATCTGCGTATGTTAATTGTTTTTCTATGACAGTTCACTTCCGCAAACCTTCTTAGTTCGCCAATCCGTCCTCTTCTATTTCTACTTCTGTTTCGTTGGCAATCTCTAGGCACCCATTCTGGTGATCCTAATGTCCATCTATTATCTGTCATTCTCTTTGAAGAATTTTTTCCACTACTCTTCTTCACAGTTTATTTAAGGTAGACATTGTTATTGCTCGTGACGTCACGGCAAGGAAAATGTGAGTGATGATTCTTCCTTAAGTGAGCATCTCGAGATAAATATTTTTGTATTCATTATTTTACCTTAAATATTTAGGTACTTTAAATTTCTTTCTACTAAAACTCAAGTCTGCTAGTCTAGGAGGTATGTTTGTCCACACATGTAAGCCCGATTTGCTAATTACTGTTTAGTTTCGTTTTTTATTTTGTTTGCCCGATTTTTAGGGCTAGAATTATCTATTGTCCCATGGAGTTGCAAAAGTTCTCATTGTATTGTAAATAAGCTTATTGCTTAAAATTCCCAAACCAGTCCTAAATTAGAGATGGCATCTCAAGACCACTGGCCTACACATCGAGATGCACTGTTGTTGAGTGAAGGAAGCCGACCGATGTCGACCTGAATTCGACCTCACAAAGTTCCAGGCCACACTACTGTCAGGTGGGTCAATTGTATACCGAGTCAACTTCATGCTCCCACTCGCTCCTAATAGCCTGTCCCCTTGTACATCAACGGATCTGGTTTCCAAGTAGGGCAGGGACAACCTTGAGATGTCCCAATTAGTAAGGAGAGGCAGCAAGGCCAGTAAGAACCTCTGATCAAGGCTAGGAGCGAGTTGGAAGGGACCAGTGAACTGGCTCTGCAAACCACTGCAGTAGGCCTACTGAGGTAGAACTCAAGACCGCCCTTCTCTGGACATGGGCGGCCAGGATAAAAAAAAGAAAAAATCTTGTTAGTTAATTAATGGCCATCCTCCCTTTAGATAAGTCTCCATTTGTCTCAAAGTTAAGTTTAGGTAACGTTCTGGTATTACATTTTTCGGGCTACGTGCGCGGAATTTAATGTAATTGTGTTTTATTTGTTGGTAATTGCTTGAGGTCATTGACCACGTGTTTGGACCTCACAATAGCCTACCACATAAGTTATTTACCATAAGATATTGATTTTATTTATTATATTTGAGGGTTAATCCCACGTGCCCATACAGTTTATTTATTTCAATGTTTTGTGTTGTAAATTGTAGTTAATGATTCATTTATTAATTTTGCCATTTGAATAAATCATTATTGAGCTACTCTGGTTCTCTTCTTTACTGCGATGAAAAAAAATTTGAATAGATTGCGCACATTGGTATCTTTAACCCCGGTATTTCAAGATTTTTCTTTACACCAACCAAGAATTTAGTATTGGTTAGTTGTACCCGAGATAAAGAGAGTAACCTACTGTAAGTATAGGTAAGTTGGTATAAGCGAGTGTACGCTTCTTTAACTAAGTGCTTTGAAGGTGAAGATCCCCATTTAACTATACTTAAATATATCACTGCTCCTATCCATTGCCTTTGTCTATGTTAACGTAAATGCCTGTCCAGCATCTCAATGGGGTCACTTGGACGGATCAAAAGAGCCTAAGAGTGTAGATGACCTTAGATTGACAAAGCTAAGGTAGACCATCAATTAATTACTTTGTAACGTTTGGAGTTTTTAGGTTCTTGGATGGAGAAGACTTTATTATCGGAGTGAAGGTTCGTGAACTGCAGCACAAACGTTATTGCCAGGGCGCTGTGTCCTCGAGTGCTAGGCCTCCTATCCTCCCCTGTTGGTCCTTGTTGCTTGCTGCAGGGAGACGGTTCTCCACATTCTCATTTTATGTCCTGCCCACGGCCATTTCTTTTTCTTACTTGTTGTTAGGATATCCTCAACTTTAGAGTACTCTCGTATACATACATACACACACACACACACACACACACACACACACACATATATATATATATATATATATATATATATATATATATATATATATATATATATATATATATACCGGCGCAATGCACATAAACCATTAGTTACTTATCTTAACAATGCACTGAAGATTAAATCACCTGTGTCTGTTTAAGGCATCCTTTCCACAACCATTATTTTACTATAAATTCCGACGTAAATCTAAGCGGCTCTTTACTTTAATAAAATATTTCATCCCCATTTGACTTCACAGAGTTGGAAAGTGACCATGAAGGCGAACACCATTCTCGGGGAAGTGAGTCCAAATCCAAATTACGAAGATTTAATTCTGAAATCTAAGAACGGAAACGGAGTCTGCACTATCGAAAGCTTGAACGGTTATTTGAAACATTCCATCAAAACGTATAAGGTATGTCCGATTGTCAAAAATGTTAAATAACCTCTGGAAATGAACGAGTTTGTGTATTTGTCTGAAGTCGTATTTGTACCAGAGTATTTGATCAGATTTTCTCTAGATCCGTTGGAGAATTCTTCATCTATACGCCAACTTTTTCATGGAAAATTCTAGAATATGTTAGGATATTGAGCAACAATGACTCCTTTCTCTCTGTGCTTTACTAATTATGTATATAATTGCAGTGTATCAACGGTTAACTTGCTGTCTCTACTCATAGGACTGTGATAATAATAATAATAATAATAATGATAATAATAATAATAATAATAATATTGGTATTATTATTATTATTATTATTACTAACCAAGCTACAACCCTAATTGGAAAAGCAAGATGCTATAAGCCCAGGGGCTCCAATAGGGAAAAATAGCCCAGTGAGGAAAGGAAATAAGGAAATAAATAACTGAAGAGAACAAATTAACAATAAATCATTCTAAAAAAAGTAATGTCAAAAGAGATATATCATATGTAAACTATTAACAACGTCAACAACAAATATGTCATATATAAACTATAAAAAGACTCATGTCCGCCTGGTCAACAAAAAAGCATTTGCTCCAACTTTGAACTTTTGAAGTTCTACTGATTCAACCACCCGATTAGGAAGATCATTCCACAACTTGGTAACAGCTGGAATAAAACTTCTAGAGTACTGCGTAGTATTGAGTCTTATGATGGAGAAGGCCTGGCTATTAGAATTAACTGCCTGCCTAGTATTACGAACAGGATAGAATTGTCCAGGGAGATCTGAATGTAAAGGATGGTCAGAGTTATGAAAAATCTTATGCAACATGCATAATGAACTAATTGATCGAAGGTGCCAGAGATTAATATCTAGATCAGGAATAAGAAATTTAATAGACCGTAAGTTTCTGTCAAACAAATTAAGATGAGAATCAGCAGCTGAAGACCAGACAGGAGAACAATACTCAAAACAAGGTAGAATAAAAGAATTAAAACACTTCTTCAGAATAGATTGATCACCGAATATCTTAAAAGACTTTCTCAATAAGCCAATTTTTTGTGCAATTGAAGAAGACACAGACCTTATATGTTTCTCAAAAGTAAATTTGCTGTCAAGAATCACGCCTAAAATTTTGAAAGAGTTATACAAATTTAAAGAAACATTATCAATACTGAGATCCGGATGTTGAGGAGCCACCGTCCTTGACCTACTTACAATCATACTTTGAGTTTTGTTAGGATTCAACTTCATACCCCATAATTTGCACCATGCACTAATTTTAGCTAAATCTCTATTAAGGGATTCACCAACCCCAGATCTACATTCAGGGGATGGAATTGATGCAAAGAGAGTAGCATCATCTGCATATGCAACAAGCTTATTTTCTAGGCCAAACCACATGTCATGTGTATTTAGTATGAAAAGTAATGGGCCAAGAACACTACCCTGTGGAACACCGGATATCACATTCCTATACTCACTATGGTGCCCATCAACAACAACTCTTTGAGATCTACTACTTAAAAAATCAATAATAATGCTAAGAAACGACCCACCCACTCCCAACTGTTTCAGTTTGAAAACAAGGGCCTCATGATTAACACGGTCAAAGGCAGCACTAAAATCAAGGCCAATCATACGAACTTCCCGACCACAATCAAGGGATTTCTGTACTGCATTGGAGATTGTAAGAAGGGCATCACATGCTCCAAGGCCTTTCCGAAAACCAAATTGCAAACTAGGGAATAGATGATTACCTTCAGCAAACCTATTAAGACGTTTTGCCAGAAGACGTTCAAAAACTTTAGATAATATGGGAGTTATGGAAATTGGGCGGTAATCAGTGGGACTTGAGCTACCACAAACACATTTACATAGAGGAGTAACATTACCAATTCTCCAACAAGTGCTAAAAGCTCCTCTTCTTGCTAACTTGCGTAAAATAACAGATAACTTTGGAGCTAAAAAATCTGCTGTCTTTATAAAAAACAAAGGAAAAATACCATTAGGGTCTACACCTCCATAAGCATCAAGGTCCATCAACAGAGCTTTAATCTCACGAGATCGAAAAGCTAAACTAGTTAGTTTAGCCTCAGGAAAACAGGAATGAGGAAGTTCAAGTTTTTCATTACTCTGTTTACTGTCAAAAACATCAGCCAAAAGGGTTGCCTTTTCCTTTGGACAGTGAGTGACTGAGCCATCTGGTTTAAGTAAAGGAGGAACTGTTGCATCTACACCAAAGAGTGCAGATTTAAGGGTAGACCACCATTTATGTTCCTGAGTTGTACCAGAGAGGGTTTCTTTTATGATTGAATTGTACTCCTTTTCAGTTGAGGCATAAACTCTCTGAGCAAAAGCTCAAAGCTGAGTATAGTTGTTCCAGGTTAAATCTGATCTGTTACCCTTCCAAAAGTGATAGGCCTCCTGCTTCTCCAAATAAGCACGTCTACAATCATCATTGAACCACGGTTTGTCCTTCACTCGGTACCTTAGCACACGAGAAGGGATACGCCTATCAATTATGTTGACTAGATTCTCATTCAAAGGGACAACAGGATCTACACTATTATATAATTGTGACCAATTCAAGCACAAAAGATCATGCAAAATCCCATTCCAGTCTGCTTGGGATTTCATATAAATTTTACAAGAATATGATATATCAGGGACAGGCTGCTCAGTCTTCACTAATAATGAAATCAAGGCATGATCAGAAGTCCTGACTGGAGAACCAACCTTACTAGTTATAACGCCAGGGGAGTCAGTGTATACGAGGTCCAAGCAATTACCAGACCTGTGAGTAGCTTCATTTATGATTTGCTCACAGCCTGATTCCGAGGCAAAGTCTAAAGCTCTTAAGCCATGGCGATCGGTAGGAGAGATAGAACTCAACCACTCCCTATGGTGAGCATTAAAATCACCAACAAAGACAAACGAAGCCTTTCTATCATCTTCTTGTATCTTAGCCATAATGGTAAGAAGACAATCGAAGATAGAATCATCCATGTCTGGATTCCGGTAGATTGAACACAAATAAAAGTTGTTATGCCTGCCACAAACTTTTATTACCTGAATCTCATGACATCCACATTGATAGCAGGACTTATGAGAGGCAGGGTACTCGGTCCTAATATACACCGCCATTCCCCTGGCCCTAGGAATGGAATCACGTTTCAGCATTATTGGCTTCTTAAAACCAGTTATAAGGAGCTCAGATGAGTGCCTCATATTAGAAACCAAAGTTTCTGAGCACAAAAGAATATCATACTGTCTAGACGCAACTGTAAGGTCTCGGATATTAGCATGAAGACCACGAATATTGCAATACAGAAGACGACATTGACGAAATCTAGGACGTACTGGTCCCGGATCTCGCTCAATGTCTCCAGACAGCATAAGAATTAATAGAAATAAAAAAGAGACATCATACTTAAAAACTAGATTAACAAGAATTAAAACAAAAACTATATGTACAGAATAATAATAAAAGTGATTGATGATATCCATAGACTATAGTAAAAAGTCGGAAAAACTGGTCAACATGGAGGAGCCGATACACCATGCAAGGCTAAATACCCTCCAGGATAGCCACTTCAACTGAAGGGAGGACAGTAAGGATGGTTTTGAGAAGAAAAAATCAGAAAAAGGAAAAGACAACCTCTTGATAAACCACCAGGCATCCATGGCCCTTCTATTAAGCCTGCCCAACACACCATTTCAAAAAAACAAGAGGAAGAAAAAAAAATAAGATAGAATAGTGTGCCCGAGTGTACCCTCAAGCAAGAGAACTCTAACCCAAGACAGTGGAAGACCATGGTACAGAGGCTATGGCACTACCCAAGACTAAAGGACAATGGTTTAATTTTGGAGTGTCCTTCTCCTAGAAGAGCTGCTTACCATAGCTAAAGAGTCTCTTCTACCCTTACCAAGAGGAAAGTACACTGAACAAATTGCAGTGCAGTAATTAACCCCTTGGTGAAGAAGTGTTAAGTATCTCATTGTTGTCAGATGTATGAGGAAAGACGAGAATATGTAAAGAATAGGCCAGACTATTCCGTGTAAGTGTAGGCAAAGAAAAAATAAGCCGTGACTAGAGAGAGGGGTCCAATGCAATACTGTCTGGCCAGTCAAAGGATCCAATACCTCTCTAGTGGTAGTATCTCAACGGGCGGCTGGTGCCCTGGCCAACCTACTATATTTATTTATAATGTGTTTTATATGTTCAAGCAACTAAATATATAATATAAAACATCTGGAATTAAAGTGAATAATATTTGTTCCCTCAAACCTTTGGAGAAAGACAAATGTACTTTTCTATTAGAGAGAGAGAGAGAGAGAGAGAGAGAGAGAGAGAGAGAGAGAGAGAGAGAGAGAGAGAGAGAGAGAGAGAGAGAGAGCTCCAAATTAAAGCTAATGGTTATTTCCTACCTCTCTCTCTATTCAGATCCTGACATCGCCTCCAGACGACAACGGAAACATCTCCTACAACAAAATAACTCAAGATCTCGAGCTCAATTTTCCCGAAAGTTTCGACGTCCCAAGAAGAGCTCTGCTTTTGTCTGGTGCCATTCTGGTGGTAGGTGTACTCTTACTATTAGATTTATACAAACAAACGCACACACATGTATATATAAATATATATATATATATATATATATATATATATATATATATATATATATATATATATATATATATATATATATGTGTGTGTGTGTGTGTGTGTGTGTGTGTGTGTGTGTGTGTGTGTGTGTGTACCTTACTTATAACTGTAATCGAATAGTTTAACATGTTACTTCAAAAAGGCCTATAAAAGATTTATTTATATTTCCTCTGCGTATTTTATGGGCCTTTTTGAAGAAGCATATATATATATATATATATATATATATATATATATATATATATATATATATATATATACACACACACACATATATATATATATATATATATATATATATATATATATGTATATATATGTATATATATATATACATATAAATATATATACATATATAGACACACACACATATGTATATATATATATATATATATATATATATATATATATATATATATATATATATATATATATACATATATATGTATATCTATATACATGCATATATATATATATATATATATATATATATATATATATATATATATGTATATATATATATATTATATATATATATTCATACATACACACACATTCATATATATATATATATATATATATATATATATATATATATATATATATATATATATATATACACATATATATATTAATCACAAATAATACATATATATATGTATATATATACACTATATATTTACATATATATATATATATATATATATATATATATATATATATATATATATATATATATACATATATGTGTGTGTGTGTGTGTGTGTGTGTTTGTGTGTGTGCGTGTGTGTGTGTATACATTATATAATGGTTTTGTTACTTGTTCAGTTATGCTTTGAAATATTAGTCTGCAAACATTCTTGATATGAAAATCAGTCTACCTTGCTTTTACTAAGTGCCTTTTTGAGGTTTCCATAAAAATAATGGTTGACTTATACGTTTGGCCACATAAACTAAATATCTTTGGCGATATCTTTGAAAAAAAAAAGCATAAGACCCAATTTATATATATTTTGGGTGATTTCAATGCTAAAGTAGGTCAAAAGAAGGTATGAGAATTTGCAGTAAGTAAATTTGGAGTAGGCACAAGAAATGACGGAGGAGACATGCTTGTAGAATTTGCTGGAAGAAACATTTTAAAAATCAAGAACACCTTTTTCATAAAAAGGAACATAGAAAATGGACAAGGGACCATACAATGATGAGACGTAGAATTTCTCTAGATCTGAGGAAAAAAGATACAACCTATTTCATGAAAGAAAATAAAAACTCCTGTAACAAGAGAAAAATCTAATGAGTTTAGTTTAGAATTCAAAATTAGGTACTCGAAGCTACGTAAGGAAATGGATGCAAATAAAGAGGAAATGAATAATAATTCAACTAATTTTTTGGGGAATCAGCACTAAAGAAGGGTAGAAAAGTTCCTAAAAATTATCAAGGAAAGCCATCAAATATCTTATAAAGAAAGATTGGAAATGAGGGTGAAATCGAAGAGACAAGGAATAGAATTAGAAGAATTATCCAAAACTATAAACAAATAAAAAACCTAACACATTCTTTCATAAATACGATAAGAATAAAATTTAGGAAACACTAAAGATAGGAAGAAGCATCATGTTAATGAAAAGAAGGGCTGGAACAGGACACCACCAGACAATTGCTTCAGGATGAAAATGGAAATATCATCAACAAAATAAATTAGATGGAATAATAAACATTACAGAGGATTTCTATACAATGCTATACAATAATGATTTAAGAAATAACAATGCCCATAGTAATTACGAAATACCACAACCGTTACCAAAAGTATCAGAAGAAGAAACAAAGAAAGAAATATAAGGCATGAAAAGAGGGAAAAGAACATGAGAAGGTATCCTAACAACTGATTTAAAATCAGATGGAGGAGATTTCATAGTAGTAAAACTGGCCGAACACCATACAAAATGTATGCATGAATGCTCTATACCTACAGCTTGGAAAACACTATCATAATACTTTTTCACAATAATAGAGACACAAAAGACCTGAAAATTACCCCCTGATAAGTTTACTCTCAGTAATATATAAAATATTTACAAAAATTATATAAGGTCGAATGGAAAGACAGCTAGATTTTAATCAACCAAATGAGCAGGTAGGCTTTAGACGTGGATATTCTTCAATTGACCATATCCATTTAATTAAGCAGCTAATGGAAAAATCAACAGAGTATGGCAAACCATTATGTATGGCATTTATGGACTATGAGAAAGTTTTTGATCCTATTAAAACTTCAGCAGTAATGAAAGCCCTTCAAAGACTAGGAATAGATGAATATTATGGTAGAACACTTGACGATACCTATACAGGAAGTAAAGCTATCCTAAAACTATATAAAGATAATTAGAAAATTCCGATTGAGAAAGGAATTAGACAGGGAAACCCCATCACTCCTTAATCATTCACGGCATGCTTAGGTTATAGGTTACATTGAAAAAATGTAGAAATTAACATTAATGTGGAATATATCAACAACTTAAGATTTGCAAATGACATAATTCTAATGAGTGAGCCATGGTTCATAAACTTATTTTGATTATATCTTAAGATTCAACTCTTCTTTCAGATATGATGATTCAGTGACCCTCTATCAGTTATTCAGTAGTTCCATGATCTATTAGTCATAATGGTATTCATAATATTTTTCAAATTTTCTCTTTCAGTTTTATCAAATAGGGCAAAATGAGGAGAAATTCAGAGCAGCAAGAAGCATATATGAAGGAGGAGGAGGAGGAGGAGAAGGAAGAGGGGGAGGAATGGCAGGATGGGCAGGAGATGGTGGAGGAGGAGGAGGAGGAGGTGATGGTGGAGGAGGAGGATGTGATGGTGGAGGAGGAGGAGGAGGAGGTGATGGTGGAGGAGGAGGAGGAGGAGGAGGAGGATGTGATGCTGGAGGAGGAGGAGGATAGACATTAAATGAACAATGAATTCAGTTACAATTATGGATTAATTTTCCCTGGTGACACGTCCCCCACAAAAAATGACTGAGGGCAACGAGACCTGAGACATTAGAAAACTATACTGCGAACAACTGCAGCTTTCAGAAGAGAAAATGTGGAAAACTGAATCAACGACAAAAGCGCCAGGACGAGCAGTGGTAGGAGGGATGATATGCAGTATATAATAAGTGTTGGGGGAAGAATGGACATTAACCAATAAATAAACGTGATATAAGGCTTTATAAACCACTAATAATGGCATGAAATGATTTTCTTAAGTCTTACGAACTTCTTTTCCACCGTCAGTTGCTTGATGCGCCCTTACCAATGCCTTTAATCAAAGACATCCTCTTCAACACAAACCTCTTCCCTCCATATCATCCTTCACCTTATCTCGCCATCTAATTATCTGCGTCCCTTTCAATCTTCACCCCACTAACTGGCTCCTCCCAAGTCCTCCTTGCTCCCTCCCCACCACGTGGGTTGTAACACTCTTATTACTGATGTAATCTTTACAATGCCTGCAATTCATCTTATTTCATAACTTTCCAACCCTTCAAGACTGATATTCCCATAATCCACCTCAGAATTCAAATTTCTGTTCTATCAATTTTGCTTCCTCTCTTCGTCTTAGAGCCCACGTTTTCAATTCATACATTAACAGTGGTCTAATTTACTGTGCTAGAGATCTTGACCTTTAGCTTGATTAGCATTTTCTTATCACATACTACTCCTGCGACTTTCCACTTCCCCCAGGGCTTCTTTAATCTTATTCTTAACTTCCGCCTCATATCCTCTCTCCTAACTTATAGTAAATTCCAAGTATCTAAATTGTTCTACCTGTTTCAGACCTGAGCCTCTGCTTTAATGTATAGCTATCTAGTCCCTACCTTCCCTACTGCTCACCATCGCTTCAGTTTTATTCACACTTACCCTTAAGCCACCCTTCTCCAAAATGTCTTGTCACATTACAACTCTTTTGTGTAAGTCTTCCTCATTTTCAGCAGTAATCACCAAATCATCTGCATATAACAACTCCCAAAACTCTTTGTTTCTGATCTCTCCACTTAACACATCTACGACCACCTAAAATAAAAAAGGGCTTAATGGTGACCCCTGATGTAATCCAACACTAGCTTCAAATGTTTCTGTTTTGCCAATAGCTGTAATTACTTTTTTCCTTGTTCTTTTTCACATCATCTTTACCGTTATAATTAACTTCTCTAGGACTTCTTCCTCAAGCACCAAAATATCACTTATCTAGGTATTCTATCATAAGCCTTCTCTACATCTACAAAGGCACAGAAGAGGTTCTGCTTCACTTCTAGCCTCTTTTTTTTTGTAGCTGCCATCCTATATGGATAGCATTCCAGAGTCCCTCTCCCCCTCATGAATCTATATTGTTGTTTCCAAATCTTTGCAATCTCCCCCAATCTCTCATTTAGTACCCTCTCAAAAACTTTCATACCATGTTCTGTTAGTTTTATTACCCTGTAGTTACCACATTCCATGATATCACCTTTCTGCTTAAATAAAGATACCATTAGACTCTTCTACCAGTCTTTAGACATTATTTCTTCTTCCCCCCAAGTAACTAGTATCTTGACCATTTCAATTTGAAATTCTGATGGACCTAATTCTTTAATATTTTTCATTTTACTAAATGCCTGCTTCACTTCTGTACTCTGTATATCCATGACTGGTCCTTCCAACCTTTGTGCTTTTCCCAGCCCCTCTTTCATTTTCAGTATTCAATAGTGTTCAAAATATTCTCTCCATCTCTTAACATATTCCTCCCTATACAATACGTTTCCATCTCTATCTTTGATGACTGCCAGTTGCCCCCAATTCCTGTCTTTGGATTTTCTTCCAATTTGAAACCTTATAGATATCTTGTTTTCCTTCCCTTGTTCCTAGCCTTTCATTCAATTGCTATACTGGTCTTCCAATAGCTATACCTATGTTCATCCTAAAATCTATTTCCTCTTCTCTGTACTGTTCCCCTACTTCTTGCACATACATTACTTTCAAGTCCTTAAATGCCTCTAATTTTATTTCAAATGTCTCTTTCACATCTCTACCCTACCACTACTTTTCTTCTTTAGCTGGTTCTTCCCACTAATTTCTCTGTTTCCCCTACACATATATTTTTCATAACCAACCAAATATTTTCAAATCTGTTACAATGTCCAGTCTCTAAGTCCAACCTTTATAGTTGTCTCTCTCTCAAAATTCTATTAAATTGCTTACTATTTTCTCCTTTAAGGTCCCAAACCTTAATTCTAGATCTCTTCTTTCTTTTCTTGAGTTTTCTGCCTCCCATTTTAAAATCCATCACTACCAGTCTAAGTTATTTAACACGTGTTTCTCACAAAATTACTTTACAGTTCATCACATTATTTTTGTCAACTCCTCTAACCAGGATGTAATTGATTTGGCCTTCCACTCTAGAACTTACATAGGTTATCAGGTGCTTTTCCAACTTTAAAAGCCAGGTGTTCACACATACCAATTCAAATCTGTGAGCCATCTCTAGTACATACTGCCCCATCTTCATTTCTAGTTCCAAACCCATGGTGTCCAAACGTTCCAAGTACCTGCTCTGATGATCCCTTCTGTCATTAGCTTTTTTTTTGGCTGCAGTCGAGAACCCTGAGGCAACCCTCGTCCAGTAGGGGATTCTGACGTATGTTGCTTACAGGGGACGCCCAAGCATCATTACATAGAAATAAAAGATTCAAATGGAACTCTTGACATGTCTCTTTCCTCTATCTTTTTGAGGCTGGTTAGTGAAAGAAAGGTTAGTTCCAGTTTCTGTTAAATTTTTGAGCCCGGTTAGTGTGTACATAATGGAAGGTTATATTCAGTTTCCGTACAGGCCTTCAATATGAACATGAGGTTGCTTATTAGATAAATGTTTGATGCATCATTTGAGTCTTGTTTTCTTTAATGAATACTGTACTTTAACTTTGTTTGATTACAAGCGAGTTGATTTTAACTAACTATGGTAAATAGCAGGTGCAAATCTATTTGTTTTACGGTTTTGTACTTGTAAGGAAAGAATGGTTAGGTCTGCCAAAAGCTAATCTACTATTCTTAATACTATTCTGAGTCTCCTCAAAAATTTTCTTTAAAATGATAAGTATATATAACCTGGCGATCCTAGCATGTTCTAGATGGGACACTTTAAATCAAGAAAAAAAGGAGCTACTTTTTAGAAGCAAAAATGTCGGTGCTTCTCAAGGTTTACCTTTTAAAGTGTACTGTACAATCAAAATGTAAGAAATTGTGCAAAGAGACTGCCAAAATAAAAAAAAGGTTTAATGATAAGATTTTTGTAAAATAACGGAACAATCTAACGAAGTCGATGTCAAGATTAGTTTTTATATTCTGGTAATCAATTGAAAGGTTCCTCTTACTAAGAATGAATGGATTCTCAATCCAATTACGCCATAGATAATAGTATAAGAGTTCTTCAGAAGTAAACAAAATAATGAAAATTTAATATTTTCTTGGATGGATGGTTTGAAATTTTTACTCCTGTTGTAAAATATTTCTTTGCTAAGAAAATAAAATCTTTTTCCATTTGTATCTGCAGCAATAAAACATTTTAAACCATAAATGTTCCTACGTTTACCTATAGTAATAAAAGACCATGTTTTACATAGCATCAAAAAAGTTCGCTGCAAACCTTTGGAGTCTGATGAAAGAGGCAATGTGTGAGTGTGGCAGTGATGCTTGAGAAGCCAAAAATATTACCATTGCTGCTTGAAATTCTGTTCTGAAACATGACTATTCAGATTTTAGAATATACAGTAATGAATGCAGTGAAAGTTAAAATAAAGATTTGCAGGTGTGATCTAGGTGCAGAGACTCATGGACTAGTGGATCCTGATGGCGAAGGCTGGTCGTTGATATCAATGTGACGTCGGAACGAGCTATGTACAGTACAATGGCAGGCCGTAAGTATAATAAGAAACATGGTATTGACTTTAATTGATTGTGGAAAGTGTAAATCAACAAACGTTTTCCTATTCTTACTTTTTTTCTTAATGCATTATCTAATTAGTTTTTCAAGGTTTAAACAAAAGTAAACTTATAACGCGATATGAAAATATTCTTTGATTTCATCCTTAGATTATTTTACTGTCCTTTTCAAGAACTACTGTTGATCCTAACCTGGAATACGTTTTGTTGAATTATGAAAATCTTTCGGTGATGTATCCTGATATTTATCGCATTTTCTTATCCTCGCACTATTACACGAATCTATCCTGATATTATTTGAATTATGTTTTGTAATTTGAGGTTCTTTATGATTGAATTACCCAATCACCATCTCTGAGAATTAATCCAGCCTCATATCAAGGAATTAGAATGTATTTCATTAGCTAAACCTACAATTATTCCGAATGATACACTACAATTTTTTAATTATAGTATCCTAGAATTATTTCATTCTGACATCTTTCTTTCCCAAATAACTTCAATGTAGAGTCCCTCTACCACTTGATTTCATCATTGAATTTTCATATTAGGATTACACTAATGCAATTATTGCTGCTCAAGGATTACTGACTTAAGCTAGCAAGGGTTCTTGCTTCTTAGCAGCCTGTTCGCTACTGTACTATCTAGCTATATAAAACGTAGTCCAGTACTGTACTTTGCCAGTCATTCATTTAATTTTATGTGCTTACCTTATTGCCTTATTTTTTGTTTGGGTTCCCCAAGGTCCCTCAGTGTGAGGCACCTCGTATATCCACCAGAGAGTTGCTAATACATCTTCCGGTGTATTTTGCATCTTCCAGTTTTGGATGGTCTGGGATGCATCTTAGGTATTTATTGAGCTTATTCTTAAACACATCTACGTTCACTCCTGATATGTTTCTTAGATGAGCTGGCAGCACATTAAATAGTCGCTGCATTATCGATGCTGGTGCGTAGTGGATTAATGTCCTGTGCGCCTTCCTTAGTTTTCCTGGTATATTTTTTGGCACTAATAATCTACCTCTGCTTGCTCTTTCTGATATTTTTAGCTCCATGATGTTTCCAGTAATTCCTTCTATTTGCTTCCATGCTTGTATTATCATATAGCGTTCTCTTCTACTTTCTAAACTGTATAGTTTTAAAATTTGCAGTCTTTCCCAGTAGTCAAGGTCCTTAACTTCTTCTATTCTAGCAGTATAGGACCTTTGTACACTCTCTATTTGTGCAATATCCTTTTGGTAGTGTGGGTACCATATCACATTGCAGTACTCGAGTGTACTACGTACATAAGTTTTGTAAAGCATAATCATGTGTTCAGCTTTTCTCGTTTTAAAGTGTCTGAATAACATTCCCATTTTTGCTATACATTTAGCCAACAGTGTTGCTATTTGGTCGTTGCATAACATATTCCTATTTAACATTACACCAAGGTCTTTAATTGCTTCCTTATTTGTGATTGTCTCGTTATTAGGTCCCTTGTATGCATATACCATTCCTTCTCTGTTTCCATAATTCATTGATTTGAATTTATCGGAGTTAAATACCATCCTATTTATCTCCGCCCATTCATATATTTTGTTTAGATCTCTTTGTAGAGAGTTCCTATCTTTATCACAAGTAATTTCTCTACTTATTCTTGCATCATCGGCGAAACTTCTCACTACAGAGTTTTCAACATCACAGTCTATGTCTGAGATCATAATAACAAACAGAAGTGCAGCTAATACGGTACCTTGTGGCACGCCAGATATTACCTGAGCTTCATCCGATTTTTCGTCATTTGCAACCACTATTTGTTTTCTGTTTTGCAGGAATTCTTTTACCCATTTTCCTATCTTTCCCACAATATTATGCTTTCTCATTTTTTTTCTCTAATATATTATGGTCTACCTTGTCAAAGGCTTTTGCAAAATCTAGATAGATCACATCTGTGTCTTTTTCATTTATCATATTTTTGTATATGTTTTCATAGTGTGCTATCAGTTGGGTTTGTGTACCTTTTCCGGGCACAAAACCGTGTTGACCTATATTAAAAAAAATATTTTTAACCAAATGATCCATTAATTTCTTTTTTATTACCCTCTCATACACTTTCATAATATGTGATGTTAGACTAACAGGTCTATAATTGCTTGCCTCTAGTCTTGATCCACTTTTGAAGATAGGGGTTATATAAGCTAATTTATGTTTAACATATATCTCGCTCTTATCTACACTCTGTCTTAGCAGTATTGCAAGCGGCTTCGCAATAGTGTGTGCAGTTTTTTTTAACAAAATCGCTGGAACTCCATCTGGTCCGGCTGCTGATCCATTTCTAATTTCGTTTATAGCCTTGACAATATCTGCTTCATTAATATCTATATCCGTTAGATATTCAACATTTTCTTCTCTCATTTCTGTTTCATTATTCTCATTCGCAATTCTTGGCGTGAACTCACTCTTATATTTGTCTGCTAATATGTTGCATATTTCCTTTTTTTCATTCGTTAGCTGTCCTTCAATTCTTAGAGGGCCTATTTCTAATCTCCCTTTATTCATCTTTTTTTGCATAGGAGTAAAGTACTTTGGTTTTTTTTTTATATATATATTTTAAAGTGTCCTTTCTTCTGATTCCCTTTTTTTCATTTTCTTATGACTGTATAATCTTTTGTTCTGCATTTTCTATCTTACATTTTATTTCCATCATTTTTCACACATTTTTTTTCTTTTGCAAAATTTTTCTTCCACTTTCTAATATTCTGAAATAAGATCCTTCTTTCTCTTGGTATGCATGTCTTTTGTTTATTGTTTTTCTTCGGTACATATTTTTCAACAATTTTCTCCAGTATTTTGTACAGTATGTCCGTATTTACCTGTATATTATCACTTACAAACACATTTTTCCATTCTTTATTCAGTTCTTCATTTATTTCTGACCATTTTATATTCTTACAATAAAAATTATATTTTCCATATCCTTCCCAACGTTTTGTGCTTTGATTAATTCTGTGATCACTTGCTTTGGAATGGACTATTAATTCTATGACATTATGGTCTGAAATTCCCGTGTTATACACTATTATTTCTTTAACATAATTCACCTCATTCACAAATACTAGATCTAGGACATTTTCCTTTCTTGTTGGAATGTGGTTTATTTGTTGCATATTATGTTCTAATAGCATATCTTGAAGCTTTTCAAATTGCCTCTAATCTTCTGCACTACTATTACTCTCTTTTTTATATGTATACATACAACCACTTTCTTCTATCCGTTCTTTCCAATCCACGAAACCGTTCTTTCCAATCCACGAAAGGAAAGTTAAAATCTCCGGATAGGAGTATATTCCAGTCTTTATGGTTTCTACATATATCATCTATTTTTTCTATTATTATGTCAAACTCCTTAGTATTTGGGGGTCTGTAAACTACAATGGCTACAGGACATTGCTACAGGACATTTTTCCTGATCATATCAATTGCATTATTGCAAATGAACATATTTTAAATATAAATAAGAGAGCAATTCAAAGGACATTTCTGAAATCATGTATTCAATCTCCACATTTCCGTGACCAAACGTAGAAGAGGAAGCAATCAATCAGATCTTCTATCCTGTGATGTCTTACAGCGATTTTGTGGTTGAAATGACAGAAAACCTAAAACTGCTCACCTATTGAACTGCTTTTCAAAAAGAGAGAGGCTAATATAAAGGATTACGTTTTTGTTATTGGCTGCTCTTCAGATCGAAAGCCAGGTTATATTAATAGACTAAATTCATCTAACGACATTTTTATCTTTTACGACTCTGAATTTTTTTCTTCTTATAACATTAGGTAAGAAAAATTAGAACATTCATACATGTAAATATACACATACAATCATTTACATGACTGCATACAGTACGCCTACGCCAGGCTGACTTACTATACGTGAATATGAATGCAAATACCCACATTCACACATACACGTACAGACATACAGTACATATATATATATATATATATATATATATATATATATATATATATATATATATATATATATTGTATCTCTCTCTACATCTATATACACACACACACACACATATATATATATATATATATATATATATATATATATATATATATATAGGCTTTATATATATCAATATTCATATATATATATTCATATATAGATACATAAATGTGTGTGTATATATATATATATATATATATAGATATATATATATATATATATATATATATATATATATATATATATATATATATATATGTATATATATATATATATATATATATATATATATCTATATCTATATATATATATATATATATATATATATATATATATATATATATATATATATATATATATATTGTGACGAGCTGTCACATTAAATATTGCAAATAAAAAAGAATTATTAAAAATATAATTTTGTATTTTCTGTAAAAACATTCTTATAAATTGTTCTATATGTATTTAAGCCCTTTCTGTTCCTGTTTGAATGCTCCTTGGACATTCTTTAGTCCAGTACTTTGAAATGATTACATTTGTTCTGAAAAGAATGTAACACATATGAGAATCACAGCTGTTCACACAGTCAACATCTGCTCGCTATTTTATATTGGTGCTTGATTGTGGTGTAAAGTGATTATTATTATATATTAGTGGGTGCATTATAGTTGTTATTTTTTATTAAAGTTAAATGTTTCTCGGTGGTTTCCTTATTCTTGTGCCTGGATCTTGGTGTTTTGGGCTACTAGATTATTTATTAAGTGGTATATTTAGTGCTAAATAAAGTAAGTTTAAAGTGAACATAATTCAGTGATAAACTACAACAGACATATTTTGTTTTGGTGGTAAATTTCTTATTATTGCCCGCTGACTTGTATTATAACAAGGCCATTACATCGCTACCATACCACCTGGTAAAGAATATAGTTGCAGTGGTGACAATATTTGGGGGCCTGTCCGGGATTCATATTTATTCATGTGATCATAATTCTTCATGTGACATCTGGTTTCATGTGACTCATGTAATTTCATGTGTTTCATGTCACTTATGTGATTCTTGTTATTCAGTGTGATCTAAGTCACATAGTTCATGTGTTTCATGTGATTCATGTGATTTATAAGATAAGTGTCTGTTGCAGTAAATAAGCTTAAGTATTAAATTTTTCACACCAGATCCAATAGTAAGTTGCACTGTTACGAATAGTAAGTAATTCTCTCCATTCATATCTGGTATCGATGATTTGGAGGTATAATTGGTAGCTTAATGTTAATAGACTGGGACCAGTGTTAATTCACTATCCATAGTGCCCACCGCTTTTCATGAACCACCCTTTTAAGATTCTTCCCAAGCCATTAGACTTCTTCCGACAAACACTTGTCTTAATTCAGATACCGTGTCAATGAACTAACCTGAATCTTCTTAAATCATAATCATTGAACTAGTTCATTCCTTAGTTAAGACCATTCCGTTGGTCCTCTCATTACTTGATTTTGGTTCGTTTTGCGCGCATTAACATCTTCAGACCAATATCGCAATCTTATTCCTCTTAACTGCAGGAATCTCTTTATCACTTGTCAATATTGATAAGTCGTTAAATTTTTATTTTCACTTTTGAATTATCAGTAATGCTCTCATCTGGTTTAAATTATAATTCAGTCCTTCGAAATTGAACTTAGTTATTATCAGCAGTTGCTTAAAATTTATTAAATAGCAATTATTTTTGTTAAGGTAACTAGCTTATTTTCAAATAAGTTTCACGATTTTGTGTGCCATCCTAACTTAATTCTTTGCTAAACATGTTCAATTTAGAGCATTCTTGCTTAACTCTAAAGATGAACTACCAAGATTACATCTTGCAAAGTAAGCGGAACTCTTGACTATCACCCAGAAATGGTAAATACCTTCAGAGTCCTCCTATGTCAAAGCTAGATTGATAAGCGACATCCTCCAATTTCTAATTGCAAAGAATGTAGTTAAAGAGAGCGATGAAGAAGTAGAAGAACTACGCTACCTGACCGGTGTGGTTGCTACCAGTAAAGAAGATCCAGAAGTAACCAAGATGAAACTACAATTGGAATTAGAGAAAATGAAGATGCTCAACGCACGAGAAGAAGAAGAAAGGCAAATAAGAAAAGATGAAGATTAGCTCAGAAAGAGGAAGCAAGAAAACGAGAAGCTGCATTACAGGAAGTAGAACTGAAAAAGAAATTAGCGGAAATAGAATTGTCGAAAACAAGAGAAACTGCTAACATATAAACTTAAAACCAAGGAAGAAGAACGCAATCTTCCTGAAAAGTTCGACTTCAACAAAGTAAAAAAGCTCATTCCTACATTTGATGAAAAAGAACCTGAAGTATTTTTCGACACTTTCGGCAGAACACTGGCTAATGCTCATTAGAAACGGATTCAAAGGTAAGGCAGTTTATGTTTCCTCGCAAATGATTACTGTTAAGGATTATCAGATCCTTAAGAAAGCTATTCTAGACGCTTATTCAATCACAATAGGATATGGTCAAAGTTTTCACAATTCACAAAAATCTCCAACCCAGACACTTGTGGAATTTTGTGATACTAAAGTTAGACAATTTCAAAAGTGGATTGACAAAGCTGGAATTAAAGAATTTGAGTCGCTTAAAAGTCTGGTAATCATGGAGGAGTGTCTTAGAAAAGTGTCATTTAACATTGCTAACTATATTTTAGATAAGGAGGAAACGGATCTCATGAAAGCAGCTAGTCTGGCAGATGACTATTTTCTGCGCCATAAATCATATAAACCTGCCCATTATAAAACTACCTTTTTTTCAGACAGATTTTGTACTTACTGCAAGCAGCCAGGACATCTTATTGAAAAGTGCCCAGATCCTCAGTGTAGAAAGTCTGAAGTCAAAGAACATAAGCCTGGTAAAAAACAGGATTCCAAGAAAACGATGCATATGACCGTCCCTACTCCGGATTTAGATTCCTTCAAACCTTACACATGCCAAGGTTCAGTAAATGGGAAACCTGTCGTTTGTCTTCATGATACAGGATCGTCTAAAACTATTATCAACCTACCACCACAGGAGTTGACAATGAAGCAAGAATATGTTGCTGTAACGGACTTGACATCAACCAAGACTCTACCCTTGGCTGAGGTAACACTTCAGTGCCCCTACTACACAGGTAAAGCTTCTGTTGCTGTGTCTAATAAACCTTTGCCACATCCATCAATACAGGTACTGATAGGTAATGACCTTGCCGGGGCCAATGCTTTGAATTTAGTATTAACAGATCCAGATGTCATTCTGAAACAAGAACTTAATGTAAATTAAAATAAAATTGTTCAATCTGTATCAAAAGTTTCAAAGAAAAATAAAACTCTTGAAATATTTAAAGTAGAGAAGGCTTTGGAGTAAGTAAATTTAAGCAAAGTTTCAGCAGTTGCAGAGTAATGATCCTAGCCTTAGGACATACTGGAAAAGAGTAGAAAATCCATCAGATAACCCCAAGACTCCTTACTTTTATACTGATCACGGCTTACTCTTCAGGCATTTTAGATCTTCCAAAGCACCAATAACTTCCACGTGGCATGACTGTCACTAGCTTGTCTTACCAGCAACCCTTGTGCCACCACTTCTAGATTTGGCTCACACCTCTAAATCCCATCTAGGAGTTAATAAAACCTATCACAGCGTTTTACAGGACTACTTCTGGCCAGGTATAAAGAAAGATATTAAGGAGTACATAATGTCATGTCATCAATGCCAGGTCATAGGTAGGCCCAGTGAGAGTATTATTCGTGCACCTTTGCATCCCATCTCGGTACTAAAACAACCTTTTGAGAAAATAATTATTGACTGTGTAAGGCCTATGCCTAAAACTCGGAAAGGTAACGAGTACTTGCTAACTGTCTTGTGTCCTACAACTAGATATCCCATTGCCATGCCTATTAAGAACATTAATGCCAAAACCATCATTGGTCAGCTTGTTAAAGTGTTCACAACCTTTGGATTTCCTAAGATTCTCTAATGTGACAGAGGCACTAATTTTACCAGTAAGCTATTCAAACAAAGTATGCAAGAGTTTAATATTCACAATGTCTATGCTTCTGCATATCATCCACAGACAAATGAAGCTCTTGAAAGGGTACACCAGACCATTAAAAATCTTCTACGTAAATACATGGAGGAGCCTGCCCAATCATGGGATGAACATTTAGACCTCCTCGTGTATATGCTACGCAGTGTACCTAATGATTCGACTAGTGTATCACCCTTTGAACTTATGTTTGGCAGGAAACCACAAACAACGCTAAGTATGGTGAAAGAAAATTTCATTCATAATAAGGGGAGAATACTACCAGCATGTTAGCTTATACAAAAGAACTGAAAGAAAAGTTCCTTTCCATGTATAATTTTGCTAATGAAAATCTTTTGATTTCTCAGGAGAAAATGTCCAACCTTTACAACAGGAAAACAAAGCTACGAGAATTCAACATTGGCGACCAGGTTCTGGTTTATCATCCTATACCAGGTGCACCCTTAAGAGAGAAATTTATGGGACCCTATACCATCGCCAGTAGACCTTCCAAATTAAACTATATAATCTCCACACCTAACCAACGACGTCCAACTCAAATGGTACATGTTAATCTTATAAACCCATATTGTGCACCTGCTACTGTGAGAATAATGAGTAACATTATCACAGGCTTACCTAACACCTACGTGTACCTGGATGATGTGCTCATTGTCAGTGAGAATTGGGACGAACATCTACATCTTCTAAGGCAACTACTCAAACGGTTCTGCAAAGCCAAGATAACTATTAATTTAGTAAAGAGCACATTTGGCAGAGCGGAAGTAATTTATTTAGGCCATCGCATTGGCAAGGGTCACATCACCCCGAAAGAAGCCAATATCCTAAGTATAAAGCAATTTCCTATTCCTTCTAACAAAAAAAAGAGTTGAAGACTTTCCTTGGTATGATATCTTACTATTCAAGATTTGTAAGAGATTTCTCTTCATTTGCTGCCCCACTCTATAGATTAAAATACTCCAAAGTAACTTTTTCCCTTTTTCCTGGACTCCAGAAATAAATAGGATATTTCAAAAATTAAAACATATTCTGATATGTAAACCCATACTCAAGGCTCCTGACTTCAAGAAAGATTTTTGTCTCCAAGTAGATGCCAGTGTTACCGGCTATGGAACACTCATGCTGCAAACATCCACTCTCATAATTCCAGGTGAGGACATAACTCTAGACTCCCTCCTACCCATCGCCTACTACTCAGGGTATTTCCAGGGAGCACAAACTCGAGAAAGAGCTGTATTCCATAATAGCAGCTCTTCAGAATTACTCACCATACCTCGAGGGTCATCGAAAGTAATAATTTACACAGACAATCGTCCTTTAGTGTATTTGGAACGTTCCTGACTACAGAATCAAAAGGTTCTAAGGTGGTCATATCACCTAACCAGATTCAACGTTGAACTTCGGACCATCAAAGGCATCAACAACTCCATAGCAGATGCCTTATCCCGTTTCCCAAGACCGTCTGCAGAATAAAAAGATACTATTCGGTCGACCTGATCTCCACCCATATAACAGCTATCAGGGATTGCTGTTATCCTACAGGGGAGGAGCTGTGACGAGCTGTCACATTAAATATTGTAAATAAAAAAGAATTACAGTGGAACCTCTACACACGAATGTATCTACATCCGAATTTTCCACCATCTGAAGTAAAATTCGAGCAAATTTTTTACTCTACACCCGAATTCTATTTCGACACACGAAGTAAGCAATTTTCGTCGTACCGGTTGTATCCGAATTTTTCGACACGCGAAGTACAATTCGAACACGTTCCTACTCTAGACCCGAATGTTTTTTTCGACACCCGAAGTAAACAATACTCGTACGCGTAGTCGGTTCTCATAGCGCCTGAAGTGTTTTTTATTTCCGCCGATAGAAGGTAGCACTTCGACTTCGACCTCGGAGGGACCCTCAATTAGCACGGCTCGGGTCAGTCCTCTGTTCTCGTCGGCTTCTTGCGGTTGTGCCCTGTGCGTTCTGCTATTAACTGTTTTAATTGTGATTTTTTTACGTGCATCCTTTAACGGTAATTTACGTAAAGTATGGGTCCTAAAAGGCTTAGTTTTGCAAGTGGTAGTGGTAGTGGTGAGAAAAGGAAGAAGGAAATGCTTTCTTTAGACGTAAAGCAGGAAATTATTGAAAAACATGAGCGTGGCCTCCGCGTGAGTGAACTTGCTAAACAGTATGGCCGTAATATGTCGACGATCTCGACAATCCTTAAACAGAAGGAAGCTATTAAAGCAGTGAAACCTTCTAAGGGGATCACCATAATTTCAAAACGCCGTAGCCCTATCATAGAAGAGATGGAACGACTTCTGCTAGTGTGGATCAAGGACAGAGAGATCAATGGCGACACCATCACTGAGACCGTCATCTGCGAGAAAGCGCACGCCATCTTTACGGACTTGAAGGAGGAGAGCTCTGGGGGTGATGCTGGGGAGAGTTCAACCGAGCCTTCTTCAGATGATTTCAAGGCATCTCGTGGCTGGTTTGAGAAATTTAAGAAACGGTCCGGGATTCATTCAGTTGTTCGCCACGGAGAGGCTGCTAGTGCGGACACAAAGGCTGCAGCTGACTTTGTCACGAACTTCGAAAGGATCGTGCTGGAAGAAGGCTACGTAGAGCAGCAAGTGTTTAATTGTGATGAAACCGGGCTGTTTTGGAAGAAGATTCCCAGTCGAACCTACATCACCGCCGAAGAGAAGAAATTGCCTGGGCATAAGCCAATGAAGGATCGGTTGACTCTTGCCCTATGTGCCAACGCTAGCGGGGACTTTAAAGTCAAGCCCTTACTGGTTTACCATTCCGAGAACCAAAGGCCTTTAAGGCACACAACGTCGATAAGGACCAGCTTCATGTTTTCTGGCGATCCAACTCGAAGGCCTGGGTCACTGGGCAGTTCTTTGTGCAATGGGTTAACCAAGTTTTTGGCCCTTCTGTGAAGAAGTATCTTCATGAACAGAAATTGCCTTTAAAGTGCCTGCTATGCCTTGACAATGCACCCGCTCACCCCCCCCCCCCCCCCCCCGGACTTGAAGATATCTTCGATGAATTTAAGTTCATAAAGGTGCTGTATCTTCCACCAAATACCACCTCTATCCTCCAGCCCATGGACCACCAAGTCATCTCTAATTTTAAGAAGCTGTACACCAAGCACTTATTCAAGCAGTGCTTTAATGTAACGCAAAGCACCAACTTAACTTTGAATTTTGGAGGAGCCACTTCAACATCGTGCACTGCTTGAAGATCATAGATCAGGCTTGGGTGGGATTAACTCGACGGACCCTCAATTCTGCCTGGAAGAAGCTGTGGCCTGATGCAGTTTCTCTTCGAAATTTCGAAGGTTTTGACCCCAAACCTTATCCCGTGGTGGGTGCAGCGGAAGCCGTAGAGGAAATCGTCTCCCTTGGCAAGTCCATGGGTCTGGAGGTCGACGCAGATGACGTTACGGAACTCGTCGCCGAACATCACGACGAACTTACCACAGATGAGCTCAATGAACTCCATGCTATGTCTGAGCACAAGACATGGTCAACTTCATGGACAAATACCACCCAAATAAATTGCAGGTGTGTCGTGTAGTTTCGCAGTTCAATGATGTTTGCCTAACTAACTTTCAAAACATTCTGAAAAGCCGTACCAAGTAACTATCTATCGATAATTTCTTTAAAACAACTACGAAGCGAACTCGTGATGAAGAGGATGTAATTGATTTGAAGAAAACGGCAAAGAGTGAAGCGGAAGAAAGTGAAACAAAGAAAATGGCAAAGAGTGAAGCGAAAGAAATTCAGTTAATTTTAAGTGTAGTGAGTGAAAGTGATCAAAATTAATCATCAAAAAGAAAAAAAGAAAAAGTTAAAAAAATATAAAATATAAATAAAAAAAAAATAAGCTAAGTTATGTTTAAAGTTCACTTAGTGTAAGTTAGAATAAGTTACGGTGGTGTACGTTTATCCTAGTTAACCTCTCTACCTCCTCGCCGCCCGTCCGTCTCCTCGCTGCGTAGCAAGACCAACAACACCTGCGCTGGAGTTTCTAAGGTAAAGTGACGCTAAAAACCCGTTTTTTATTTATCATTTTTTGCTAATTCTTCTTATTTACATGTCTATTATCTAATTTAGTGTGCATTATTCTCATGGGAAATTATGTGTAGTAGTTTATTAAGAAGTTATCATAGGTTTTTGGGCTCAACCACGGATTAATCCTATTTCAATGCATTCTTATGGGAAAATTCGTTTCTACATCCAAACATTTTCTACATGCGAAGTTGGTTTTGGAACGGATTAAATTCGTATGTAGAGGTACCACTGTATTAAAAATACAGTTTTGTATTTTCTGTAAAAACATTCTTATAAATTGTTCTATTTGTATTCAAGCACTTTCTGTTCCTGTTTAAATGTTCCTTGGACATTCTCTAGTCCAGTACTTTA
Source organism: Palaemon carinicauda (assembly GCF_036898095.1). Lineage (NCBI taxonomy): Eukaryota > Metazoa > Arthropoda > Malacostraca > Decapoda > Palaemonidae > Palaemon > Palaemon carinicauda. The sequence continues at coordinate 36,203,130 of NC_090761.1, forward strand.
AAAAGTTTACATTTGTTCTGAAAAGAATGTAACAGATGAGAGAATCACAGCTGTTCATACAGTCAACATCTGCCCGCTATTTTATATTGGTGCTTAATTATGGTGTAAAGTTATTATTATTATATATCAGTGTTTCCTTATTCTTGTGCCTGGATCTTGGAGTTATGGGTTATTAGATTATTTATTAAGTGGTATATTAAGTGCTAAATAAAGTTAAGTTTAAAGTGAACATAATTCAGTGATAAACTACAACAGACATATTTTGTTTCGGTGGTAATTTTTTTACTATTGCCTGCTGACTTGTATTATAACAAGGCCATTGCATCGCTACCATACCAACTGGTAAAGAATATACTTGCAGTGGTGACTATATATATATATCCATATATAGATATATAAATGTATATATCTACACAAACACACACACATATATAAATATATATATATATATATATATATATATATATATATATATATATATATATATATATATATAAATATATATATAAATATATATATAAATAAATATATATATAAATAAATAAATATATATAAATAAATATACATATATATATAAATAAATAAATAAATGTATATATATATATATATATATATATATATATATTTCTTCAAAAAGGGCCAAAAAAAGAAATAAAGGAAATATTAAAACATGTTAAACTGTATAAATCTATCTATCTAAAAATATACACACACACACACACACACACACACACATATATATATATATATATATATATATATATATATATATATATATATATATATATATATATATATATATATATATATTCTATCAAGAAAGATAATGCAATAAAGAAAAAACTTATGATTAAAATACATATTTCTATTTTATCAAATTCGTCTTCTCATCATATTCTGCCCAGTAATATCGACCCCTGTTGCACTTGCTGAAATTGAGACTGGAAATTTGTACATCTATTTTAAAATAGATTTATACAAAAAACATAAATAGACGGAATTTTTTCTTTTGTTATCTCAACAATCTTTGTTGCTATGAACATGGAATTTTACGAAAGGTTCATGCTTTCATGCTTTCAAGCACGAACAATTAAGCGCTGGTTGACTCGCACGCCAGTACTTGTAATGATGATGATTTACTTACTCACATTTGACTTCGTCTAGCATTCTTTTCTGCTCAGAACTGCTACAGTTAATTATCTTGTTCTTAGAAGAACGCCATACGTACATACATGCATACATACATACATGCATACACACATACATACATCGTGTAGTTCTAGACATCAAGTCATTCATCAATCACTGGCACGCTCACAATTTAAATTTTAAAGAAGAAGAAAAAATAGATTTGGAATTCTGCTGGTCTACTCACTTTCAAGAAGCTAACAAAGAGTAATTTCCATAATTTAGAAATTTATATTTAAATAAGATAAGAATAAGCAACAAAAAACAACGTAGCAATGAATAATGACATAGATGGTGGAAGATAGAAATTTTGGAATGGTATTGGTATTTAGGTGTGATAAGTCTAGGCTCTAGGGACGGGGGCTGATTTCAACCTGCTCAACAATAGCATTTACTCTAAGTTTAAACAGATGAAGTTCAACCGATTCAATGACATCAATAGGCAGATATTTCTACAATTTAGTTGCAACTGGAATAAAATATCTTTAATAGCTCACTGCCTGGCATTGAACCACTCACAAAGCCTTGTCCACACGATCGAGCATGCCCGACGGGCAAACAGTGATACCAGACCACAATAGTTAGTGAAAATGAGGGTTGATGACGTCAGAACCGGAAAAACGAAAGGCAGGGATCTGGCAACACTGTATGATGCCAGATCCCAGTCTGTGGTTTTCACTGCTTCTGACGTCAATAACCCTCATTTTCACTAACTATTGTGGTCTGGTATCACTGTTTGCCCGTCGGGCATGCTCGATCGTGTGGACAGGTCTTAAGAAATGCAAGATTTAATGCTTTAAAGACCGTTCATGAATTACAGAGGCAAGGGACAGTGACAATGACCTTGCTACCAGCACAATGACCTAAAGACTGACCATTTATACATATGATCAGCACCCAATCACCCTCTCCAACCAAGCTGGGTACAGGGAGGACCAGGAAATGGTTGTTGATGACTCAGCAGGTAGTCCTATAAGCTCCCCCAAAAACCTAATCCTTATCTCATAAGGATTGTGAGGTTACTATGCCTAGTAACATGTAGATCGTTTGGTCGGGGAATATGTGAAAGGGTGACAAAAAATATTAATGATTTTATTTACTGTGTCAATTACGGTGCCCTATGTCGACACTAAAATTATTATTATTATTATTATTATTATTATTATTATTATTATTATTATTATAATTATTATTATTACTATCATTATTATTATTATTACTATTATTATTATTAGCTAAGCTACAACCCTAGAATGAAAAGCAGAATCGTAAGAGTCCAAGGGCTACAACAGGGCAAAATAGCCCAGAGAGGAAACGAAAGAAGGAAATAAATAAACTACAAGAGAAATAATGAACAATCAAAATGATATATTCTAGGAATAGTAACAACATTAAATTAGATCTTTTATATATAAACTAATAAAACCTATGGGATAAGTAGTTTACTGGACCTCAAGATTTTATTCTAAAGTTTCCTATGAGAGCCGTCTGCTGAAAAGCAAATAGAAAATTAACATGTAATAACAAATGAGAGGGTTAGAAAATGTCCTCAGGATAAACATATTTCTTAACATCAAGAAAGCTTGTGTTTCTAAACGGAAAATTTTATAGCCATTCAAGATGAGGAAGACTCGATGATTCTCAGAAATCAGTTCTCAGATAATTTTAAACGAGTGGCATTCAATAATAGATATCAACAAAAAAACATCCAGATTAGGATTGGCTAGATATCCTGGACACCCACGAATAATAATATTTTGAGTTTTGTAAATCTTTAAATTCTCTTTGAATAAAATCTACTATTAATTAATCTTAATTTATATCCCTATTAAGAAACTCTACATCTTACAAGTTTATTGTCGAGGAATGGGATCGATGTAAAGAGAATAGCACAATCTGGCAAGGAAAGAATCAAGTGAAACCTTCAAATTTATAAGTTTCCTTCCTTTCTTTAGAAAGCCTACATAGTATCTATAGCAAATTATGTCTTCCAATTTACATAGCGGTTTCATACAAAAATGTTACAATTTAGATAAGTATTCAAAGAGTGAATGAAGGATGCAAAGTATTGAGGGGCTGTGAAGGGAGTAGTGAAAAAATAGAGGGTTGGGCATGAATGTAAAGAGAGTTCTGTATGAGAAAGTGATTGTACCAACTGTAATGTATGGATCAGAGTTGTGGGGAATGAAAGTGACGGAGAGAAGGAAATTGAATGTGTTTGAGATAAAGTGTCTGAGGACTATAGCTGGTGTATCTCCAGTTATAGGGTTAGGAACGAAGTAGTGAGGTTGAGAACAGGTGTAAGAAATGAGTTAGCAGCTAGAGTGGATATGAATGTGTTGAGGCGGTTTGGCCATGTTGAGAGAATGGAAAATGGCTATCTGCTAAAGAAGGTGATGACTGCAAGAGTTGATGGGAGAAGTACAAGAGGAAGGCCAAGGTTTGGCTGGATGGATGGAGTGAAGAAAGCTCTGGGTGATAGGGGGATAGATGTGAGAGAGGCAAGAGAGCGTGCTAGAAATAGGAATGAATGCTGCTTCCTCCGGTCGCCTTGGAGGTAGCAGCAGTATGGGATTCAGCGTTATGAAGCTTCATCTGTGGTGGATAACGGGGGAGGGTGGGCTGTGGCACCCTAGCAGTACCAGCCAAACTCGGTTGAGTCCCTAGTCAGGATGGGAGAAGCGTAGAGAGGAAAGGTCCCTCTTTCTACCCTCAAAAATTGGGGAAGTGCCTTAGTATATGTATGATGATGTATTCAAAGCTTCATATCCCAGTTGAATTTTGTCTATGATTCAAAGGGTAGTGACCATTTTCCTGCTTGAAAACATCCATCAACGAAAGATGAAAAAACTATGGTATTATGAAGTTGTTTGTTGATAAAAACACAATTGAGTAAAGTTTTTCTTATTTGTACCATTTAATCTAATAATCCTTATTTCTCAATACAACACTCTATTCATTTTAATCATCTTGATTTTTAATTGAATTTTGGCTTTATTGCATATGTTATGCAAGTCCTCATGGAACAGCAAACGTGTACAAAACAGGAATTACGAATAATTAAAGATGGCTGAATGAAGATTGGAAAAATGATACGTGACAAATAAAGAGTTGAATAAAGACAGCCAGAGAATGAAGCTTACCCACGTTATTTTCTTGTATATTTTTCTCGCTAAATAACACAATACCCAGGAAAGGTTTGTGCGAATTTCCTTAAGAAACACTTGGGGGATCGTTTGGTGGCTTCTTCGTCAGTTTCCTGACAGTTATACTCGATCTAAAATAGAAAATACAGTGGAGTCAGTGGAGTTTCAGTAACACTTGGAGATAAATGCAATGAACAACATCAATATTTGAGATTGGCGTGGAAATATACTTAACTAGAGTAGATTATCATCCAGAATTTATAGAAAATGGAAGATATTGCCTTTTAATATTATATTATACATGATTCAAAGGCCAATGCTAAAGACAATTTGAGTACTTAGTCAATCAATTAAATTTTTATTTTTCATTTTTTAACAAATTGCAAACTGATGTCATATTTTGAATGATAGTCTTTCACTTTGCTAAACTGCTAATTCCGGACTCTTGAGTCTTAATTTTTACCATAGATTTCCTCAGACGGACTGGGGAGCAGCCAGGCTGGCATCTCATCGTGGGTGTAAGGGCTTTACACCTTCGGGATCCGTCTATCATCACGTCGTAAATCCAGATTATGCAGTTCTTCTCAGATACTGGGGAAAAAAATTATGTACTAGATGGGTATGAGAAGTTAGAGAACTTGTAAGATATATTCTTCGGGATGTCTTGCTTTCTTTATTTAAAAGAATGGTGTTATGCTTTCATCAACATTTTGTTTCGTGTTCATTACATATTATCCTAAAATTGGGTCTTAAATAGACAAAATAGGTCAATCTCATTGTTTGTCATCTACTGCTTTATTATTTGATATATTACTAGTATTTATCTCTTTTAACAGACTAAGATTAGTTTATTTCAAAGTCTTCGTAGTTCGTTGGGACAGACTCACTGGGTGTAATATTTCAAAAGTTATGTTGAAAAACCATACTTTAAAAGGGGAACAAACACAAGAACACCACCTAACCTAAGGTTCCTCACCTAACCTAACCTAGGAGCCGTATCCTTACCTACTTGCTAATCGAGAAGACTACGGCCCTCTGCGACTCCCCCTTATAATGCCTTATCCTTAGCTTACCTTAAGACTAAGTCTAAACCCTGTGTTTGCTTTCCAATCAGCTTCAATAATGGCAAAATAACACTAAATCATAATTCTTAAATCTTAAAACTAGCTTCAAATTATCGTATTTCAGACCAAGATGAACAACACATTTGAAGAGTAATAAGAATGTTTACGGCTGTCCCAAAGAACTATATCCACCCCTTTATTTCCTCAAGGCTAACTACTGTAGTATTCACTATTATTCCAGTTTGTTATGGTGTAAAAGTGTTAATCTTCTTAAAGAAACAGAGTACTCACACTGAGGGTATGACACGCCAGTTGGTACGTTAGAATATTTAGGGCAATTCTCTTGATAAGCTTGTACTTTCTTCCTTTTTGCAAGTAAAGAGAAACCACGACAGCCTTCTCCTGGAGTTTTCCAGGAATTAACGAATAGTTCTGGATCTGTATAGAGGCAACCTTTGGGACCTTGCATCTCGCCCGTTTTGTCTCCATCGAAGTTTCCACATAAACCAATTACATCGTTTTTGAACATTGAGTCCTCCTGTTGGGTATTAGAAGGAACTTTTAGTTACTCCTTGTTTGTGATTTAAAAGTAAAATGTTTCATAAAAATGACTTTTTGTAAAAATACCTAGCGATTTAGTGTTTTTTTATACCTATCAATATACTATTTTTTTAGGTAGTTTTCAGGATAAAACTGGATAAATACACAAATATAAATAAAACACCAGGAGATTTCAATGAATAATAGAAGAATAACAATGAACATTACATACCAATGAATAGACAACTGTACCGGTGCATGTGAATTAGTAAAATCAACTATTATAATAATTTTAGTCACAAGGTTTCAAAATTAACAGATACACATTAAAGTTTGCTTTGAAACCCACCATGAAGTAGACTGCCTCATCGGTGATCTTCAAAAATGTTCCAGTTATGAAATATATTGTTAAAATGGAGCCGTCATGAACAAAGTTGATGTCAAATCGTGGGTCTCTTTTACTGTAGTCTTCGCCATTTACCTGTGAGAGAGAGAGAGAGAGAGAGAGAGAGAGAGAGAGAGAGAGAGAGAGAGAGAGAGAGAGAGAGAAAGAAAATTATTAGTTTGTTTTAACAGCTTTAGTGCTAAGATGAATATTTTGTTCGCCATATTTATTAGGAATTCTATCAGTATTTGAAACACTGTCACTGGTGCCTACAAAAACATTTAAGACATCACTCTATAAACAGTTGTGCCTTTATTCATTAATTCGAATAATTATTTCTTGGTTGCTTTCTCACTAATGCATTAACATGTAAAGAGTGTTTTATTGAGTATTAAGGTCATTAAGTTCTGAATCTCATCTTTTCTTAAATCTGGCATCATTCGCAACACAAAATAAATTCTTCAATATTAAATAAGTCTTATTAGCATTAAGTTTGCAATAGTTTCCTTTAGGTATAATGACTGTAATATGATTAGTAGAGACGTATGTATAAACGTATGATAGAAACCTGCTCCAAAAATTAAAAATAATGGAATAAAGGTGATCACAGTTATTTCTTGAATAAAGTAATGGGGGTGAAAAGGTAATATGAATTATACACAGCACCCATGGACTGAGTAGTCTTTACCTTCTGGCCTCATGTAATCTCAACTTG
>NC_090761.1:36215167-36245167 GCF_036898095.1 Palaemon carinicauda
ACAAACTATAATTGTTACGCTAAACAAGGTAAAAATATGAATACTCATTGCGATTTATTATCAAATTATTACAAAATGGCTTAAGTAGAACCTCAAAAACTTTTCTTAAACTATTTATTGGTTAAAATCCTGTAGAAAACAAAGCAAGGTAAAGTTAACGAGATATGAAAGGGGGCGTGAGGGGACGAAAGGAGCAAATGAAAAAGCTCTGGAAGAAGCAATACAGTTGGTGTTCACAAAAACAATGCAGAGATCATTTATTAATATCGACAGTTAGCTTCGTCGACGCGTGCTGTAAACAAGAGAAATGTTTTTCGGATCAAGAAACATAAGATATGTCACAATCATGTACAGTTTCGATTTAACATCTCTCTCTCTCTCTCTGACAACTGCCTTACTTAGGCTCGCTTCACAATAGCGGTTTGATAACGAGCGGTTTTGTTCGAGCGGAATAGATATCAAGATTAATGAAGCCTTCACACACCACCCGCGCGGAAGAATTTCCGCTCGGCAGTGATTTTTTAGCCGCGTGCACTGCTAACCCGTACGGTTCCAGTATAACGTCTTTTAGAAACTACAAGGTCGTGGTAGGTAGTAGAGGTAGTAGTTTTGCCAGGGCACCAGCCACCCGTTGAAATACTACCGCTAGAGAGTTATTGGATCCTATGACTGGCCAGACTACTACATTGGATCCCTTTCTCCAGTTACGGCTAATTTTTTCTTTGCCTATACATATACCGAATAGATTGGCCTATTCTTTTCACATTCCTCTGTCCTCATACACCTGATAACAGACATTACCAAACAATTTCTCTTTACTCAAAGGGTTAACTACTGTAATGTAACTTTTCAGTGGCTACTTTCCTCTAGGTAAGGGTAGAAGAGACGCTTTAGCTATGGTAAGCAGCTCTTCTAGGAGAAGGACACTCCAAAATCAAACCATTGTTCTCTAGTCTTGGGCAGTGGCATAGCCCCTGTACCATGGTCTTTCACTGTCTTGGGTTAGAGTTCTCTTGCTTGAGGGTACACTCGGGCATGCTGTTCTGTCTTGTTTCTCTTCCTCTTGTTTTTATGAAGTTTTTATAATTTATATATGATAGACCTGATTTGATATTGCTAATGATCTTAAAATGTTTTATTTTGAATATCATTACTTTCCTTGTAGTTTATTTATTTCCTTATTTCCTTTCCTATTTTTTTCTGTTGGAGCCCTTGGGCTTGTAGCATCATACTTTTCAAACTAGGGCAGTAGCTTAGACAGTAATAATAATAATAATAATAATAATAATAATAATAATAATCCGCTCGTGTGAAGACACGCCTTCTAACGAGCGAAAATTTTCCCTCGCGAACAAAATCCTCTTGTGTGAAGCAACTTACGTAAACGGAAACTTTTGTCTTACCTCCTTCCAATGAGCTTTGATATGTATGTTATCGTAGAGAGGCGATGTTATGACGTCAATAGGTAGATGGGTTGACCATGGACCACAGTCATCAGCTAGCAGTTTTCTGGCCAGATTCAGTTGCTGTGGGCTCACATCGAGCGTGCCCTGAGTAAGACAGTGTTGGTGTTGGTTGAATGACCAGAAACAAAACCGAGAAAATTGATTTGATATAATCTGTTGAAATCAACAAATTGCCATTTTTCTCTTTTTATCTGTTTCTCGGACATAGAGATGTATATATACAAATATATAATATATATAGATATATATATATATATATATATATATATATATATATATATATATATATATATATATATATATATAGCTATCTATCAGTACATAGTTTGTATATTGTTGCCTTAAAACCTTGGTTAAAAAAAATAGATGATTCGTTTTAATGCATTTATGTATTTGAAATACAATTGTATAATTTGAAGTATAGCATAATTCTAGTCTGTAACATGATCTCAGGGTAGAACTCTTAATTAATGAAAAAGAACTTACCTCAATTTCCAAACCTGCCGGCACATCGCACTGAAGCCCTCCATCAAGAGTGATTTTTAGGGAGGAAGCGAAATCTGCTCCTAATACATCGTCGGCTGATGCAAATGGAAGGAAGCGAGGCTTGACCATCTGGATGTTCAAACATGTCTGTGGAATAGTAATAATAATAACTATAAAGCTAATGATAGTAGTAGAAATATCATATTTAACACGAAAAGGAGACAAATGATTAGCAACAGCCATCACCAGCACTATCATTAGCAATGACATCAACGGCAATCATTAAATTGGAATAGAATAACGTTTATCATCGAGAAATAAAATCATTCTTTTTTTTTTTTTTTCAAAAACAGCCCCATTATTAATTACAACAGCAATAACATTTTTTTTATTAATATAACCCATAACATCTAGCAATGACTGATATGGTTAATACTAACGTTAACAGGAAATGTATTTATGATACCAGCAATAGGACTGACTGTGGTATACTGCATGACATGCAAATAAAAATTTACCTAATGTCTCTAAAAGTAACTCTGTAACGATCAATACTTTACAAGATGAAGAATAAGTATAATAGACTACCGTTTCAGTTTCCCCTAGAGATCCTTCAGGAACGTCCTTGATCCAGGCGAATTGGAACTTATTGTCGACTTGAGAGGAAGACTTGCTTGTCGCCCAAGAAAGAAGAGCTGCATACTTCCTGTTTTCGGTTCCTTCCAAGTCGATGTCGAGGCTCAAGGTCTTAACGTAGCCTCCTGATACTGCAGTTGAAAAATTAAGTTCCAAAGTTAGTTTATATTTGCACAATTAACAAATTAAGTATTACCCCACTGAGTTATCTCCTGAGCAGCTGGAGGATTTGGCAACTGAATGGAGAAACGAATGATTATCGCAGAATGACAGGAATCTTTGAAATATCTGCATTAAACCGTGATGATAAAGCACACATCAAACTTCCTAGTTGACGATAATCGAATGATGATTTAACTTCTTAAAATATGTTTGCTTAGTAAAATTTAACTATTGCATAATGTATTCTTCCATCATGAGATCTATTTTCTAAACCAAGAAGAAAATCTTCTCTCCTAGGATATGATGGTGGTCCATTGGCTATGATATTTTTGTCAAATAATACGGCCCTTGCTAAGTTTAAGATACCATTTCCTACAATACATAAATCAAGCAATACTGATGTATTCACTGTAAGATACTCGACAAGGTGCAAGTGAGATATATCGGTTCTAAATAAAATGAATACTAAAGTCACTATCTACTCCATACACTACCTTCAATGTTCATATATCGACTAACAGTACATTTCTGTATGTAAATATTTTCAACTTGATAAACGACTGTTTTCTGTTTACAGGGGCTATAATCTATATTTCATCGTAGCTATTGTTAGTCGCAAGTATGAGGAGGAATAAAAAAATCATATTAATCTACATAAATAAATGTACAAGTTAATCATAAATAAATAAGTAGCGAATCAAAACCATGAAAGCAAAACTGAAAAACGTAGTATCAATTCAGCTAAGTGAGAATAAGCAGGGAAACAATATAGCTTTAATACCAGTTGATGAGGATTTTACAAGTCATCATGAGAGATTTATAGCCTTGTTTCTTACCTCCAAGAATCTTCTCTTGATATCGTGCTATTCTTTGGCTGCTACGACTTTCCTCTTCAGCACCAAAGTCCTTCAAAGAGAAAATTGGAAGGCATTGTGGTGTTATGATGTTTTGGGTCATATAGATTTATTTCTTTGATAACAATAAAAAAAAACGGTAAGATATTCTCTGGCTATTTGTTATAAATGAAATAGCTCCAAACAATATGATAAGGCTTGAAGGCTGTATGCTAGGCTTTTATCTTTAAATGAATGCTAATTTTTCCGTTTAGTGAGTTACATTTCAGTGAAGATGTAAAATATATCCTGCTACTTGTATGAATGAAAGGGTAAATAATTGTATGAAATAAGTGTTGTGATAAGGTTTAGCTCTAACTAATTTTCATAAATCCAACTGATAGTTTGACTAGGTTTCAGAAAATAGAAAGATTTTGGGATATGAAATTCTTCAGTACAGTGACAAATCTGCATCAGATTCTGCATAGAAAACGAATGACAGAGAACTGTAAAAATAAATTAGTGCAATGGCAATTATATAAAAATATTCACACAAAGAACCCTACCTTGAGGTCGGAGGAAGAAGACTGAGAGAACTCTACATTGTCAATTCCAGAGGAAAACTGAGACATTTGAGAAAAGTCATAATCGTCAGCCCCTTGAGACGATTGGCCTGATGTAAGGTCACCCCTTTCCTGAACTTGGATCTTTTCCAATGACCCTATGGGAAAGGTTAAGAAATTTAGATGAGTTTTGTTGCTGAGCTGTCTTTATGACGTAGAACAGGGCCTTGTTCAGTGGAACGATCACATGGTCTTGACCTTAATATCATACACCAAACATTAGGATCATCTCTCTCTCTCTCTCTCTCTCTCTCTCTCTCTCTCTCTCTCTCTCTCTCTCTCTCTCTCTCTCTCTCTCCACACACACACACACACACACACACACACACACACACACACACACACACACACATATATATATATATATATATATATATATATATATATATATATATATATATAATATATATATATATATATATATATATATATATATATATATATATATATATATATATATATATATATAGATAGATAGATTTATGGTCTGCAGCCTAAAGTATATGGTTAAAATTCAATTTATGTTTTATTTAAGGCTTAGAATTTACATACCCCTTAATAAAAAACTACTCATAAATAATAGACAGTTACAATAGTGTCTTTGTAAAATATCTCAAATGGTTAAACGATTAATTATTTGAAATATGAAGTGTAGAAAATTTTGAAATGAAAACTGATCAATACTGACCATAGCTGAATACAAATGATGCGGACTTAGTTGTTGAAGCCTGAGGATCATGTACAACACGATACTCAAATGAATCCATAGAGGGATAGAACAAGTTGAATCCACCAGAACTGAAAAATAGAAAAAGACATAATGTAGCAAGTGTAGAGAGTAACATGATTACCAAACAGACAAAATGGCGAAAATGGCTGCTCTGATTTAATCTTGGAAGTTGGTAAACAAGGGGGTATCTTTGATAAATATTCTCTTAGGATATAAGAAGACTAATATCACTGCCAATTACATGCAATCATTCTGGTGACAAATATTTTGACTTTGGGTACAACAGCCTGATGTAGTTTTTTGGCTGAATAAAGTCCAAAAGGCCCCAATTGGTAATTAATTCCGTAATTCACATTATTTCGTCAAATATGTGATTGGGTAGGGTACACAATGAAAGCCTCTTACGTGATATTGATGAAAAAATATATTAAAATGCAAACTGAGTCAAACATGTATCACCATACCTATAAATCCTAATTGCCCCTTGATGTTAAAGCTGGTTGTGTATTTTGCTGATCAAAATGCGATTGTGACTGGACGGAGCTAGTTAACTGGATTGTATGGGATGGGGAGGGATGAGCGTGCTTTTCATTCAAAGACCACGGAAGAATAAATCAGTAGTAAACAACAAGAGCATACGGAGCAAGCACACTTACTAACATATTTCCCTAATTTTCAAAGGTAAAAAGATGTAGCATAAGTTTACGACATCCAAATAAAAAATTTAATTGTGACGGAGGTACCATCTATATACACGCTGTGACTCGCTAGTTACTAGGAACTAATCATATTCATATGTATTTCCTCCTAATTAATTAAGCATTTGTTACATTTACATTTCACCCATATTTCACACTTTCATTCCACGCCTAAGAATAGTCACATTTTGTGTAATTATATTTACAAGGCTTCAGTTCTTTTGAAAGCTTCTATTACTAATATACAAAACGGTTATGGGGCACACATAAAATAACTCATAAAAGTTCATGAAATATGAAAGAAAGTGGACGCACCTGAAGAGAGCTCGTTGACTGAATGGAAACTCAACATCACCATTCCATTCAGCCTCTAATTGTGTACCCAACCACGATGGAAGTATTTGTGACTTATACTGGAAAGAGAAAAGAAATAAGATAACATTTCAACCATTTCATACAATGTTGAGTACATTTTTGGGCTGACTTAAAATAAGTTAACATTATTTCAGGAATTGAGCATTTGCTTGGGTCCACTTAATTCATTGATTTCCAAATGATTACTTATTGTTTCCCAGTATAAACTAAAGACTTCTCTTACTTACCCTGTGTTGGCATTGGTCATATTTGCTGAGGTTGATAGTCTCTTCTTCTTCATAGTGAATGGCAGTTGGGAACGATCCATATTGAACCGTAGACTGATGGTTGTTACCTTGCATCACTGTGATCTAAGTTTCAGAATATTAGTAATTAAACAGAAACTCTTTGAATGGGTAAGTTAATCGCATGCACATTAATACTAAAGATCGAATGATGTCAGTATCAAAATAAGATTGAACCTGGCATGACTCGATAATACTTTCACCACTCTCAACAAGTATTATGAAAATAGAAGCCTGGTATTATTATTAAAAGAAGTCACTTGGTAGGCTTTATCTGTATTCAAAAAAAAAAAAAAAAAAAAAAAAAAAAAAAAAAAAAAAAAAAAAAAAAAAAAAAAAACATCAACAACAACAACGATGATTTCAAAACATTCCTGAAGAATAGACACCAGTAACCTCTCTTTACGTACTTTGGCATCTGACGAAGATGAAAATTTGAACTGGAGGTTCTTCTTTCGCCTGAGTTCTGCGTAGTAATACATCTGGAAGGGCAAGTGCGCGGATGCTACATTTTCAGATTTCGTTCCGACAGCGAACTTCTTCGACCATGGGACGAGCGTCTTCGTCTCGACTGTTTGACTCAAACTCAAGCTGGTGAATACAAATGAGAGCTCTATTACCTTCCGATAAACTTTATGATGAATGATGATGTTAGAAGTAACAAATGAAATAAATATCGATGAATGGGCAGGTCTGTAAGAATCGAGCTAAACTCAATCTCCTCCTTTTAATAATGGTTAAAATAAACTGAGGAATGACTGAATATTGGGGTAATTGTTTACATGTCATTTTTTTCAACTACAAAGAGAATAACTTTACTTCATATGAATCAAGAAAATGAAATTATATTAAATGATTGATTCAATGATTCCTTGTTTACTTTACTCTTAACGAAGTGACGATGCATAAAATGAAATAACTATTAACTCAGATGACACAAAACATTTTTTTTTCTGACTTTAAGTGTCAGTAACCGAAAAATAACGACGAGTTTGAAGTAATTTTTAATTGAAAATAAAGACAATCATTTGCTTGTTTTTCCCGTTCAGGTAAAATAAAATAAAAAAGAAGTCGTACAATAGAAGACAACTGTCTTGTGATAAGGACTCTTGAATGACTTCTTTTTAGAAGCTTTCTATTCTTGTTATTTTGTGTTCATGTTACTTAGATTTTACCAGAGTAAATAACTAACAGGAAAGAACAATAATCTCTTACGTGGAAAATAGAAGAGTTCGATACACATGAATACATTGACCAATAAATATGAATCATGCTCATGTGCCATAGCCTCTGTACTATATGGCTTGGGGGTACAATCAGGCACATTATCTTTTTCCTTCCTTCGTTTCCTCCACGGGCTATTTTTCTCTGTTGGAGCCCTTGGAATTATATGATCCTGGTTTTCCAACTAGGTTTGTAGCTTAGCTAATAATAATAATAATAATAATAATAATAATAATAATAATAATAATAATGTATGAAAAGCGATGGTAATGTGACACGTTTTTAGGTATCTTTTAGGTATTTCAACAAGTACAGTAGTCAGTATTGAACCTCAATGAACAAGCATGATTTGAATTTTATATCAACATCAAAAACTGTATTGTCCACAAAGGACCATATGTGATAGATTTTTTTTTAATTTTAGTAATATAGTGTTATGAAGAATATCGTAATTGATGCTGCAATTAAAATCTTGGTTACTATTGGTACTGCAACCACTATCTAACCAGGACTAACATCATTAGACCTACAGTGACAGTTTTCTTCTAATCAATTAAATCCCATTGTGTTTTCATTAGTGGAAAGGAAAGGAAAAATTACTTGAACTCTCACGAAATTAGTTATAATCTTTATAATTAGTTCTAAGATGACATAAAGAATACTCACTCTAGAACAAAGTTGTGGCTAAACAAAGAGATTCCCCCAGGCACGAATTCATTCTTCATCCAGATGGCACTTTGGATTGAATGCTGAAACACAAAAATCAAGGCAAACATATTAGGTGATGTTTGTCTAGTTTTAAGTGGCTGACTGAACGATTACGTAATTGCAGGTATTCTGCAAAATAATGAACATAGCCCTGAAAATTTAGCACAATTCTATAGTTAAGTCAAGATTCGAGTTGATATAAAAACAGCATTAGGGAAATTCCAACTTTCTTGCGTATTTCAGCACCCGAGTAAATAAAGTCACTCGACTAAATAAATGTAAAAGCAAATCCATGATGTTTATATTCAATTGTAGGGAGAATTGAATATTAAACGTCACAAAGTTCAAAAAGATGATTGATTTGATAAAAATTGTTTTCTTTGGTACTTCATAGTCAGATCTTATATGGTGTTTTACATAAATGACGAAGATTAATTATGAGTGTACATCATCATATGAGTAAAGGTAATGAAAATCGACATTCAATGATCATGAAATATATAGCACACACAAAAAACACACGTTTGAAGCTAATTCCTTAATCACAGTGAAGAACCCGAAACACTAGGCTTGGTGCATACCATACATACTGTACATGCAGACACATCTATCCATATATGCATACATACCAAGTATATACAGTATGTGTTATTATTTATGTTATTTCCTTTACATGTTCTCCTATATTCACAAACACTTCCATTTATTGATTCTTAAAATCTTCCATTCTTCACCTTCTCCTATCTCTTTATAGCTAAACCTGACTTAGAGTTCATCATTCCTTATTATCACACTTACCTTTATATCCATCTCAATAAATGTCTCCATCATCAGATACTTTCGACCACTCCTCTTCTCACTATCGTATCCAGAAACTAGCTTTTTCTTTATCAACACAAATTTCTCTTTCCCGAGGGAAGTTATGAACATTTCTCTTTAGAAATCAAATATTTTGACTTACACAATTCTAATTTACTCTAAAAACTTTGTAGCTACCTACAATGTCATCTTTTTCTGTGTTACCTTTTATCAACCACCTTCTGTGTAGTATATCAACAAGGCAAGTTTTCTTTAAAAGATAGAAATAAAGGTTTCTGTTATATATTTTTGCATTCCGGTACGTTAGCTGATTTTAATAGAAAAAAAAATTCTGCTGCATTCATATTTTCTCTACTCTCAACAGTCCCTGATATGTTCCTGATACTACAAGCACTGCCCTTACCTAGTTCTACATCTTTCAATTACCCTGCAAAATATCAACCCTTTTCCTTCCTAATGTTGCATACACTGTCACAAACACACACACACACACACACACACACACACACACACACATATATATATATATATATATATATATATATATATATATATATATATATATATATATATATATATATATATATATATGTATATATATATATATATATGCATGTATATATATATATATATATATATATATATGTATATATATATGCATGTATATATATATATATATATATATATATATATATATATATATATATATATATATATATATATATATATATATATATATAGACAAGAGAGAGTGAAGACTGTTAGGAAAATAGGTAACGGAAAGTATATGCGATACAGCATGACAGAAGCAAATACCCCATCAAGAGGTCAAGGCTATTCCGATATCTTGTTGATGACCAAGTATGTAGAGGTTCGAGAAACAGTCATACAAATTTGAATATTATCTGCATTATTATTATTTTTTTTTTTTTTTTTTTTTTTTTTTTTACGCACTGTAATCTGATTCCTGATTCAGTAGGCAAAGAATGAACTTGGAAGCGACTAATGCTAAATATTTTCTCCTAAGCTACTGGATAAATGAATATGAAATTGAAATAACAAAAATAATTTTTTTATCAAGGATTTACGTCAATGATATACATATAAGTCTAACACACCTCAGTACCTCATATCTCTTGTATTTTAAGTAAGAGCCTCAGAACAGATTAAACCACCAGTGCAATAAACACGACCAAAGTTGCGCAAAAAAAAGGGTTTACTTAATTGGTAGGCCTACTGGACTGTGTGGGTCCAGCAGGCGTTGTGAGAAGATCTGTGGGACCTTTGGTTTATTTCTACTAAACAGGAGACAAAAGGAAAAAGGCCAACTCCCAGGATGTGCACGTGGCCTTTAAAGACACTGGTAACAACATCATCATCTCGTCCTACGACCATTGACGCTAAGGACCTCGGTTAGAATTCGCTAGTCGTCTCTATATTGAGTTTTTAAATCAATACTTCTCCATTCATCATCTCTTACTTCACGCTTCATAGTCCTCAGCATTGTAGGCCTGGGTCTTCAAACTCTTCTAGCGCCTTGTGGAGCAATGTTAAAAGTTTTGTGAACTAATCTTTCTTGGGGAGTGCAAAGAGCATGCTCAAACCATCTCCATCTACCCCTCAACATGATCTAATCCACATATGGCAATCGAGTAATCTCTCTTATAGTTTACTTTCTAAACCGGTCCTGCCATAACTCCCAATATTCTTCTAAGGGTTCTGTTTTCAAATCTACAAAATCTGTTGGATATTGTTTCATTAGCATACCCTGATTTATGTCCATACAATGAAACCGATCTCACTAAGCTGATTTTTGTATGTAATTTCAGTGATTTGATTTCCAAATATTACTTAACCTAGCCATTGTCTGGTTTGCTTTTTTCTTCAATCTTTCATTAAACTCAAATTCTAAAGACCCTGTTAGAGATCATAGTTCCAAAATATTCACATGATTCTACCTTCTTAATCGTTTCTCCTTCCAATGATATTTCATCTTCCATTGCATATTCCGTACTCATCCTTTCTATCTTTCTTCAATTTATCTTGAGTCCAACCTCATGTGATATTTCATGCCTTCTGGTAAGCAGGCATTGCAAATTCTGCTAATAAGGACAGCGTCATCAGCGTACTCTAGGTCAGCTAATTTCCTATTACCAATCCAGTCCAATCCTTCTCCACCATCCCCAACTGTTTTATGCATTACATAATCCATGAGGAGGATAAACAATATGGGTGACAATACATCACCTTGGATTACTCCACTGTTTAATGGAAATTAATTTGATAGAACTCCACTAACATTAACTATGCACTTGTTATGCTCATGAACAGACTTAATCAAATTTACATATTTAAGAGGAACTCCATAATAGCGCAGGAGTGCCCACAAAATTGGCCGGTGCACACAATCAAAGTCTTTTTCATAGTCCAAAAATGCCAACAAAAGTGGATTTCTATATTCTACGCATTGTTGTACAACATGCCTCTGGTCAGCACAACTTCTACCTTTTCTAAATCCTGCTTGTTCATCTAGCAGCTTTTCATCAATCTTTCTCTCTCGTCTCTTTAAAATAAGCTTACTATACTGTATGTTTTCAGGATAACTGACGTAAGTGTGATGCCTCTGTAATTATTTTCACTAACACTCTTAACTCCCATTCATCAGATTTCGACTCTTCACACCACATTCTACAAAATAATCTCGTAATTATTCTAGGAGTCACTTCATTTTCGGCCGATATCATCTCATCAGTTATTTTATTGTATCCAGGGACTTTACATCTCTTGAGTTTTCTAATGATAGCTTCGACTTCAAACACACTGAATTCATTTATGGGCTCATCGAAGGTAACAATGTATAGAAAACGGTCAGAGAGAGAGAGAGAGAGAGAGAGAGAGAGAGAGAGAGAGAGAGAGAGAGAGAGAGAGAGAGAGAGCTGTTCTTAATAATAACGTCACTACTGATGACACATTAAAATAAACCACACATTTAAAAGAATTTACTAACTCTTCTCTTAACTCATTGTCTTCAGAATAAGGTAAAGACATTTTTACCTGAGTAATAAACGGAATCCCGAGATCGGTCGGCAGCGCCAGAGCGGACTCGGTGATTACGTTGAACTGTGGCTTAAATAGCAGACGGAATCGGAAAGGTTCAACAACTTCGAATAAGGAGGAGTACAAAGGGTCCCTTTCTGTGTTTACTGAAAGAAATATGATTGCGTTAGGTGTCAAAAGCGACCCAGTGGTTGATTCTAAATTTTGTATTCAGTATACCCACACACACACACACACACACACACACACACACACACACACACACACATATATATATATATATATATATATATATATATATATATATATATATATATATATATATATATACACACACACACAATGAAACAACAAATGCAGCGTTTCTAGTCCACTGCAGGACGATAGCCTCAGACATGTCCTTATTCATCTCTGGGGTTTGGTCATTTTTATCACCACGCTGGTCACTGAGGATTGGTGATGGTGGGAGATTTTAGTCTAATCAGTAACCTTAAACTAACCTAATATGGGTAGCCCTGACTAGTAGAGTATATATAAATACATAAACATACTTATTTGAAATATTTTTATATATGTACATATATACCATTAGTTTTCTCTTAGGCTACAAAAATATAAATCAATGACTTATTCATAAATTAGGAAGCTAAAATACTTTGCATTTTCAAGTTATATTTCTAAGTGTAACTAGAAGACTCGTTATCGAACTAAGTATTTGTGTATCAGATAAGGAATCAGTAGGTCAAATATATGCGGGGTTTTGAGGTGCTGCGCATGAATCAAAGTGATTGTAATTTCTTCTTCTTCTTCTTCTTATTATTATTATTATTATTATTATTATTATTATTATTATTATTATTATTATTATTATCATTATTATATTCTTTCAAACAATATACTATCCATATTGGTAAGTCTCCTCTAAAAATAATAAAGAAATGATTATAGTATAAAAAAAAATTCCCCACATAATAAAATATGGTAAGAGACAAAAATTTAGAGTAATAGTTACAACATCATCCAAATACTTTATTCATTTATTTGTTTCCTTTCCTCACCGGGCTATTTTTCCCTGTTGGAGGCCTTGGACTTATAGCACATTGCTTTTCCAACTAGGATTGTAGCCTAGTTTGTAATAATAATAATAATAATAATAATAATAATAATAATAATAATAATAATAATAAACATACAATTACAAAAAAAAAAATAAGGTCTACTGTGAATATAAACATATCGAGTTTATCAAAGGAAATATATAATTTGAAGGCAATGCGTTTTCTACTGTTTTGAATTAGGTTCTCTTGCATGCGGGTACATTCAGGCTCCCTATTCTATTTGTTTCCATAATTCCTTTCCTCGCTAGGCTATTTCCCCTGTTGGAACCATTGGGCTTATAACATCCTGCTCTTCCAACTAAGGGTTGTAGCTTAGTTAATAATAATAATAATAATAATAATAATAATAATAATAATAATAATAATAATACTAATGATAAAATAATAATAATAAAGATGATAATAACAACAATAATAATAATAATAATAATAATAATAATAATAATAATAATAATAATAAAGATAACGATAATAATAATAAAAATAATGATAATAATAATGATAATAATAAAATAATAATAATAATAATAATAATAATAATAATAATAATAATAATAATAATACACTCATAACCTTACCTTCCTCCACAAACAGAAACCAAGGAAGACTAGAGGTCGCCAGCATGATGTCTCTGACTGCCTCCTTCGTTGGGATTTGTAGATCGAGGTTTTCCTTCAAAAAAATTACAAAGCAAGAGTAAAGAAACTTTGTTCTTGACGAAAAAATATTTATTTTGTAATAAAAATATGCAAGGATCCTGGTCCTAAGTCAAAATTCCGAAAGGAATAAATTGAGTGGGTTAAACAAATAATTTAGGGTAGTAACTACCTTTGCTTCTCCATAAAATATATCTGAATGAATCGCTTGAAACTACTAAATTTGCATAATATTTTTTTTTTTCTAAATTCCTATAGAATTCATTGTTTTGTTATATTTCTTTGTTTGACGTTGAAACTTATATTCCTATAAGTTGTACAATTCTAAAATTGTATTGAAATCGACATGAAAAGAAAAATTAAGTTTGATATATGCACAAAAGTTATTCGTATCTTTCATAAGTGGTCTTTGGTAAGGTAAAAAAGAATATTTTTAATCACATATCTCTAGAAATATTAATCGTGTTTATCAACTGAAAGTGATATATGACAAAATAAGAACTCTGCAAATGCATTTCTCTATCAATTTATGAGAGAGAGAGAGAGAGAGAGAGAGAGAGAGAGAGAGAGAGAGAGAGAGAGAGAGAGAGAGAGAGAGAGAGAGAGAGAGAGAGAGAGAATAATTTATATTATTTTTGCAATGTCCACATCTCTTACCTTCATTTCATTATACATTCCAAAGACAACGTCGAAGGCTGTCCGATCTATAAGGTCTTGATTATCCACAAAGTATGACGTCAAAGCGTGGAATAGGTAGTACTCCTGCTCAGTTAGTTTCAAGTTACCCTTGAGTAAAAGTAATAGACAGGAAATTAGAGTTTATAAGGCATGGAACAAATTCAGGTGTCATGCTGATAAAGAAAGACTTGGAATGAAAAGTAGTATTTGAGTATCAAAGTCGAATAAGAAACTGGGCTAGAGTTGAATACAGGCAGAATAAAGACTATTATCCCGGTGTAGAAAGAAACGGATATTAATCTTGAAACCAAGAAAACAAAAACAGAAGTATAATAAAACGTGGAAAATCTAATGTAGATATTTAGGCATAATTAGGACTTAATCCAGCTTCTGGTGATCGTTCAGTTGATTATATCAGACTGATGGTTTAACTTTAAGATAGATGAAATTAAGAACCATCTAATGCAGATAATGTCGATTTCATTGAATTGCTGTGGTATAACGATCAAATTTACCCCGTTTATTTAACAAAAGCTGAGAATCCTGTTTAGAACAGAATATAATAATTACAATATACACATAAAACACTAAAAAATTAGTATAAGTAAAGTACAGGAAAGATATCTAACGAATACATAATCGACATTTATATCTGAAACACACAGGAGACTTCGTGTTCTATCTCCAGGTGACTAATGGGAAAGGCAGTAGTCGAAAAAAATATTCCTAGTCACAGTGGACCAAAGTGTAAGAATTGTGTACATGTTGAGAGAGTCAGAGTCTGTAACAAACATACCCGTATCAATGCAAGACTTCAAATCTTGATGAAGCATGCATTAAGATGATTGTGAAAACTTACTAGCATACGTAGATTACTTATTAAGAAAGACAGATAATCGTAAAATGTAAACGTAATATTTCCTTGAAATTTATGATAATTGAAGCATTAATAGCTGAACATTATCACCAATATCATAGTTGAGTTATATAGCCATTTCAAGTCATTTTAATTATCGAAAAGAAAAATACACAAAACCCTTTTATCCTCAAATAAATAACACTATAGACGCTTATAACCATCGTTCATTTTGCTTTTAAACGAACACATACTATTTGTATTAGGGATAATAACGTACTTATTCGCTGAAATAAAACTTTACACTCATCTCACCTGGATAGAGTTGGCAATTCCAAGAAACATTTGCTGGTTGATGCTGAAATAGATGTCACTAGGAATCACAAAATCGGAACTCGCTAGCCATCCGAAGGTGAACATTTGACCAAACTAGAAAAAAAAAAAAAATAAAAATAAATAAAAACACAAAAAGGTAAATATTTGCTAATACTAAACTCTGAGAAAAAAATAGAGAAATAGGGAGTGGTTAGAATTCCACAAACTTGGACACCAAAGAAACAATCAAAGGGGAATATTGGTTAAAACAGGGGAAAGCAATAGAAAAAAATACAAATTGCAAAAACAAAATAAAAATTGTTCGATAATGCAATACACACAATAGTGAAAATTCATCTCCTATGGAATAGAAACTATATTGACTTAATATGGGGTGGAATATAACTAATTGAAGGCACTAAACACGTGATAATATTGCAAAATAGTATCATAATCTGCTGATACCTAACCTGCAGTAAAATATTAATTTTGGTATAGCATGTTGAAAGTATAACAATGAAAGGAAATTCTTCATATCTTTATAATTAAGAAGTAGTTCATTGTATCTTATTAAATACAAAGAGTTACCCTATAATTGCAATGAATTATTCAAATAAATGATTTACTAAGCTTGAGAAACTTACCTGGTTTGAGTATTGGAAGTCTAGAAGATAATGATTGAGAGACAGACTGAGAGAAGTCAGAGATGCTGGTTTGATGAGATGTTCGACCCGAGATGCTACTTGTTGCCTTGATAAAGGAACGAAGGAATTAGTTCAGGATGTTAATGTCATAATCATAATTATTTCCAAATAAAACAAGATCACAATATATACGTGTATACATATACACCTTTCTCTCTCTCTCTCTCTCTCTCTCTCTCTCTCTCTCTCTCTCTCTCTCTCTCTCTCTCTCTCTCTCTCTCAATATATATTTATATATATGTATATATATATATATATATATATATATATATATATATATATATATATATATATATATATATATATATATATATATATATATATATACACGAACTATATTTGTTCTCAGAAAGTTTTTTTTTTTTAATTTTCATGAATTCTAACCACTCCCTATTTCTCTATTTTTTTCTCGGAGTTTAATATTAGCAAAATTTAGTTTTACTTAGATTTAAAGATATTTTTACAACCACAATGGTCCTTTTAAATATTACATTGTAGCAATACTATGAATAAACAAAACAAGCGAATTAATATAATTCCTTTAATGTTCCTATTGTTACTATGATAAAATTATCTGCAACTTATACTTACAACTTTCCCCCATCCTTCATTTGCGCTGCAGTCTTGATGGTGGAGGATATGAAGTTCCCAACTTTCTCTGAAGGATCCCGCCAAGTGGCCAAGGCCATTCGGCTCCACCAGGAGACGTTCGTTTCCCAAGTGGCCATCACTAAGAAGGCCACACTCCTCACTTCGTGGTGCTCCGCAACATTCTCGAAAATTGGCATCAATAAACCCATGATCTGTATTCGCAAAGTATTCAAAGGCTTGAAGAATTATTTGTATCTAGAAAATTGGCATCAATAAACCAATGATCTGTGTTCGCAAAGTATTCAAAGGCTTGAAGGATGATTTGTGTCTAGAAAATTGGCATCAATAAACCCATGATCTGTGTTCGCAAAGTATTCAAAGGCTTGAAGGATGATTTGTGTCTAGAAAATTGGCATCAATAAACCCATGATCTGTGTTCGCAAAGTATTCAAAGGCTTGAAGGATGATTTGTGTCTAGAAAATTGGCATCAATAAACCCATGATCTGTGTTCGCAAAGTATTCAAAGGCTTGAAGGATGATTTGTGTCTAGAAAATTGGCATCAATAAACCCATGATCTGTGTTCGCAAAGTATTCAAAGGCTTGAAGGATGATTTGTGTCTAGAAAATTGGCATCAATAAACCCATGATCTGTGTTCGCAAAGTATTCAAAGGCTTGAAGGATGATTTGTGTCTCGAAAATTGGCATCAATAAACCCATGATCTGTGTTCGCAAAGTATTCAAAGGCTTGAAGAATGATTTGTATCTAGAAAATTGGCATCAATAGACCCATGATCTGTGTTCGCATATCATTAGGTTTTGGAAATAAAGTGAATCGACTTAAAATCTTCATGGCTGCAAGTACCACCTCAGGGTTTGTGATCGTATAATATTGTATAGTGTCAAAATACATTCACTATAAATTTGAATATCCAAGAATATAATAAATATAATTCAAATCTTTTAGATTACAGGTTTATCAAGTTTGAATATTTTCGAATTAAGTTCATATGGCAGATAAGACATAGACCAACATTAAATCAATTGCAAAACTATAATTATTCAACCATTCTAAACACCATGGAAGAAGTGAATAGCTTTACCTGTCCCAGGGCTGTTTTCGGCATATTGGCCTTACTTAAACTCCAGATGGCCGCTTTTCTAAAGAAAGTGTATTCTACTTTGTTTCCTAAAATGTATGGCTTCAAGACGTTGATGGTGTGGGGCGTTCCAAGTACACTCAGAGCGTAGAGGCGAACGAATCTTTGCCAGTGATGGGATGTCTCGTTCTGGGAAGGCAAAGGAGTTTGTTTTAGATATCAGTCATATGCATTTGTGATAGATCAAATACTGCATACATTATACAGTATATATATATATATATATATATATATATATATATATATATATATATATATATATATATATGTATATATATATATATATATATATATATATATATATATATATATATACACACATACATATATATAATATATATATACACATACATATAAATATACATATATATATATATATATATATATATATATATATATATATATATACTTGTATATATATATATATATATATATATATATATATATATATATATATATATATATATATACATATATACATATATATAATATATATATATATATATATATATATATATATACACACATATATATATATATATATATATATATATATATATATATATATATATATATATATATATATACACATATATATATTAATAAATATTTTGTATAAATGAAAAATAAAAATAGATACAACAATGAAAGGAAAATAATTCATTACATCGAGTTCCCGCTGGAGATATGGGATATATTCTTCAATGATTGGGGTTGGATCACAGACGAGTTCTTGCTCACAATTGCCATCCCAGCTGGTAGATCTGTCTGAACTAAAGCAAAGCTTCTTGGCTGCTAAAGAGAATGCAATAAGGGCCAGAGGCTTCATTGACGTTCTTGGGGCATCCCATGTCAAGTGCATGACGTTTTCCTGTGAAATATATCGTGGTTATCATCATGCACAAATCGTGAGAAATAGCTTATTATTATTAACATTATTATTAATAGCCAAGCTACAACCCTAGTTGGAAAAGCAAGATGCTATAAGCCCAATGGCTACAATAAGGAAAAATAGCCCAGTGAGGAAAGGAAATATGGAAATACATAAATGATGAGAATAAATTTACAATATATCATTCTAAAAACAGTAACAGCGTCAAAATAGATATGTCCTATATAAACTATTAAAAACGTCAAAAACAGATATGTCATATATAAACTATAAAAAAACTCATGTCAGCATAAAAACATTTGCTCAAAATTTAAACTTTTGAAGATCTACTGATTCAACTACCCGATTAGGAAGATCATTCCACAACTTGGTAACAGCTGGAATAAAACTTCTAGAATACTGTGTAGTATTATGCCTCATGATGGAGAAGGCCTGACTATTAGAATTAACTGCCTGCCTAGTATTACGAACAGTATAGAATTGTCCAGGGAGATCTGAATGTAAAGGATGGTCAGAGTTATGAAAAATCTTATGCAACATGTATAATGAACTAATTGATCGATGGTGCCAAAAATTAATATCTAGATCAGGAATAAGAAATTTAATAGACCGTAAGTTTCTGTCCAACAAATTAAGATGAGAATCAGCAGCTGAACACCATACAGAAGAACAATAGCATCAAGCTTTTCTAACTAGGGTAATAATAATAATAATAATAATAATAATAATAGTAGTAGTAGTAGTAGTAGTAGTAGTAGTAGTAGTAGTAGTAGTAGTAGTAGTAGTAGTAGTAGTAGTAGTAGTAGTAGTAGTAGTTGAGGTTGCTGTGTTCTAATTTTTGGTAATATCTGGGATAAGGGTCAGCAATGTCATATGGACGCTTGGCCCAGTGTTTTGAGGTATAGATACTATTTAATATTATCATCTAAAATGTAATATCATATTTCAAAATGTAAAAAGGAGTCAAAATTTTCAATCTTACCATGAGTAGGGGAAGAGTGGCTGGACTTTTTATGGTAGCAGGTAGAGTAACAAAAAACTTGCGAATATTATTTCCATTCCAGCGGTCAGCTCTACCTTGAAGAATTTTGTTTACAAAGTACGTAATCGATGCTTCTGTTCCTGTTTCGAGCAGCAGATCTTCGAGAATATCTCTGAAATAATGCCATGGAAATTTGATACGTTTAAATAAATTTTATTTTTTTTTCCAAAATAGGTAAAGTAGGGTTAAAGGATAAAACCAAATTTATGGACTCTTCACCGATCTACTTAAGTAGGGTCAAGTAAAAAATGTCAATATCACCTTAATTTGATCAGCACTGACAGTGTTCATCATAACTAAGTGTTTGCTATTATAACACAGCCTTATAAATTTTAATCATATATCAACAATCTCGTGTTACACGATACATAAGGATTTAAGTATTTCCATGTTGACCTCATTCGCACCACTTCACACCAAGTTAACAAGTTTGCTAAATAACAGCCTTCCCAACCTACAATGGAGGACATTTCATGTGATCTCATGGTACATGATATGTAAGGATTTAAGCATTTCCATTTTGACCTCATTCGCACCATTTCAAGATAAGTTAACAAGTTTTCTAAATTACAGTCTTCCCAACTTACAATGGAAGACATTTCATGTGATCTCATGGTACATGATATGTAAGGATTTAAGCATTTCCATTTTGACCTCATTCGCACCATTTCAAGATAAGTTAACAAGTTTGCTAAATAACAGCCTTCCCAACCTACAATGGAGGACATTGCATGTGATCTCATGGTACATGATATGTAAGGATTTAAGCATTTCCATTTTGACCTCATTTGCACCATTTCAAGATAAGTTAACAAGTTTTCTAAATTACAGTCTTCCCAACTTACAATGGAGGACATTTCATGTGATCTCATGGTACATGATATGTAAGGATTTAAGCATTTCCATTTTGACCTCATTCACACCATTTCAAGATAAGTTAACAAGTTTGCTAAATAACAGCCTTCCCAACCTACAATGGAGGACATTTCATGTGATCTCATGGTACATGATATGTAAGGACTGAAGCATTTCCATTTTGACCTCATTCGCACCATTTCAAGATAAGTTAACAAATTTTCTAAATTACAGTCTTCCCAACCTACAATGGAGGACATTTCATGTGATCTCATGGTACAAGATATATAAGGATTTAAACATTTCCATTTTGGCCTCATTCGCACCATTTCAAGATAAGTTAACAAGTTTACTAAATTACAGTCTTCCCAACCTTCAATGGAGGACATTTCATGTGATCTCATGGTACACGATATATAAGGATTTAAACATTTCCATTTTGGCCTCATTCGCACCACTTCACAGTAAGTTAACAAGTTTGTCAAATAGCTGCCTTCCCAACTTACAATGGAGGACATTTCATGTGATCTAATGGCACACGATACATAATGATTCAATACTTTTCATTTTGATCCCATTCGCTCCACTTCACAATAACCTAACAAGTTTGTTAAATAACAGCCTTCTCAACCTACAATAAAGGACATTTCATTTGATTTGTTATTTACTTATGTTCTTAAACACGAATATGCTGCGAGGTATTCTAAAATAAAAATTACTCATCAATATTTTGAAATAACTCCAATTTGAAATACATCACTAAAAATTAGAATTACATCTCATGCTACCTTAAATATCTAACTCTGAAATAAAAATATTATCCATACTAGTACCTCCAAGGACAAATGATGGACATAGCAGACGGTATTCATTATAATAATGTTATGACCATTAAACTAAAACATTGAAAGAAACATCACATCGTGGATATCATTATTCAGCATGCAAGCAGATGCCAAGTTGACGGAAACACGAAATGAGGTAAAATCGAATGTAATAGTTATAATCCAGGAGGGCTAAAATCAGATCGTATTTGAGATATATTTTCATCCTTCTTTTGTAGCATCACATTCAGGGGTTTTCTTATTCTACCTGGTATAACTGGGATTAAGTAATCTGAAGTTATTAAAGGTTTTTCTAATTTTTCCTTGTGTGATATATATTTACTATATGATTAAAGGTAAGATAAAATTTTGATTAGAAGGATGCAAGATCATAAAATAAATCTTAACCACCTAAAAGAATTAGACATTGAATTTTAGTGAAACAAGTATCTTGACCAGTAGATTAAGCAAACTCGAAAAGTTTATAAATATACTACAGGACGTACATGTACTCTGTCTGAATATTTATTTCTATGTTCCTGTGACACATATTCCTGTAGAACATATCTTTATTCATGGCTCTTTGTGGCATTATTCAGAAATGTAGGGAGCTTTTGTTATAAAATAAATATAACATTATGCGTTATGCAATTGACATTTGCATTATTGATATCCTTCTTTTCATCATATTAAATTCATCAAAGGTCGTGATAAATGAAGAATGTAATCAAGCTTTGCAGTTATAGGATATGATTTACGCCTACTTACATTTTCCTTATTGGGACGACGGATGGAGGACCAGAGTCACCAGACTCAGAAGTAAATTCTATGAGGATTTCCTCAAGCTGTTCGAAATTGAGAATGGAGAGGGCCTCTTTTATGTAGTTCATTTCTTTTGACAAATACTTGATGGTTGTCGAGTCATCGAGGTTCCAATTCCTTATTCTTTCTATTTTCGTGCTCACAAATCTCTAAGAAAAATGGATGGTTAAAATACTGTAAATGAGAGACGACTCTTCAAATCTCTCTCTCTCTCTCTCTCTCTCTCTCTCTCTCCTCTCTCTCTCTCTCTCTCTCTCTCTCTCTCTCTCTCTCTTATTATATATATATATATATGCATGTATAAATATATATATATATATATATATATATATATATATATATATATATATATATATACATATGTATGTCTTTATATATAAATATATATATACATATATGTATATATACTGTATATATATATATATATATATATATATATATATATATACACATATGTATATGTATATATATAAATATATATATATATGTATATAAATGTATATATATACATACACACACACACACACACATATATATATATATATATATATATATATATATATATATATATATATATATATATATATCCAAACACACAACCACACACAAATAAATGTATATATATATATATATATATATATATATATATATATATATATATATATATATATATATATCCAAACACACAACGACACACAAATAAATGTGTGTGTATATATATATATATATATATATATATATATATATATATATATATATATATATATATATATATATGTATATATATATATATATATATATATATATATATATATATATATATAAACATGAGTTATAATTATAAAATTTTTCTCTAAATAACTCGAGTTATTTCCATATTCATCATACACACACACACACACACACACACACACACACACACACACACACACACATATATATATATATATATATATATATATATATATATATATATATATATATATATATATATATATATACATATATATACTGTATACATATACATACGGTATAAATATATATATATATATATATATATATATATATATATATATATATATATATATATATATATATATATATATGCATTATATATGTAAATATATATATATATATATATATATATATATATATATATATATATATATATATATATATATATATATATATGAGATTAATGTATTTGAGCGCTTAGTATGGATATTGTTGTTCTTAAATTTGTCACGCGATATATCTAATAAAAAAAATCCTTAAAAGCACTTTAAATAATTTACAATTCTTAGTTTATCCCAAATTCCATCTTCTAAATGTTTAATCCATTTACTTACCGACTCATGACATACAACCTGACTATCACGCACACATTTAGGTGAATATATAGAATAAATACACATGTTGAAATTACACATAGCACTAAGTCTGTTCTGTAGATTTACACTTACCTTAATATTGGTAACGATATCATCAGTTAAATCTAACCCCGTCAGTATTTGTTCAAATGCTGGTTCTACACCCTAAGAAGAGATAATAAAACATTATCTATTAAGGTTTATTAAAATTTAACTTATATCAGGATAACAATACGATTTACTTTAGTAATTCATTTCATGCCTAATCCAATACTATACACTTATTCGTTGCACTTCTTTTCCTTCTGATACTTTCCTACTGACTTAATGGGAATCCTTGTTTTAAACTATAAAGTCTTTGCAAGAATATTAGTTCTATAAGTTTTATTCTGCCTTTATTTTTCATAATACATTTTCTAAAGTATGCCTTACAGCAACTTGTAAAGGTAATGGTGTAATGGTAACTTGTGTCGTTATGCATACTTTCATCTATGAAGTACAGATGGGAATAAGCGTAAACAAATCAGGAAAGTTTAATGTGTCAAAACCATGAATGGCGTGGTCGATTAGTATCGGATCATTTATTTTGGATCACAGGTGCCATAATATGTCTATCAAGATTAAGGAAAAATTATAATTCATAGTATAATTAAATATAATCCTATTTCACGTATAGATTCTTACCCGGTAGTCGAAGGATTGTTCAACTTCGTAACGCCAAGAATAGATGGGGTGCGTCTCGTAATCGATGGCTAATCGTTCACTGGCTTCTCGCACTGCTTTGAGGTGTAGGGTCTGGAATCAGAATAATTAGTTTAATTGGGGGTTTACCCTTACTTTTGAAGAGAGAGAGAGAGAGAGAGAGAGAGAGAGAGAGAGAGAGAGAGAGAGAGAGAGAGAGAGAGAGAGAGGTTTCACTTCCTAGTAGTTCCTGGATCCGTAAAACAAATAAGGATTTAATATCATAATTGTACGCTTACTAGCAAGCAAATATGATAATGGTTTTTACTTTTTTTTTCGAGAAGAGATAGGATCACAGCTTAGAATTTGGATAATTGTGTTTCTATAACCGTAAAACCTAACCTTACACAAAAAATGAGAATCTTAAACTTTTCACACATGAAGTACATTAAAAGAAATATATATACCATATATAGAGTGGGAGGAGTGTAAAAGGGAGCTAGTGAGGGTTGAAGAGTTAATAAAACCTGAGGTAAAAAGTGAATATCAAGAAAGGTTGAAAATGACATATGACAGTGTGAAAGTGAGAGAAACTAGTAATTTAGAGGAGGAGTGGAAGTTAGTAAAAGAAAAT
Source organism: Palaemon carinicauda (assembly GCF_036898095.1). NCBI lineage: Eukaryota > Metazoa > Arthropoda > Malacostraca > Decapoda > Palaemonidae > Palaemon > Palaemon carinicauda. The sequence continues at coordinate 36,240,467 of NC_090761.1, forward strand.
TTTGTTGGGATTGCAAGTGATGTGTGTGGCAAAAGGATTGCTGGAGGCAGTATGAGGAAGGGTAGTGAATGGTGGAATAAAGGAGTGAAGGTAAAAGTGGAAGAGAAAAAGAGGGCATTTGAAAAATGGCTGCAGAGTAATAATGTAGAGAAGATACAGAGAGAAAAATGTGGAAGTAAAACGCAAGGTAACTGAGGCAAAGAGGGCGGCTGACCTGGGGTGGGGTCAGGGATTGGGTCATTCATATGAAGAGAATAAGAAGTTTTGGAAAGAAGTGAAGAGAGTAAAGAAGGCTGGTTCGAGAATTGAAGAGACAGTGAAAGATGGAAATGAAAGGTTGTTAAAAGGAGAGGAGGAAAGGAAAAGGTGAGTGGAATATTTTTAAAGTTTACTGAATGTTGAGGATAATAGGGAAGCAGATATAATTGCTGTTGCAGGTGTTGAGGTGCCGGTGATGGGAGATGAGAATGAGAGAGATTACAAGAGAGGAAGTGAGGAGAGTACTAGATGGAACCAGAGTAGGAAAAGCACCTGGTATGGATGGTATGAGAACTGAGATGTTAAAGGAAGGGGGTGTGACTGTACTTGAATGGTTGTTGAGATTGTTTAATATGTGTTTTATGTTGTCAATGGTACCAGTAGATTGGGTTTGTTCGTGTATTGTACCACTATATAAGGGTAAGGGAGATGTGCATGCGTGTTGTAATTCAAGGGGTATTAGTTTGTTGAGTGTGGTTGGAAAAGTGTATGGTAGAGTACTGATTGATAGGATTAAGGATAAAACAGAGAATGCAATCTTAGAAGTACAGTGTGGTTTTAGAAGAGATAGGGGATGTATGAATCCGATTTTTACAATTAGGTAGATATGCGAGAAATATTTAGCAAAAGGTAAGGAGGTGTATGTTGCGTTTATGGATCTGCAGAAAGCATATAATAGAGTTGATAGGGAAGCGATGTGGAATGTGATGAGGTTATATGGAATTGGTGGAAACAGTGAAAAGTTTCTACATAGGTAGTAAAGCATGTTTTAGGATAGGAAATTAATTTAGCGATTGGTTTCCAGTGAGAGTGGGGCTGAGACAGGGTTGTGGGATGTCGCCATGGTTGTTTGACTTGTATGCTGATGGAGTGGTGAGAAAGGTGAATGCTCGAGTGCTTGGACAAGGATTGAAACTGATAGACGAGAAGGATCATGAATGGGAGGTAAATCAGTTGTTGTTTGCAGATGATACTGAACTGGTTGCAGACTCGGAAGAGAAGCTTGGCCGATTAGAGACAGAATTTGGAAGGGTATGTGAGAGAAGGAAGTTGAGAGTTAATGTGGGTAAGAGTAAGGTTATGAGATGTACGAGGAGAGAAAGTGGTGCGAGGTTGAATATCATGTTGAATGGAGAGTTACTTGAGGAAGTAGATCGGTTTAAGTACTTGGGGTCTGTTCTTGCAGCAAATGGTGGAGTGGAAGCAGATGTATGTCAGAAAGTGTTGGGGGTAGTGAAGGGAATGGTAATGAATAGAAGGTTAGGCATGAATGTAAAGAGAGTTCTGTATGAGAAAGTATTTGTACCAACTATGATGTATGGATGGGAGTTGTGGGGAATGAAAGTGATGGAGAGTCAGAAATTGAATTTGTTTGAGAAGTGTCTGAGGAGTATAGCTGGTGTATCTCGATTAGATAGGGTTAAGCACGAAGTAGTGAGGTGGAGAACGAGTGTAAGAAATGATTTAGCAGCTAGAGTGGATATGAATGTGTTGAGGTGGTTTGGCTATGTTGAGAGAATGGAAAATGGCTGTCTGCTAAAGGTGATGAATGCAAGAGTTGATGGGAAAAGTACAAGAAAAAGACTAACATTTGGGTGGATGAATGGAGTGAAGAAAGCTCTGAGTAATAGGAGGATAGATGTGAGAGAGGCAAGAGAGCGTGCTAGAAATAGGAATGAATGGCGAGCGATTGTGACGCAGTTCCGGTAAGCTCTGCTGCTTCCTCTGGTCACCTTGGATGACTGCGGAGGTAGCGGTAGTAGGGGATTCAGCTTATGAAGCTTCATCTGTGGTGGATAACGAGGAAGGGTGGGCTTTGGCACCGTAGGAGTACCAGCCCAACTCGGTTTTGAGTCCCTGATCAGGCTGGGAGGAGCTTAAGAGAGGAAAGGTCTCATTTTTTTTTTCTTTTTTTTCATTTGTTTGATGTCGGCTAACACCCAAAATTAGGGGAAGTGCCTGGGTATATAGATAGATATATACCATAGGAAATTATAAATATACCTTCGAGTGAAACATATCATAACTAAAAAAGAACAAGATTTTATCCAAGTTAGGTAATTCTCAGGTTCAACATTCAATTAACTTATTGTAGAACACTTTGTTAATTTGACGCATTGCTGATTGATTGATTGATTTAGAGTTTTCTGATATCCCACACACGTTGCTTAATTTAGTTTGTTCTTGAAGAAACAACTCAATTTTCATTCTGCTTCTCTACTGATTCTCAACAGGTAACCAGAATAAGCGCAAAAATACGTACAAATATACCCTTTCATCAGATCAATTTATAAACCAATACACACACGGGAAAACTGCTTCATAAAAAACATCAAAATTACATCAATCTTTTGTTCATGACATCGTATTCAAATGTAAGTTTTCCAGGAAATTTTCCGCGACCATAATAGGGTTGCCGACCAAAAGAATTAGTAATCAAATTAGATAAAAATGATTTGGTTTGGAATATCTTACCTTTTATAATCGGACTGTTCACACAAATCTCAACCTTTCCTTTCCCTCACCAGATATGACCGTTAAAGAGCGAATTATAATAAATATAGAAATCTTTATTGTATGTAGCGCACCAATAACAGTATAAGAAAGGTAATATACTTCCGAGGAGACACTGTACATCTGTATAATTATAAAAAATTGCTTGACATTTTCAAAAGCATTTTGTATACGAATCTCATCCTTGATTCTATTATCGATCCTTTCGATCAAAACAGTCGAGGGCTACTCCATGATATATCTCACCTGATTCGTAAATGTATCGTAATGATCCTCGTTATCTTTCCTCGTGAAGACAGTAATGGTTCCTTCCACGACGGCCTCCTCAATTCTCATAGCACTGGCGTCTCCGCGGATGACGTAACTCCCGACGGACGATCGGCTGATAAGATCTTCCAGAGCGGGGTTGACTCGTCTCTGAAAGGTAAGTGAGAATAGATCAGGTTCCCAAAGGAAAAATATAATCAAATTCACTACATAGTAGTGGAAATCAAAATACAATATTTCACTAGTCTTGCTGAAGTAAATATCAACAATATTGAAATAAATATTAATATAAAGTTCATGTAAACAAATTATACGATGCAAATTAATAATTTAGAGGTACCATCATTGACAATAGATAGTCTCAAACATTAACTATATAAATTAAAATAAAATATATTACTAGTTTTTCTGAAGTAAATATGAACAATATTAAAATGAATATTGATATGAATTTCATGTAAATGAATTATGCGATGCAAAATCATAATTTAGATGTACCATCATTAACACTAAATAGTCTCGGTCATCAACTGTAGAAATTAAAATAATATATTTCACTAGTCTTGCTAAAGTAAATACCAACAATAATAAAATAAATATTAATGTAAATTTCAAGTAAATAAAGTATACAATGACAATTCATAAATTTGAGATACCGTCATTGACACCAGATAGTCGCAGTCATCAAAGTCAACGGTGCGAATAACATTCCAAAGGGTGTTGTTTATTTCTGGCGCTGAGGTGACCACTCTGTGTGACGTCTTGGAAGTCTTGGAAGATGTTTTGGACGTTTTAGATGTCTTGCTCCCTATAGCTCCTTTGTGACTTTTAGCTCCAGTTGACCTGAAAAACCACATTTTATATATAAGCATTTTGAACTTCTTATATGCAACTGAAATGAAGACTAAACTTCAGGTACATATTTCAATACTGGTCAGAAACTTCCAACTTTTTATCATAATTTTTTAAAGTTATTTCACCAATATCAATATAGAATGAAATGGAGGATGATTCAGCTTTCCAAGACTGTTTAAGGATTTTAGATCACTGACTTATAAACAAAACATTGTATTTTTCTGAGAATTTTACCTTCCAGGTGCAACTGTGTCTTCCCTCTGAGCATCCTCCTCCAACGTTTGGTCTCTGTTATAGAAGGCAGATTGTTCTTCTGGCATTCTGATGATGCTATACCTGCATATTAGTAAATAGATTGATTTAGAATGTCATAATATCAGAATTTCTTATCAAACTTTTCAAAACAATTTTGCTTCTGGTACCTCATTTTATTATTCCTGTAGGAAATTTTTCATTTCTTTAAACCAAATGGAGAGGTCATGATCACATTTTTGAATTAATTGTTTGAAGATATCGAATAAAATGGCTTCCGATTTTCCCGCGTTTTTATTAATTTTATGTAGTTTTGGAAACAGAACTCCATTTTCATGTCACACTTATATGTAAACAACTCTAAATTTATTCAATGTTTAAAAAATCTACCTTCCGTAATGTAATGGAAAAGTTGTGTTGTTAACCTTTATAGATAAATGAAAACTGAAATGATATACAGTAGAGATGCGTAGGTAACCCATCTAGAATTATGAAAATACCTTTTTGTCAATGATTGGTAATGATTATTTTTCTAAATCATGAAGGAGATTCGAA
>NC_090761.1:36260167-36265167 GCF_036898095.1 Palaemon carinicauda
CATCCAGATAACGGATGTTCTTAAGCATTGGTGGATTTCACAGTGTTTGTAACAAGGTTTCCCATTGTCCCAGGGTTCCATCCTTATGCTTAAGCGTTCCCTAAAGCTACGGGCTTTTTAAATATATGTAAAAATGGTCTTTTTATTCTGTGGAAGCATACTTTGCAAGATCGTGTCCTTTCGTTTGTTAGAAAATAAAAATAGTAATAGTAGTAATTTAAATAATAATAATAATAATAATAATAATAATAATAATAATAATAACAATAATAATAATAATAATAATAATAATAATAACAATAAAAATTAAAGACTATGGCTGCATTTGTCCCATCGTTTTTCAAGATGCACATAACTGCTTACTCGTGAGAACTACACAAGCCAAGCATCTCTGAATACCTCATAGGTCAGTAGTGTCCTGAGGAACATATCAATATATTAAACATTTTAACTAGTACATAAATAATACAAACGTATATCAAAGTTGTAGCAACATTTCGAGGAAATTAACCCCTTTATTAAATGTAGATTTCATATCACTTAGTTTAGTAATACCTGTCTTGGGCTTATTAACATCCTAAATGCAAATAAAATGAAGGTGTTTGCTAATAATGATAGGTCCGTCATCTCATTACTTTATTATGAGAATAGTTCTCGAGAGGAAGCAGCCATGTGCAAATTAGAAAATATTTTCTACCAAATAAATGCAGTTTTCAGTGTTCCTCTGTAACTCAAAAATCGTAAAAGTGGGTGTCCAAGTTAAATAATAATAATAATAATAATAATAATAATAATAATAATAATAATAATAATAATAATAATAATAATAACGAAAATAATAATAATAAAAAAAATAATAATAATAAAACAATAATAATAATAATCATCACCATCACCATGCTCATAATAATGATGATGATGAAAATATGAAAATAATAATAATAATAATAATAATAATAATAATAATAATAATAATGAGGATGAAAATATGAAAATAATAATAATAATAATAATAATAATAATAATAATAATAATAATAATAATAACCTTATTCTTTTCACACTTTAGTTTCCCTTTCCCTCATCAATTTCCGCATGTCGTCCTTCTCAAATCTCAAAATATTCCTCCAGGTAATATTCCTCCTGTTTCAACATCTCCTCCTCCAACATCTCCCCCTGGAACATCTTCCTTTTTCGTCGAATCATAATATTTCTTGATGTCTCGTCTCTTTTTCTCCAACTGATAATTCTGTGAAGGAGAAAGAAATGCGAAAATCAAGTATTTAACTTTGGAATTGAATAAGTAGCAACTTTGGGAAATATATTAATTTAATTAAAGGTTTATTTCCTCTAGGCATAATTGTTATGGATATATAAATGGTTTGAATTATTTGATGGGACAAATTTTTGTAGGTAAAATAGATGTCATAATACATTTGTGATGAGATTAATTCGAGAATAATATGATTAATGTCTTATATTTGGCTTGATAAATATATTACAAACGATAAAAAAATGTAGTAACAATTTTGTAGGTATGGCACTGGGAGAAATAAAAAATGCTCAATAAATAAATTAGCGTTGTATTATAGAAAGGGAAGTCCAATTTGTAAATAATGTTGGTAATAGTACGCAAATCAAAGTAGAAGAGCAAACAAAGTTTAGTGATAACCATCTATAGTCTATCAAATTTGTAAAGACCCCGTGATGTGGTCGGTACCCTACACATATCATTCGTTGCCAATTTTATGTTATGGTAATCATATTACCCTCAAAGACTTCATTGAAATATGTTTCATTTCTTGAAATGTAGTAGTTTGCTTTCAACAGATATTTTGTATATACCGTCTTACATTTATAGTTAGTTCAAACTCGAGTTTCATCACTAAATTTTTTTTTTTTTTTTTTTTTTTTTTTTTTTTTTTTTTTTTTTTTTTTTTTTTTTTTTTTTTTTTTTTTTGCTGGGCGTTGCCAGATCTGAGTGTAGTTACAAAGAGGTGGCAGAAATTTATTCACAATTATACTACCAGAAGGGAATCTAAGCATTATATTACAAGAGTTAGGGGGTCCTTTGACTGGCCAGACAGTACCATATTGGATCCTTCTCTCTGGTTACGGTTCTTTCCCTTTGCCTACACAGACACCGAATAGTCTGGCCTATTCTTTACAGATTCTCCTCTGTCCTCATACACCTGACAACACTGAGATTACTAAACAATTCTTCTTCACCCAAGGGGTTAACTACGGCAATGTAATTGTTCAGTGGCTACTTTCCTCTTGGTAAGGGTAGAAGAGACTCTTTAGCTATGGTAAGCAGCTCTTCTAGGAGAAGGACACTCCAAAATCAAACCATTGTTCTCTAGTCTTGGGTAGTGCTATAGCCTCTGTACCATGGCCTTCCACTGTCTTGGGTTAGAGTTCTCTTGCTTGAGGGTACACTCAGGCACACTGTTCTATCTAGTTTCTCTTTCTCTTGTTTTGTTGAAGTTTTTATAGTTTATATAGGAAATATTTATTTTAATGTTACTATTCTTAAGATATTTAATTTTTCCTTGTTTCCTTTCCTCACTGAGCTATTTTCCCTGTTGGGGCCCCTGGGCTTGTAGCATTGTGCTTTTCCAACTAGGGTTGTAGCTTAGCATTTAATAATAATAATAATAATAATAATAATAATAAGAGGTTAGCCTGATTTTATCAATAACCTGTTACTGAAAGGCATATATAGACAAGAAAACGCCAGAATAAAAAGTGATGCAGCTTCAATGAGCTGTTACTGGAAGGTGACCCGGAAATTACAAACCACGAGGTAATGGAAAATAACACAAATTTTATATAATCTGTGTCGTTAGAAGGCCTCTCAAATTTGAGAAAAATAAAGTAAGTATTTATTGGACATTGTGTTACTGAAAGATGATCGTAATTTGCTAAACAGTGTGTTAACTTGGGATAGGCTAGAATATATAAACATTTTATTACTAGAATATCCTGTTACTGCATCGTGACCAAATCTGATAACAATGAATGATAATACATTTTGAATTACCAAAAGCTAATACACTACCAAAATTAGTCCGATGTAAGTAAGAATTATCGTTATGAAAGATGAGCCAAAATTGATGATCATTCTGTTAATGAAAGATAATTGAAAAGTGATGAACATGTTACTTATATATGATCACTGTACATTCGAGACCATGACTTTGAAACGTGGCCCAGATAATGGGTTATTGTAAGCTAATCCAAATCTGATGAATGTCATTTCCTGAATCGTAATTTGAGTGGAATAAACATTATTATTATTATTATTATTATTATTATTATTATTATTATTATTATTATTATTATTATTATTATTATTATTATTATCTAAGTTGGAAAAGCAGGATGCTATATGCCCAAGGACTCCAACAGTGAAAAATAGTCCAGTGAAGAATTTATTATTATTATCATTATCTAAGTTGGAAAACCAGGATGCTATATGCCAAAGGACTCCGAAAGGGAAAAAATATACCAGTGAAGTAGAGAAATAAGGAAATAAATAATCTGCATGAGAGGTAATGAATAATGAATATAAAATATCTTGATATCAGTAACAACATTAAAATAGAACTGTTTTATATAAACTATGAACTGTTCAACATAGAAACGTTCGCTGCAACTTTGAACTTCTGTAGTTCTAAAAGGTGACCCAGATTTAGAAATAAAAACATTTTTTATGGAAAGGTAAAAAAATTGAAAAATGTAATTATTGAAATATGGCCCAAAATTCATGAACATACAATTTCGAAAAATTATGAAAACATTAGAACCAATTCGAACAATTAACGTTTCAATAAAACTCATATTATTGGAACACAAATTTGCTAGAAATATAAACTTCTTATTAAATATAATCCTAATGTTGTCATTGGTCATAAAATACTCTATATGAATTGTGCATTACTTCTCTTGTAGTGTATTTTTGTCCTTATTTCCTCTCCTCATTGGACTGTTTTTTTTTTAATCTTGCTTTTCCAACTACGGTTGCATCTTAGCTAATAATAATAATAATAATAATAATAATAATAATAATAATAATAATAATGATGCACTTTTACCTAAATATACTAAAGTGCAGGTTTAAAAGAGGACACATGTATCATCATAGCATGTCACACGAGAGTTGGTTTAATTTGCCTAAGTATACTGTAAACAAAACACGCAGCCTTTCACAATTACAGTAATGACTTCATGGTATGAATATTCCTTTTCTGTTGGAAGGAGTATCATTCCTTTTTTTTTTTTTTTTTTAAAGAGATGGGTAGTTATTAGTTCCCTAATTTAGCAAGGTGATTAAATGATATTAATTACCTCTGTTAACTTGAATATTATAACATGTATCTGTGAGAGATAACATCGACTGATTTTATGACAGGAATGCCCGATAGGTGGCTCTTCAACAGTATAAATCTTAATTAATAACGCTAATTTTGGCAAGTATCTTTCCTCTTTGCACATCAAAGGTGTGATTAAGTAAATGAATGAAATGTATATAAAATGAATAACACATGAAAACATCATGAGCTCCAATGAATGAATGATTTGAAGTTCTCTGGCATCCTGACATCGAAGGTCATTGACACCGATCATGAGCTCTAAAGAAATGAAATATATATATATATATATATATATATATATATATATATATATATATATATATATAACACTTAAAAACAAAACTTTTAAAGAAATTATATATATATATATATATATATATATATATATATATATATATATGTATATATATACACACACACACACACACACATATATATATATATATATATATATATATATATATATATATATATATATATATATATTAAAAATTAATAACACTTAAAAACAAAAGAGCACCCGTTTCCTTACCAAGAGAATGGCACAGGACAAAAGTAGATACCGCTCGTAAGATTTGCATTTCATCGGAAATGTCAGAACTATCTCCTTCTTATTATTGTACCT
>NC_090761.1:36270167-36297667 GCF_036898095.1 Palaemon carinicauda
GACTTAGCAGGTAGTTCAATAGGCTACCCTTAACCACCCACTCATAGCTCACAAGAATGAGGAGGTTGCAGACACTAAAGGGATTAACAAGTTTGAGCCGGACTCGAGCCCCAGTCTGGCTATCACTAGAAAAAGACATTACCAATAGGCCACAAGTTCCCCAGTTATGATGCGGAGTTAAAAAAGTTCATAATTACAATTGCGCTAACAGTCATTTATGGTATCATATTGATGCGGGTTTGCAGGTATAAAAGTTCAAAATCTTCCTAAACTGATATCAAAAGGGAAAGTTTCATTATTAGAATTACTGTGAAAATTTGATATGAGCTATAGCATTACCTGAGTGGTTGAGAATATACTCTGCATTTAAATGAGGAGTTTTCCTTGAATGGTTGTGAAATCAAAACTACACATGATAGGAGAGGTATGGCGTTTCTGGAGTATTTGTGGTTAATATTCTAAATCTGACATACGGGGTACGTATCCCCTGGCTAGTGGGTAAACTGATTTTATTGGTTGACTGAACTTTCCGTCCCTTGACTGTCGTGGGATGAAAGGCTATGCTTGACTGGAGGAGTAAAGCATAGCCTATACTCAACCAAAATGGATTTGTATGACCTGACTGATTGTGCATATATAGATTGCAGGGGTTTGACATTTCCTGATTAGTTATGAATAAATAGTATATGCCTACTTAACTTCTAGCTATATATTGCTTGAATTGTTGGGAACAATATAAGGATCTAAATGGTTTATGAAAAATACCCCAGGCCTGACAACAATGGAATGTATTTCCTTGATTGGCTTTGGATAAACTGTTATACCTAACGGAGAGGTGGGGAGTTAACTACCGAGTTTTTTTATTGGTTGTAGTAAGGCACTGCATGTGACTGAAGAGTTGCACTGTACGACTGGTTAATGGTATCACTATACAATGGTGAATTGCAGGTCTTGCAGTCGGATGGACACCAGATAGAATCCCACCTTGTACAGGGAGTTTAAACTATTTACAGAAGAAGGTACTTCTGCGTTTGGGGTGCTATCCCGTGTGTTCCACAGTAGGACTATTTGGCCTTGCCTGGGCGACGCTCTGATGTAGCATATTTTCAGATGAAATTGGAAGAGAAACATATCAAATGTATAACTTTAACTTTAAAAAATAATCTTTAGACCTTGGGTAATATAACATACCTCTTTGAAAGAGTTTTGATGCACAAGTGGAACATCAGCTCCGAACTTGTTACTTGTCATCTTTTGTTCGTCGTTTTTCCGATCTGAAAAGGCAATTATATTATAATAGAAAACGTTGAAACCATTTTCAACAAAGAAGCAAAAAAAATGAAATTTCTACAGATTATGAGAGAAAACGTGATAACTAAGGAACATCGAATTCCTTTTAAAAACTAGGGATAAATACAGATGGAAAATAAACCGAGAGAAAGTTCAGCCATCAATAAAATGATATGACTGAATCAACGAATCTCAATTTAGCCAGTTATCTAAAACACTTTACTTAATGTCTGTAGGTATGAATTAATCTATGTTCATGCAAAATGCATAGTAGTTTGAATTCACAATTAAAAGATGATAAATTTATATATTTGAAATGTAGAGATAAAAGGAATGTATGGAAAAATAATCTGTCATTTCTAAACAAAAAACGAATATAAAGTAAAAAGACTTAACACAAAATAACTTCACATGATATACTCGTATAACTTCACCCTAGCTTCTTACGATCATAAGCGACCAATAAATCATTCGAACTAATACGCAAAACGAAGTTTAGTAGATTCCTTCCAGACAGGTGCTTCAGAATAGAGAGAGATCGAAGAATTCCGAAATAATATAGCATTTATTCCTAATCGCGTCTGTGAGCTAGTCATGAAACCCTTACAGCCAGCGAAGATATTTAGGGAACTTTTTTACGTTTTACTTCTAGTGACAAGAAACTTTTTTATTCAAGACGAGAGTACACATTCCCTTCAGTAATTTAATAGAGCTTTGTTTTCTATTTAGAATTAATTTCTTTATTTATATCATGCAATGAAAAGTTGATGCTCAGTTAGGAAATGAACGTTATTCAAATGAAATAAATGTTGATATAAAAATCTTAATATTTCTTTCTTCACAAGCACCTTTTTTGAAGTTTATACTATGTACTAGCTTAAAAGAGAGAGAGAGAGAGAGAGAGAGAGAGAGAGAGAGAGAGAGAGAGAGAGAGAGAGAGAGAGAGAGAGAATCTAATAAATCCAGTGACCTCATTTAGAAATGACCTAGAAATTAAAACCCATCGCTATACTAGCATGGGTGACCTTCGTTCGTTATGGATGACTTTACTCGAGAACAGAAAAAAAAAAATGGCTAAAAGAAAAAATATATTTGAGAAGCCACCATGAGCGATTGATAGGTAGAAAAACTTTAAGAAACTTTCAAATAAAAAAAAAAAGATTTATGGATTGTAATTATCTCGTTATGGCAAATGGAAACTTTGCCCATGTTGCATATGCCATTTATAACAGTTCAGATAAGCGCATGGCAACTTAAAAAGACTCCAAATTAGGGGGTGTCTTTTTATTTATTGATTTGGTGTTAATAAACAAATTCAAATATTCAAAATTTCACATCAATGATGGCTAATAGGAATTAGAATATTATCTTGCCTTGGTCACAAAGGAACAACAGACTTAATGAAAATAAAAATGTGGTATAAAATCTCCTCTCTAAGAAGAGCACAGTTAATGAAGGAAAAAAAATATAAAATCTTATAATGAGGAAAATCCTTTAAGAACGAACATAACCCTTTTCGTTTTCTAACAGGGCTACTATTTTTCACGTTCAGATTTTTCTCTAGTCTTGGGTAGTGCCATACCTTCTGTACCATGGTCCTCCACTGCCTTGGGTTACAGTTCTCTTGCTTGAGGGTACACTCGGGCACACTGTTCTATTTCACTTCTCTTCCTCTTGTTTTGTTAAAGTTTTTATAGTTTATATAGGAACTGTTACCCTCCTTAATTTTTTTTTATTTTTTTTTTCTTTCCTCGCTGAGCTATTTTCCCTGTTGGAGCCCCAGGGCTTATAGCATCCTGCTTTTCCAACTAGAGTTGTTGCTTAGAAATTGTTGATAATAATGATAATAATAATAATAATAATAATAACAATAATAATAATAATAATAATAATAATAATAATAATAATAATAATAATAATCACATCAATCATTCTCTAATCCTTACCCCAGCTTTCATCTTCCTTTCACCCTTGTCTACTAAGTTAGATAATTATCATCTTAATAAAGCAATTTCAATGAAATGACAACAGTTTAAGTAAGATCCATAATGACCTCCATTGATGACATGCGACATTGCTTGATAAAACACGTTTTATTGATTAGCATATTAACAAGGCACGTTATAATTTATTATTGCATATAAAGTTCTTTGCGAAATTGGCCATGTTACCCACGGTTATACTACGTCACTGTTTTGATTAAGCTTTAATGAAATGACAAAATAATTCAGATAGGATGTAATGTACACACACACACACACACACACACACACACACACATATATATATATATATATATATATATATATATATATATACTGTATAAATATATATATATATATATATATATATATATATATATATAAACTGTATAAACATATATATATATATATATATATATATATATATATATATATATATATATATATATATATATATATATATATACACACACATAAATATGTATAGATACATATAAGCCCTTTTTGAGTGGGGATATCTTAACGTAGTGTAAGGTTTTGTGTATCCCCATGATCAACAAAGCTGTATAAATCATGGTCACCCATACTCGGTTGGCTTGCTGTGAGTGACCACATTAAAGACTCCATCATCACCAATCCGCACTGGCCACTGTGGTTATGAAAGTGGCTCAAACTCCGACATGACTAAGGACTTGTCCGAGGCCTTAGTCCTTCAGTGGATAAGAAACAGTTGCATTTGTTGTTGTTTCTTGCATACTTATATGAGAGTCAGTGTGGCTGTGTCCGACCACGTAAATAAGAATACCCAAGATGGAATAATGTTAAGGAAAAGTATTTGCTAGATAACCTGTTAGTGGAGAGTAGATGGATATAAAGGCGAGAATACGTATAACTACAGGAATATTTTAGCATAATTTGATTAACGCTAACGTTAAGAAGGTTTGAAAATAAAACTGAAAACAGTACATATGGAGAAAATGTGCGGTCTGTTGCCTAGGGCCAAAAAAATCTAGAGATTGATAGCGTACAATAATATTTGTGAAATTCCATGTTGGAACAATAAAGGTTTAATGGTCGCTATTGACTAACAGAGGCAAAGGACAAAGCAATGCCCTGGAGACTGATCATATGAAACTATGTTCAGTATTCAAGCTAGGACCAGGAGGGCCAGGTAATGGCTTCTGATAAGCTAGACGGTATACCTATACGTTCCTCCAAACCTCCATCCGAAGCTATCAAGGATGACGAGGTTGCACACACTGCTAGAAACCATCAAGCTTAAGCGGGGCTTGTATTCCAGACGAACAGAGTGACAAGTAATAACATTTCTAATTGGTTATTTCTAGAATACAAACAGTATGTGGTGGTTATGATTAAACAAAAGTGTGATTGGAATAATAAAAGGAGATAATCTGAAGTAGAATCAGTCGCATTGCAGGTGGGAAAATGTGAAGGTAAGCTTAGGTAGTGTAGAAGACTCTTTTTGCTAGGGTAAGCAGCTCTTCTAGGAGAAGGACACTCTAAAATAAAACTATTGTGCTCTAGTCTTGGATAGTGCCATAGCCTCTGTACCATGGTCTTCCACTGTCTTGGGGTAGAGTTCTCTTGCTTGAGGGTACTCTCGGGTACACTATTCTATCTAATTTCTCTTCATTTTGTTTTGTGAAACTTTTTATAGTTTACATAGGAAATATTTATTTCTAAGTTGTTACTGTACTTAGAATATTTTATTTTTCCTTTTTTGCTTTTCATCACTGGGATATATTCCCTGTTGGGGCCCTTGGCCTTATAGCATAATGCTTTTCCAACAAGGGTTCTAGTGTAGCAAGTAATAATAATAATAAGAGGTAGTTGAGCTGAAAGTGAGAAAGGAAATGAAAAACAGTAAAGATAACGAGGTAGAAGAAAACCCGAACTCTAGAGGATAAAAAAATTTTCTATTTTAGCAAATGTGGAGAAAAAATAATGAACAAATGGATCTCAAAGTAAAATATATGAATTGGGAGAAGCTATAATGAGAATATATAGGTAAAAAAGAGTAGACACACAGGAACACATACATACACACACCACACACACACACACACTATATATATATATATATATATATATATATATATATATATATATATATATATATATATATATATATATATATATATATGTGTGTGTGTGTGTACATAAACTATATACACGCACACATTTATATACATATATTTAAATATATATACATATATATATATATATATATATATATATATATATATATATATATATATATATATATATATATATATAATATATATATATATATGTGTGTGTATGTGTGTGTATGTGTATGTGCGTGTGTGTATACAACGACAACAACAACAACAAATACAGCCTTTTTAAGTCCATTGCAGGGTAAAGGTTCTGACCAATTTTCACCACCCCGTTGGCCAGTGCGGATAGGTGATGGTGAGAAATTTTCGTCTGATCGCTCACAGCAAACCATCCTAGTATGGGTGGCCTTGACTAGTACAGCTTTTCTGATCATGGCAATACGCAATACCTCTCACCACGTTAAGGTATCCCCACTTGGAAAGTGTAAAGACAATTTCTTGATTAAACTGAAAGATTTTTTTTTTTTTTTTTTTTTTTTTAAGATTAGAATCACTGAGAAGTGGTGAAAATACGAAGCAAACGGTATATAAAAAAATCTTCTCCAGAACACGAAACACTATAAAAATCATATATTTTTCATGCTCGTAGCCTATCTAATTCACTACAGATTACTATCGGCATTACAAAATCCAATGTAATGTCCACTATTATTCTATATGCCAAAGGCCGCCTTTTTGTTTTATTAAATCATAAAATAAAAAAAAAAAACAACAATTTGGCGAGTACGAGAAAATCGTATAAAAATTACATCGCCTTTTGAATGAGATTTATTAAAATGCATTATAAAATTTGATTCTCATTGCTTAATGCAAATGATATCAAACTACTAGTTGCTAAATTTTAAAAAATCTTTTATTATGCAATAAATACAATAACATTTTATTAAATCCAATTATTTTGGTTATTAATCAATTACATAAGTATTCTCATTGCTTAATGCAAATGATATCAAACTACTAGTTGCTAAATTTTAAAAAATCTTTTATTATGCAATAAATACAATAACATTTTATTAAATCCAATTATTTTGGTTATTAATCAATTACATAAGTATAACAAAAATATAGATGTAAACTAATACTTATCTAGAAAAAAAAATTATAAATCAAAATCAAAATATAGTTAAAATTCTTTTGTTAAATGCCAGTTGATTTAGGATTAAATTTAGGATTGCATTTATGAACAAGGAGCCGAATGGTCTAGCCCTGAGGCCGGGAATGCCATTCAGAGTAAAAATTTAAAGACATTGGATAGCATAATTAAAGGAAGAGCAAGAGCGGAGGTAAGTTAACAGTTAAAACACTAAAAAGGTGGAGTTGCTAGGGACCGAAGGAACGTCGCAAACACCTTAAATGACTACTGTGCGTCGTGTGACGTGAACTTAAAACAATACCCTATACGGGATATGTTTGTAATTCAGCTTTCGTTTAGGGTACTCATTTGCGAGATTGCTTTGTGTTCTTTTCATCTGACTTTCTTGTGATTGATTTCTTTGCAAGGAAATTCACGTTTTACGAATCTTCCATATGAACCTTTGCTTAAGTGGATGATAATAATAATAATAATAATAATAATAATAATAATGATAATAATAATAATAATAATATTAGTAACAATAAAAATAATAATAATAATAATAACAACAAGAAAAATAATAATAATAATAATAATAATAATATAAAACAGAAACTGTCTATTATTTGGCCATAACTTTTCCTCTATAATCGTATATTCCTTTATCATGTCCCCTTCCTCACCTTCCTAGAAATCTACGACGAATCCATTCGTATATATATCTTTATTACTATCATCCAACTCATTATCATTATTAGGATTGGGATAATTATTCTCAGAATAAGGAATCATGAAAAGAAAAATGCTCAACAGGTAGGTAAACGGGTAAAGGAACATCCACAGAATAGCAAAGAGTGAAGGGAAAACATTCATAGAATAAATGACAAACTAATGTATGAATACATGAAATATAACATCTCTCCTTTCATACCTTTTAATAATAACTCCGTGAATTTCTTTCACATGAAGTCCACAACGAACCACCGGAGGAGTAATCGGCGTCTGCACATTGTTGAGAAATACGTTGCAAAGGGCCAAAATATCTCTGGGTTTTCCTCGTCATATCCGTCAAAGATCGTCCGTACCAGTCCTGGCATTGAACTAATTTCCTTGGAGTCTATTCATAATTGATTCAGGAAATTACAAGTTCTATTTCAGTTCTGTGTTGCAAGTTCTGATCGTCCGGATGTGCGCAGTCCGTAAAAGTTCAGCTACAAGGATAGCCCAGGTCCTGACATCAAGAAAGGCTCACCACCTACTGACCGGGAAATACCATTATACCACTCACCGCTGAGTGCTGGAGCTATAGTGGCGTGCGAGAGAGATAGCACTAATAAAATCACGAACAACTATCATTAAGACATATAAATCGTGTAACTTATTCAATTCTAAGCAATACGCTTTTCTGTTTTTATACGAAGAACGTTCACACGGATGCCTATAAGAAGATAGTCTCAGCAAATCTATAATCCCATAGAAAAATCGGTAATAAACTCCTTATGTAACTTAATTACTAGTATTTCGTTGAATCTTGCAATGTCTGAACATGTGACGATCGAAAGGTATTTGGTCTTTGTTTGCCTACACGTTTCTTGTTGACGATAATGCTCCATGGAAACCGGCATTGAGACAGAGGAGCCTTATCACGAAAGGATAATACCGTTTACCAGATAGTATGATAACGCTCACTCCACATAAATGATGATGTTCATTGTACATAGGCTTGCATAGATATTGATGGCGAACATGATAGTTACTTTTTCATTATATATGTGAATGTGATGTAGTTTTTTCAATTATTCTCGTAAAAGAAGTAATAGATTATGAGATATCTGATAATATGAACAGTCAATTTTTGTAACCTCATTAGGATAATGATAAGTGATGAAAATAATGAAAATAAATAACCTTAATGGAAGAAGGTGATATTATACATAATAAAGACAATAATGATAAAGGTGACAATGATGAGGGTCATCATCAAAACAATAATAATCACAAATTCCGGAACAGGTATTTTTGTAGACCTCATCAAACATGAAAACGATTTACTGTTTAAATCTATATATACGTTATATATATATATATATATATATATATATATATATATATATATATATATATTTATATATATATATATATATATATATATATATATATATATGTATGTATATATTAGCAATAACGAGTGATAAACGCTATCATTTTCACAATACTATATAACATGCCATATCTATACTTATATGCAGTAGCTGTATATACAAAACATACGCATACATTAATACACACACATACTGTACATACATATATATATATATATATATATATATATATATATATATATATATATATATATATATCTATATATATATATATATATATATATATATATATATATATATATATATATATATATATATATATATATATAGTCTTAGTGGCGTCTAGAAATAGAAAAAAACATCTCTCGGAGCACACTTAGCTCCAGTTAGGTTTCGGGATAAGGCAAAAGCTGAATTTACGATTTTCCATTCAATAGTTGGGGCCAAGAAGTGTTTCGAACCACTTTTTTTTTCTTTAAATTCTTCGTCAGTGCTAAATTTCTTGAATGATGAAATTACACATTAATATAAATGATATAAAAAAGTAGAGATATGAAAAACCATAAGTATTTGGAAACAGTAATAACAAGTATTGGCATTTAAAAACTTTACGAGTCTTTGAAACGAAGAATTTTTCACAATGCTTTACAGGTTTTCATGACCGATCTCACAAGCTTCACCCCTGTTCGACTAAGCTCACACTTCTATTCTTGCAACAGGATTGAAGTAGATTATTCAGGGCAAGTATCACTTGTCCAGCACACGCTAAACTATAAAGTTTACTCGTTCATTCAGTAAATCTAGATTTTTGAACTGGATTGATCACGAATTTAATTCGGTTTAGAACTCCACAAGGCAAACTGTGGTCTCGCTGCTCCATTATTTTCTCTAGACTAAAGTAGTTTTTTACCCCCATGTAGGCCATCTATGCCATTCCACTTCTTTTTTTGATGAAGTTGATGATTTCACAGTATCAAATGGGTCCCAGTTGTGTTACCACAGCTGGTCTTGTTGGGAGTACATGTAAGGTTGGCGACTATTGAAAAACTAAATCACAGAGGTGCTTATTTTCAGTCGCTGGCTGTTCATGTTAAAAGTCTCAAATATTTCACTCGTGCATTATTTATTTCAACATTTATCACCCATTTTTTCCCATCCAGTCACATCCAGCGCTTACATTTTACTTCTATAAACTAAAATTGACACAACAATGCCTTCATACGTTCCACCCTTGGCTTCCACTAAAACACTGGATTGTATGGTCAACATGTGACTTGAAGTGGAAATTTGACTTTGGGTGAACTTTCAAGGTAAAGGTCAAAGGTCACGATATGTCTACCTACAATACAAGCGGATTTTGTCAAAAGGATTGCTTCATTGTCAAAGTTGGTTCCATGTGCAAATTTTATTGCAGCTCCAATGTCTTCATCAAACACAAGCAGCCTACTACATTCCACCTTTGACTTTCATAAAAGCTCATATTTCCTTCAAATCCTTAGCAGAAACCCTACTACATCCCTTGCTTCAATTTCCCTTCCCCACTCCCTATCATCTTTCGTAATATTTATTTTAAAATTCTTACATAATTCAATTACTTCAAATTTCCAACCACATCTACACCAATGATATTTTTTCCCACTATCCATGCTTCCAACTTAACCTACATAATCTTACTATCTTCTTATTGCAATCGCTTATTCACCTTTACCAGACGCTGCAGGCTTGTTCCATTATAACCATCTAGTTGTTATCATAAGTAGACATAAACTACTTTGCATTCTACTATCAACCCTTTTTTTTCTTATTTTATACCTTTGCTCTAACATTTCTTGTCCTTCCCTGACGCATTTGATCATTTCATAAAAAATCAACCCTGGAAACTTGAATCCCCATTTTCTTAGAATAACTTTTACCAAAAATAAATAACCCTACATCTTACTACTTACAGTAGATTTCATTTTCACGAGAAAAAAAAAAATCTGCCTTTTTTTTTATTGCGCTTTCCTCCAGAAAATATTTCATGATAATAATAAACTGCCAAACACAAGTTCAATGAATATAGAAATGAATACCAGTACACAATAGCTATTCTCAATTCAGAAATGGTCTTTTCTATTGTTAAAACGGGCAATAGCACTTCATATAATATTCATATATCCAGGGAATTTATATATCACAGCGAATTCCAATGCTTGAGAATTGCACTTCTCCATCATATGTCAAATACAACTATAAAGGCTTTTACGAGGAAATTCCTTATAAATGCATTGACAAATGGGAGTGCATTTGAACAAAATTATGGATACTACTAACATTTTTATTGAAACACTAAAGCGTACTGCACCTCGCTTCAGTGATCTCGCTGACAAAACTTAAGCTAGACACGAAAATCAAGATCATTAGGAGATACACCTAAATAGACTAATAATGAGTATATCAGTGGACTGGTTATATGTACCAATGAGGGACAAGAGGCTGGTGAAAAATTAATATTTTACGTAATTCATAAGAGAAAAGTAAAACAAGAAAACGTTAGATCGAAGAAGTGGGACCAGCAAGCTTAACTATAAAGGGGCCTGAAATCTTTAATGAAATTTAAGTGGAACAACTGAAGTTATGATAACAGGACGTCTGTTTTGGTCAAATTATAACCTTGATCACACCACGCAAGGGTGGCGCACACAAAGCATGGGCGTGGCCACACGGAATAAGTACGGAATTTTGTTTATTTTACCACGAGCAATTTTGTTTATTTTACCACGAGCAAAATACGCTAGCTGTACGAAAACTACGGATATAGAAGTATTAACACTACAGACACATTGATTGAAAATTAATAAGAAAAAACTGGTACTTCTATTTATGGAGTTTATATCAACAAACATTATTGTTAATAGCATTTTCAAAACGTATATAATCTTTATTTTCCATGGATATATTAAAGTTTGCAGTTTGCATAATTACGAGCACGTGCAACAATATACGATCAATGAAAAATATGATTAATTGCAATGGTTTTCAGGTATATCCATTTGAACGGAATAGCAAATTCATCAATACCAATTTGATATGTTTTTTTATTATTTTTCCCCTTGAATTGACCGGTGGAATACGTGTGTGAGAGAGAGAGAGAGAGAGAGAGAGAGAGAGAGAGAGAGAGAGAGAGAGAGAGAGAGAGAGAGAGAGAGAGAGAGAGAGGTTGATTCTAAAAAAACACAATTAGAATTTCCACTCATAAAAGCTCTTATCTCAGGTAAAAATATTTGTGTCTCATTTATATGCATATTTAGAGAGAGAGAGAGAGAGAGAGAGAGAGAGAGAGAGAGAGAGAGAGAGAGAGAGAGAGAGAGAGAGAGAGAGAGAGGTTAATCCTAAAAAAAATAAAATCGGAATTTCTACAAATATGAACTCTCATCTATGGTAAAATTATTTTCTTCGCATTCATATGCATATTTTGATTTAGAGAGAGAGAGAGAGAGAGAGAGAGAGAGAGAGAGAGAGAGAGAGAGGCTACATTAAAAAATTTAGAACGAAATTTATATTAAATTCTCCCATTAATGTTATAAAATACTTGTATTACTTTTATATGCACAAATTTCATGTTGGTATTCTCCATTGTTTTCGTGGCTGAAGTTAGACTATCGAAATCATTTCCATTAATTGATTTCCTACGCAGTATTTAATACGTTCTTAAGAATGAACTGCTTTCTATATCCAAGTCAACGAAATACTAAAATCGGAATTATCCAGTTCATAGTGTCACGCATTAGGTGAGGCAACTGACGAACGAACGAACGTTTTTGTTTGAGGAACTAAACTTATTTTACGATTTTCTGTCTCTGTCTGTCTGTCTATCAGCCTCTCTCTGTCATTAGGTATATTTAAATTACATCCCCCTCTCTCTCTCTCTCTCTCTCTCTCTCTCTCTCTCTCTCTCTCTCTCTCTCTCTCTCTCTCTCTCTCAAATGTTTGTGGACTAAGCTTTAATAAAAAGAACGAGTCCAAACATCTTTTGAAGACGAAAATATAAGTGCTCTCTCTCTCGGGGGTAGAAATATATTATTTTTTTTTTTTTTTGTCATCTGAAGATATGTTTTTCGTTCACCATACGCGTTATGATTATACATTATAGTAGACTTATCATGTGAAAGAAAACAATTCAATATTTATGTCTGTATTACGTAAGGTCCATTATTACCAACGAGTAATTTTATTCATTTCGACGGCTATCAATCATGACGCTGTTACGAATATACATAATCATTTTACCATGAATAAAAACTGTTATGCATATAGAATGAGAATGCTTTACTATAAATAAATGTAACCAAACAGATCTTTGAAAAAAAAAATTATACGATAATCACTTCAGAATGAATAAAGGATTATTAGGTTGTTTAGAGGAAAATGAAGCATACCTTTGAAAAATGTATAACGCAATCAACAATAAAACAAATTATCATGGAAATGTAGCATATCATAGAGAAGTGTGCATGTATATCCATCGCCGGAAAGAGTGCGTAAGCCGCGGATATATTGCAGATGGTGGCGGATGCCGTCTGGAGAGAGTAAATATACAACACGGAATCTTCTTATCCGCACGGATTTTTTAATCCGCTGGTGATGGGATCACTCATAAACTTCGCCGAGGAATTCTAGCGCATGTTGCCGTCAAACGCAAGTTTCGAGCAGGGACAAACTACAGATGGAGTGAGGATTTAACACGGATGGCTGTGGATACTCCAGCCGCGCCCATCCGTGCGTAGGTGTGATCCGGGTATTAGAGTGAGGAAGTGTAAACGGAAAGCCTAAATATAAAGGGATCTGAAATTCTGAATGAAATTTAAGTGGAACAACCGGTCCTTTGATGATAAGATGTCTATTTTTTATTAACTAAGTAGCCAAAGGTTTAATGGTTTCTATATATTCAGCCTCGTTGTAAGGAATAGACATCTTGAAAGTTAAACTATTTCTTTTTAATAGGTATTGGTATTATATGTTTAAAATCTGATAGTTTTATGTCCTGCTATATGAATATGATCTGTCAGGACTGTTCATAATTGATAGGTAAACGTAATTATGTCGAGCTTTAGATATTTTATGAAAGTTCACCCACAAATTACTTTCTTTGAAAACACTAATGCCTCGTGTATTTTGGAATTAGATATAATCTTAAATTGAAGATATATCATAATGCAAATTTTCCTCTTTATTTTACGAATATATTTAAAAGTTAAGAAGTTACTGAGAGATATCGATTTGCCACAATTTGTGAAATACTTTTATTTTGTCATAACCTGTATGAAACTGCCTTTTCTATAACGACTTCCTTCTACGAGATTGGAAAATCAGAATCATAGGCACCAACCACCCGTTGAGATACTACCGCTAGAGAGTTATGGGGTCTTTTGACTGGCCAGACAGTACTACATTGGAACTTTCTCTCTGGTCAGGGTTCATTTTCCCTTTGCCTAACACATACATTGAATAGTCTGGCCTATTCCTTACACATCCTCTTCTGTCCTCTGTCCTCATACACCTGACAACACAGATTACCAAACAGTTCTTCATACTGCACTGTAATTGTCCAATGGCCACTTTCTCTTTGTAATGGTAGAAGAGACTCTTCAGCTATGGTAAGCAGCTCTTCTAGGAGAACGACACTCCAAAATCAAACCATTGTTCTCTAATCTTAGATAGTGTCATAGCCTCTGTATCATGGTCTTCCACTGTCTTGGGTTAGAGTTCATTTGCTTGAGGGTACACTCGGGCACACTAGTCTATCTTATTTTTCTTCCTCTTATTTTGTTAAAGTTTCTATAGTTTATATAGGAGATATTTACTTCAATCTCGTTGCTCTTCTTAAAATATTTTATTTTTCTTTGTTTCCTTTCCTCACTGAGCTATTTTCCATATTGGAGCCCCTGGGTTTATGGCATCCTGCTTTTCCAATTCAGGTTGTAGGTTAGCAAGTAATAATAATAATAATAATAATAATAATAATAATAATAATAATAATAATAATAATAATGCAAATTCGATCAAACACTCATAAATGGCTAGGTAGCAGAGTTAGTCCTTACGGAATATTAGTTACAATCACATTATCATGCACAAGAAAAGGAATAAGATATTAGATTCCCAGGAGTTATCACAAATTCTGAAAACTGTCGTTCAATTACTAGTCTGGAACGTTACAAATAATGCTAAAAAAATAAAAAATAAAACAATAAAAAAGTCATCATTCACGAAAAAAAAAATGTGGCTGTAAATTTGGTAGTGTCTTGTATATTTATGCTATTGACATAATATCGTACTACTCACTGTGTATCAACTCACTTCTGTTGCTAAGACCATTTTCTATGACTGAATTTCTAATGCCACAGAAAACTTAGTAAAGATTTCTTTCAATGGATGGCAATACAGCCGATGTATACGCCGACCTGTGATGAACCGTTGATTGTACCTTTAACCAGTCTTGCCTTCAACAATCTACGAAAAGGTTTAGAAGACGACATTACGTAATGTAATTAAAGCTTCGTTTTTGCACCATTTATTTACTTTGGGCATAATTATGTACCTGCTAGTGATTCTTATTAAGAAAAGATGTCTTTAAAAATAAATAAAACGAGTGTCATAAATTAAGTTATACGAGAAACACGATATGATAAATTCCAAGCCCCTTAAGAGATTGTTTTACATAAAACAAAGTAAGCCTATACCAAGGCTGGTATTACAGTACGGTACGGTACGGAGTACGCTAAGGTACGATTGAAAATTAGTCTAAAGGTACGGTACGGAATTACGGTACGGTACCATTCAAGTACGGGAAAATGGGGCAATTTCCGTACCGTACCTTACCTTAGGCTTAGCTATACCACTAAGCAATTACTAGGCTATTTTATTTTTGGCCGCTTTGGTGCCTGCAAGGTACTTGACATTTCAATTGGTAACATACCATGCATATGTGTATGTGTATGTCTGGAATTACATAGTTTATATGTCTTAGTGTAATATCTGATGTATCACATTAGAAACATTTACAGCATTAACCATATAATCTAAAATTGTTTATTCGGCTTCGCCACTCTGCTTGATTGTGCCAGTACTGATCATGTTTGGTTAAGCAGTCTGTTCTTTAATTGTTAATGGTACCCATAGGAGCGCTAGAAAATATTCTTATTTAATCAGTTTCTGTAACTTTCTGTGGAGACGATTTTCATCCTATGTAGACTGAACAATTAGCTCTAGTTGAAAAAGAATGATTTATAGTCAGAGTTGTTCGCCGGCGATTTTTGTATTTATTAAACAAAAGAAAGAATTCCTATAAATCTTTTTTCATTACCAATGTTTTGACTTATAAAGAAAACAAATTAACCATCTTGTTAATTTCTATGACAACTAGAAGTAGAGTATATTCTATTGAGTGTTGATTCGTATAATATGACGTAGCGGCATAATGTCTGTAATTTAAACATATACCTTACTTACTTGGAATTCAAACTATACATTCACACAAACACACATACATAGATAAACATAACAAATACAGCCATTTCTATTCCACTGCAGGACAAAGGCCTAAGGCATGTCCTTCTTCATGTTTACGTTTGGCCAGGTTTCATCACCACGTTGGCCAACTGCGGATTGGTGATGGTGGGAGACTTTTCTCTGATTGCTCACAGCAAACCCACCTGTTATGGATGGCTCTGACTAATACAGCTTTGTTGATCATTGTAATACATAAACCTTTTCACCACGCTAAGGTATCACCACTCAGAAAAGGATATATATATATATATATATATATATATATATATATATACATATATATATATATATATATATATATATATATATATATATATATATATATATATATATATATATATATATATATATACAGGGTGTCCCAAGATAATGTATACACTCTTAGTATTGTTACACCTTGTTCAATTTATTGATATTAACGTGGAAAACAAATTCACAGGAGAGAAACAATACACATTTAAAGATTCTGAGAGTTCACAGTGAAAAAGTAAGGATACAAGTGGCAATTTGAGAATGTTAAAAAAAATAAAATAAAATAAAAATAAATAAAAATAAAAAAAAAAGAAAAGAAAGAAAGATCAGCTCATACAAAGTGTTCAAACTTGTTACCGTTCTGCTCAATTCACTATTCGCATCGTGCAAATATGGAACTACAAACTGTTAGTAGAATTTCTCTCGGTATCTGAGCACATTCTTCTTCAATTGCCTCTCTAAGTTCGTCAATTGTTTTAGGTTTTCTACTGCGCACGCTTCAAGATGCGATGGACGCTCGATTTTGAGATACCTGTTTCACGTGACAGTTGACGGACAGATTTTCGTGTGGAATTCTGAACATTAGCAATGACATTTTGCTCTTTAGTTGGGCTTGTCGATGTTCTTTTTCGTCCTGAATGTCCTTTTCGCATGCAATGGATGGTCCCATGATTCTCAAAGTTATCTACGATTCGTGAAATGGTGACGCGTGTTGGGGCATCTCTGTGGAACTCACTCGTAAATCGTCTTTGCACTTCTGCATTATTTTCACATTTCCGGAATGTTTTCCGAACAAATTATTTTTGCTCGAACGTAAGCCCAATAAACTGTTATATATTTTTGGTATGCAATGCAACATCAACAAACGTAATAAAATGAAGGGTTTGTTCACTATATTTCTAAAACAGTATATTATTCTTGAATGAAAGTTAATGTTTTTTTTTATTCTTGTTATGATCTTCTGTATACGAAATGCCAATAAGAGTAGTTTTCATTTCATCCAGTGGACTTATTCAAGTTTCATTATAATTTTCTTTTCCCACAACCTCCCTTCAGCATTTTAGGCTTTAATCCCCTTCATACTACCGGGTACTACACTACATCAGTCGTAGGAAGGTAGTTGCATGCCACTAAAACTATTAATGGAACCATTTAAGTGGTGGCTATCTCAGGCAGGACAGTAATTAGAATTTAATAATCCTCTTGAAACAGCTAAGATTATGATAGACCCTCACGTTTAACAGAGCATTGCATTGTTAAAAGAAAATAAAAAAGTACATCGACTCTCTCTCTCTTAACGGTGCTGTCGAAGTATTGCTTCAGGTAATTCATACAGGTAGGCATGAACGAATGAATTTACAATAATAATTATAGATCATTTATAGAACAGTTGGAACCCATGGTAAGTCTCTTAAGAGACTGCGTTTACGTAATATCAATGGAGACCGAAGCATTGGAAGTTGAAATGGCAATATTCAGTTATGACAGAATAATAAGAGTGCACTTATATAAAAGTAGTACTCTCTAGATATTGTTCTAACTGTACTCTTTCTTTTTAGAAGAAAATATTGAATAGATTAGGTTTAGAACGATAGCTATTCTTGAAGGAAACGTTGATTGCAAATATGGTGTGCTAGAATTCACTTTAAGAGCAAAATACTTGATAGCATAAATTTTTATTATTTGGAACTGAGTTTCTCCTAGCTTTTTAGGATGATGAATATTTGACATCATTAAACATAATTAATTTCTAAGTGTGCGAAAACTTTCCACAATCCCATTTAGAAGTTTTATAAATGCTGAAGTAATATCATATCACGCCAACAAAAATATCTTTCCACCACCACATGGATCCACTTCACCCATAATTCAGTATCACGTTTGAATCTGTAATGGTTAAGTTTTCTGCTCCTCCCCTCTATTGATTTAAAAACAAAAATAACTTGTCTGGAATAAACACACTCTCTATCTATTTTTCAACTTCTTCTTTTACATACATGGAATCTAAGATAGTATTGCAGACATTCTCAGTATAAATGTGGACTCCTAATCTAATTTGACGTCTATAAAGTAGGTGCATCTTCGTGTATACAAACTTTGCTAATTTCTATGGCATACATACAGTACATACATATACCAAGGCACTTCCCCCAATTTTGGGGGGTAGCCGACATCAACAAATGAAACAAAAACAAAAAGGGGGCCTTTACTCTCTACGTTCCTCCCAGCCTGACAAGGGACTCAACCGAGTTCAGCTGGTGCTGCTAGGGTGCCACAGCCCACCCTCCCCCGTTATCCACCACAGATGAAGCTTCATAATGCTGAATACCCTACTGCTGCTACCTCCGCGGTCATCTAAGGCACCGGAGGAAGCAGCATCTGTCTCTGAAGTCATTGTAATGTTTCTTTTCTTGGATTTTTCAAGATCCTATTAACCTGGTGTTTTATTACGATTTGAAGTAATTTTTCATAAAGAAAAAAAAAAGACGTAACACTTGTTTACATCATCTTTCTTTTAACTTCTATGGATGTTTCAATCTCCATCATTCTGCTTTTCATTACCATTTTAATATAATTTTTTGTAAAATTTCTGAATAGTATTTATAATAGTATATTAAGACAGTTACCAGGACTTATCTAAAGTCAATTGTTTCTTGAAGTATGTTATGCAATAGAATAACAACAGATTTGAGATAACAATAATTTTAGCTCTAATTACTAGACATGAATAAGTTAATGAAAATTTGACAATTCATTCTTGAGGTATCTTGCTAACACAAACACAAACACACACACAAATACTGTTATTGGTGAAATTAACATAAACCACAAACTTCTATAGTCACAATACGCTATGTGCTTATTTTCAGGAATTGAAAGTAATAAGAAAGTCGCCTTGGAAACAATGACAAATAGGAGCTGATAAATACATTCAACAATTAAGAATTTAATTAAAGAACCATTGCCTCAATAAACATACATCAAGCTTGATAAACAGCTCATTTATTTGTAAGGAATAACGACTCGAAAAAATTGTTTAATTTTCAAGCTAAAATTTTTGACAGACGTGTAATGTTTCCGTGTTTATAAGCAATAAATCTGTTGTCTTTATAATACGCTCCTTTTTGCATTAATGATTTACGTTGGCAGAGAAATGGACAAACTTACGACATCTGAGGACCGATTGACACGAAGTCATTTTCGTAAATTTGCAACCACGAATTTCATAAGAAGCACGCAATGTCCCGTGTCTTGTTTTTATTAATGTTTACGAACGTAATCTTGGAATTTGGATTTCAAGGCTCTCTCTCTCTCTCTCTCTCTCTCTCTCTCTCTCTCTCTCTCTCTCTCTCTCTCTCTCTCTTAATTTTGCTAGTAACCTTGACATTACACATACGTACATATTAAGTGAAGTTTTATGAGTGATATCTGTCCATAATGTTCTTAAGAGTTTGAGTAAATTTTCAAGAAAATTAATAACTATTAACAGAAATACAGGAAATTAATTTCATATTTCAATAAAATAAAATAAAATAAAATAAATACGAGTAAATGAAAAAAAAATCATACGTCAATATAAAAAATATAACTTAAATTTTAAACACCATTCTTACGCTTAGAAAAAATACTGTATAACAAGCATGATTTTAAAGTAATATTGGCTATTATTATCATTAAAAGAAAAAAAATACTGTTTGAAATGTCGATGTCTGCTCGAAACGACCTTTCCAATATGTAAATTCCCAGAATAAATATAGACAAAAATCAAACAATCATTGAGTATAGCTGAATATCTTCACAGCTGACCAATTTCCCTGAAAGGCAAAGCCTTCTATTGCCTAAATTGGATCACCTTTTATATACTCAGATATGGTGACGACTTCCCATTATGCTGTCAGGGCCAGCTTTTAGTTTCACGAGCCCATGATGGTTTTTTAGGTGAATTGTCTTCATTATGTACTATTACCTCAAGATATCTTCTGAAACAATGTGAGAGAGAGAGAGAGAGAGAGAGAGAGAGAGAGAGAGAGAGAGAGAGAGAGAGAGAGAGAGAGAGAGAGAGAGAGAGAGTTGAAGTATTTTGGCGAAATTGTTACCAAAAGAGAAATAAAGCTTTAGTGACATCTCCTTTCTTCCCAAAACAAAGCTATGGAAACCTCAAGAAAATATTTAAGAGGAAAAGGATCTGATAAAAAGATAAACTGAAAGAACGGATTCCTCGCAATATCTCTTGAAGAACTTGAAAAATGTAAAAGAAGGAAAACATACTATTAAAAAAGAGACTGTGGGAGATTTCCACTAAGTTTTCAAAGGATATGAATGTAAGCTGCCGTTTAGAAATAATTGACTAAGAATTCTAGTATTAAGTTAAAAAGGAACAACATTGCGACAAAACTTGCAAAATTGGTTTCGTGTTTGTGAGATTGAAGTGGAAGACTTGGAATTTTTTTCGTGATTTGGAGTCTGCGTGTTCACCATGATGATATCATGTACATACTATACTTGTCCTGTATCTTTTCAATCTCCTGAAATATTCATGTTTTTTGGACAAGTTTCTGCAGTATATGTGTCATTATACTGTTAGAAAAAAAAAAAAAACGTAAATTTAATCGGAAATTCTCTGTACAAATATACTGTTTTCAACCGCATTTCAGTAAAATACAGGCGACCGTAATTTTACCTTACTTTGTTATTATCTTTCACGGGTTGGTGACCATAATATCACTCTTTTACGTAAATATAATAGTTTTTAAAACGGGAAAAAACCTGGAATAAATGTTGCCAGACTTTTGCTGTTTATTGATGCATATTTTTAATAGTGTAGGTACTGTAGATAAGATGAGAGAATCATTATTGAATAGTCTCAAGTTGATCAGACTCACAGGGGTCCACCTTTATTTTTATTAAATTGTTCATAACTAATCTGTTTCTTAATTCCATATTTGGCTTCTCTTTTTATTGAAACCATAAGGCTTGTAGCATTCTACTTCACAAACTGGAGCTGCAATTTGGACATCAACAAAAATAATAAAAAAAAAACAGCAATAATAATGATAATGAAAATAATAATAATAATAATAATAATAATAATAATAATAATAATAATAATAATAATAATAATAAAATTAAAATCTTATATTTTGTGAATGCACCGAAATACAAGAAAGAGCAACACAGCAATGGTGGGTACGAGTACCTATTTAACACAAAATAGAAATAAAAAAATTCTCAGAAGCTCTATTGCTATTCTAACCTTGAGGAAAACACACCAAAATCCCCCCCAAAAAGAATGATATATTGCCAGCACACATGATCTGTTTAGCTAACAACAGACTCAAGGTTATAGGACCCAAATAACAGATGAGCTGCAAAAGCCACCTGAGTTAGAAAATTAATCTCCAGAAATGGAAATTTAGAAGCTGAAGGCATTAACCAGAGTTTAACAATGGAAATTGATAGCCCGTTTGAAATGTCTCCATGATCATGAATAATGAAAGGAATGAATCAGTTTTAAATTCCTTAATGAATAATGAATTGTAAAGAGGTTGGGAATGGTCACATTTTCCAATTTATTCCTCGAATGATGCATAAAGCAAGTGACGGAAATAACCAGTGTTTTACTAAAAATAGAAAAAGATTATGTTGGATATCACTCACGCACACAAATTCACATACAATATAATTACACACATATGATATATATATATATATATATATATATATATATATATATATATATATATAATATATATATATATATATATATATATATATATATATATATATATATATATATATATATATATATATATATATATATATATATATATATATATATATATATAATATATATATATACACACACATAGTTCATTAAAAAAGGAAAAGGGGATAGCAGACAAGTTAAATTTTTTCAACCAGCAATAAAGTTACAGACAACGGGAAGGGACAAAATATATGATTACTAAACGTTCAAACTGGCATGAATATATAAAACTTTTAAAGATACAATGAGAAAAAAAGGACTTACGACTGATCTGCCCAGAATAAGAAAACGCACTAGATTTATGACAGACTCAAATTAAAGAAAACGAAAGCCATCAGTTTTGCATTCCAGTAAACCTTCATTTACACGCACTGAGTTATGCCTCTCAGTAATGGACATCTGGAATGGGGCCAAGGGCGTCTTACCACTTTCCCCGCTGTACTGATTGCTCATCACAAGCGGGCTAAAGAAAATTAAAGACACATATAACGGTATATTTGTTCTTTTAAAAATCTTAAATGGTAATTTTGTAGTTCGCAGGCGGAGCAAAAAAAATCCTTATTTTCTAAATTATTTGTTTTAGTTGAGTTATAATGGCGCAAGGTTACATAGTCAATAACGCTTAGTATAATTAAAGAACAGAATTTTTTAAAAGTATAATTTTAAACTCCACAAGGCACTAGATGAGTTGGAAGAGCCAGGCCTACAGGGCTGAGGACTATGTAGGGTGAAGTGGTAGATGACGAATGGAGAACTATTGATTTAAAACCTGAAGACAGAGATGATTAGCGAAATTTAACCGAGGCCCTTTGCGTCATTAGGCGTAGGAGATAATGATGAAGATGATGATTTTAAATATGAGACTCAATTTACTACATCAGCCCAAAAAAATGTGTGTGTGTGTGTGTGCGAAGAGACCGAAAATATTTACTGGATTTATCAAGAAAAAGTTTACATTTCATGAGGAAGATTAGTAAATATGATCAAAACACGACTTTAAAGAAGAATTTACTTCCGAGAGAAATGGGCAAAATTTCAATTTGTTGTCGTGATAATCCCTTATGGCATTTTGCAATATAGTGACTTTTGGAGTTTTCTGTGCTTAATGTTAGGCTAAATAAATATTTGTTGATGTCTTCACTAATTGTTATGATTCAACACTAGCTGGAGATTCATGAAGATTGTCCAGTTTATTCTTCCAAAAGTCCTGTAAGAATCACATTGTGGAGCCTATATAAATCTTTGTTTATATGCGGTATTTGCAGCCAGTAGGAGGTGTCCCTGCCTGGCAATTCATTGGATGGGGATTGAAGACCTGCTTAAGCCTGAGAGAAATGATGGTGGGTTTGCGGGAGTCTAAAGGTCGACTGCTGAGTCATCAACAACCATTGCCAGGCCCTACCTTGTCCAAGCTTGGGGTAGTGGACGTTGATCATATGTGTATATGGTCAATCTCTAGTACATTGGCCTGTTCCTTTAGTCAGCCATTCATGAGTGACATTTAAACCTTAAGGCTCATTTCACACGAGCAATTTGAAACTGTGCAGCAGATTCCCGGATGTCAAAGAACATGTCTTCACACGAGCGCGACCGGTTTTAAACCATGCGGCAGATTCCCAGATGTCAAAGAGCATGTCTTCATACGAGCGCGAGCAGTTTGAAACCGTGCGGCAGATTTACGCCGAGCAGTTTGAAACCGTGCGGCAGATTTACGGATTTCAAAGAGGATGTCTTCACACGAGCGGTTTTGAACCGTGCGGCAGATTTCCAGATGTTAAAGAGCATGTCTTCACATGAGGGAACAAAATGCTAGCCTGTCGGTTTGTTCGAGATATAAGACATGAAGAAGAAAGTGGTCTTTATGGATAAAATAAACAGGATATTAAAAAGAAGAAACTAGTTAAATGGTAGACCCACCCAATGTTCTTCTTTGCCTACATCTTTTCCCACTTCTATGTGGGGTCGATGTTTCTGGCCAGCTTTCTCCATCTACCTCTGACCCACACCTCATCACCGGCTAATCCCTTTGATCGAAGGTCATCCTTGATACAGTTCATCCACCTTCACTTTGGTCTCCCTCTCCTTCTCGCTCCCTGAACCTCCAGTTCCATGACTCCCCTCCCAATATACTGTTCATCTCTTCTCACGACATGACCATACCACTTCAGTCTACTTTCTTGGATTTTATCTGATAGTTTTCTAACTCCTGTGGTACCCCTAATTATCTCATTCCGTATCTTATCTCTTTTTGTCACCCCACACATCCATCTCAACATTCTCATCTCTGCCACATCCATCTTCTTCTCTTCTGTCTTCTTTATTGCCCACGTCTCCGCTCAACCCAATAATAATAACAACAAAATCAATAACACCAACAACAACAACAACAACAATAATAATAATAATAATAATAATAATAATAATAACAATAATAATAATAATAACAATAATAATAATTCATATTATTCACCAAGAAATATCAGCAGAAGAGGAACGCCTACTACCCTCTGCAACAGCTGAACCACTGTTACCGCAAGGGGGAATACCTGTCGTCTGAAGAGAGCCATAAACTTTCTAAGTATTCTAAACTGTGCGGCACCGCAAGTGCATGGGGTTTCAAAATCACTACCGTCCGGTTATTCTGCAGCACGGTTATCTCCCGCCGCGTGTGAAGGGCCTCATTGAGGTACAACGATTTCTAAACCACACGGTTTATAACAGCTCTTGTGAAGTTGGGCTAAGCATTTACGGATTGAGCAAAATATTAAGAATCAATATCAACGTTCCAATATTGACCCCATTTATATAGAGTAAGGTGTGTGAAGTGGTTAGACTGTGGTACACAGTTCACTGAATGCTCTTAAGCACTTTGGAGCAAATAAAGAACCATAAATCTATAAAACCCTCTGTATGTAGGACCTGAGATAATTTTACGCAAGCCAACATACACCAGGCTGTGATAGTAAAGGGGCGGTTATTTAATTCACTTGATATGTTATTCGAGTAGTCACCGAACTTGTTTGGAAAGGAAAAAAAAATCTATAGTAAAAGTAATCATGTTAGCTAATATACAAACTGCCCTCCGTATACTGACGTCACAATCCTCTTTTGATATGTTATTAAAGTGAAAAAATTAAAATTTCTCTATTAGGCTAGAACGTTTAGAAGGTAATATACGACAACCTTCTTCTCTTGTGCATGAAACACAAACCTGTCTCCCTTTCTTTGTATTATACGGGGCCAGTACTGTATATTCTATTTTCTTCCAAGGCTTCAAATGGATGTAAAGCAACTCTATTTCTATCTCTCCATAGTAAATAGATTACGCATTCTATCTCTACACATTAGAACTTTAACCAGCCAGTCAAACTCCGGCGGCATATATTGTACCTTAACATGACCATTAAACTCCTTGACAAGATTGTAAAGAAACTTCTTCTGGCTCTCTCTTTCCCCTAAAGTATTTGGAGATCGATTCTCACTCCTCTATCTACACTCTCACTCATTCGTGATGTAGGAATGCACACATGCGGCTCCTCCCTGTGTATCAAACTATCGCTGGAATCAGTCAGTCTCTCGTTCAGAACCTCCCAGTCTGGCAGTCAGTCATGACATTTGAGGCTCGCTCCGCGTTCTTAGGCGCGATGTTTTGAAACATTATCATACACAGGAGATAATTGTGTTTGTTTATGAATACTGTTATTGATTATATGCAAAAAAAAATCTTAGTATTGCAAAATATTACTGAAAGTGAGTGTTTGTTTTGACGTAATTTGTGCAAAAGTGAAAATGACTAATACTAAGGATTTTGAATCTTGGACATTTGAAGGAGAAAATCTTGGAGTACATTCCTCTTATAGTTTATGTCAATAGAATTCGTTTTGATATTTCGGCATGTCAAACCACAACAAAATATATCCAGAAGGAATCAACGACCATCATTACAAAGGTATTATCTAATTTTATTTGTTATTGTTTTACTGATAAAAATGATTTTATAGAATGTAATTCCGGAAAGTGGAGAATGTTGATTTTCCAATAATAAAAATAATAACAATAATAATAATAATAATAATAATAATAATAATAATAATAATAATAATAATAATAATAACAGTAGTAGTAGTAATAATAATATTGTTATTATCATTGCGGTATAAACATCGTCTGTCATCATAATTATAATTTATAATGATAACAGATATTTTACAAATTCTTCTTCATTTTTGTTCATTAGTGCAATATTTTCATTTTACTATAATTCGTAACTTCTATATGATAATCTTTCATTTCATATCATCTACAACTCTCTACAACTTCTAACACAGAATGTCAAGGTGGTTCTGCATAATAATCAATTACTCATATTTTATTTAAACATATTGCAAGGTACCTTGCCACAAAGACCAGTCTGAATTACTGGCTCTAGGTGACCTTGTAACCGCTGACAGCTGGATTATTGATATCAAAAACATTTATAAACTCTTTTGAAGTTGAAATACGGACCATAAAATTCAAACTGAAATGTTATAACTGTTCGAACATTTTAGTTATTCGTTAAATTCAAACGCAAATTCAAGAAAATATTTCATAATTTTTCTTTCCTATCTAAATTTCTTAGGGGCTAATAACTCTTTAACAACTACATATACGTCAAAATCAATGATAAAGCACCTAGAATAAAGTTCTTGCAAAACGCTTACTAATTACTTATAACACCATTCAAATATATTGTGTACACAAAACCAAGAAGATGGAAGTTTAGGAGAAACTGGACCCTTCTTTTGCATGTCGCAATATTTAATGGTAATATTGACGAGACACGGAAACGTTTTGTTGCTTTAGAATTTGCTCATTGTCGTTTTCTACATACCTAATTGGAAAGGTATTTAGGCCAGGTTATACTTTTAAATCATAACCTAGATATATCAATTTTGAGGTGTCAATGCAACCGGGGAAAACCCCGATGTTGTGCAATGAGATAAAAGATACAGAGATTCGACAGGAAGATAGAAGAAAGGAAAGGGGAATAACGATATATTAGAAGGCTAAAAAGAATGTAGGAACACTGCAAACCCCCTCAATTAAGATGCAATGACGTCACTACCCACCACAGGGAGGTAGAGTTATAGGCAATGGCACTGTATCAATTCTCAAATGTTAATGGATATGCGTGTAAGTGCTAATACTCTATTGATTTCTAGATGTAATAAAAAACTGCATTTGAATTATAAGAACTGGTAATAGCCTATAAATGATTATAAACAGTCACGAATAATCTAAAAAGCGTAAATGGATGCTTTTAAAAAAAAAAAAAAT
>NC_090761.1:36300167-36305167 GCF_036898095.1 Palaemon carinicauda
AAACAGCGTGTCTGAGTGTACCTTCAACCAAGAGAACACTAATCCAGGACACTGGAAAGCCATGGTAAAGAGGCCAGGGCACTACCCAAAACTAAAGAACAATGGTTTGATTTCGAGGTGCCCTTCTTCTAAAAGAGCTGCTTACCATAGCTGAAGAGTCTCTTCTACCATTAACAAAAGGAAAGTAACCACTGAAAAATTACATTGTAATAGTTAACCCTTGTAGCAAAAAAGAATTGTTTGGTAATCTCAGTGCTGTCAGGTGTATGAAGACAGAGGAAAATGTTGAAAGAATAGGCCAGACTATTCGGTGGCTGTGCAGGCAAAGACAGAATAAGCCGTAACCAGAGAGAGGAATTCAATGTAGTACTGTACGGTCAGTCAAAGGACCCAATAACTTTCAAGCTGTAGTATCTCAAATGGTGGCTGGTGCCCTGGCCAACCCACTACCTCACTTTTCTTACCTTTTTACTGTTTTTTTTTTTAAATGGTAACTTAGAACTTACATAAATTTATGCAGCTAAATAACCCCACCAACGCAAGTCTATGTATTTTCTCCTCTCTCTCTCTCTCTCTCTCTCTCTCTCTGTATATATATATATATATATATATATATATATATATATATATATATATATATATATATATATACTGTATATAAATAGGGTTTACAACAAAAAGACAATTCTTTGTGTTTGTCTGTCTACTTGTTGGCTTGTCTATGTCTTTGTGTTTGGTGCCAAGATTTTAATTAAAAAGTCAGCATTTGACCTTGCAACTTATCTGATTCCAATTCATGAAAATTTAATTCAATGGACTGCAGTGGAATTCGGGAAATTATTAATATTTCTATTTTTGGACACAATTCCAATCTTCGTCGGAAAGTAGCAGTTGGTCTCGAACGGGCATTCTGTTAATAACGCTACGCATTATGCTTGTAGCTATAACTTTAACAAGAGTAAGAAGGATGAGATATGTAAGCATAATTTGAAGCAAGAGCTTCCAAATTAACTACTCGATAAGACCACACTGGGGAGTGAACGTTCTAATGGATGACTTATAAATTGTGTCTGACATAAATGATCACATTAGTGAATATACGACAACAGATAAAAATTTCTTTCTATGACAGTGAAAAATAATAAGTTCAAAGATTAAGGGCAACATGAAATTCTCAAAGGAAAAGGAGATTACAATAACAAACAGTTGTAATGAAAATAACCGCAGGAATTTCATTCATAAGAATGACGATCTCAACAGAAAAAATTACTGTTGAAACAACAATAATAGAATTATATCTAATTGGATTAAAAGCAAAGTAATAACTTTATTTTGTTACAAACAAAAACAACACATACGAAGTTTTAGTGAATTACTCAAGAGTATTAACGACACTGACCACTTTGCCTCTGTTGACTTAATTAGTGAATTATGCACAGCAGACATATGGTTCTAAACAGACATTATGATATTCATCGTTCAACTGATGCAGTACGATTTAATTCCCTTCAAATTATACACTATTTTACCCAAATATATCGTTATTCATTCTTATCTCGGCTTCGAAATATCCGGAGACCTCATTTCCCCAATGCTAACCTACCAGCAATTTCTATTTATCTGTATATTTTTCACCCAACTTCATCTATGCCCTATGTACAGTGCAGTTTATTTTAGTGCCTTCATAATCTTCCATTCAATGAATCTAACACCAATATATCACTTCCATGAAGGGGTATTCTGTCCACAATTCCATCATACTATACATTCCTACGACGCCTTTCGGAGACAATCAAATTATCTTACTATTCTTATGCAAAACATCCAGCTAATGTTCATGTTTACTGAATCTGTGATTCACATCTTTTCAAATATTATCATCTTCAGTCACATTTACACCAGGAACTCATAGAAATCAACCTTGTCTCTCCTTTCATCATCAGCATTATATTTATTATTTAATGTTCTTGATTTATATTTATCAAAATAACATTGTTTTTACTCATATTTACCCTCAACTATTTCGAAGACTTCAATTCTCTTTTACCAGTTTCTGAAGTTCCTCTTTACCGACCTTAGTAAGCACAGTACCAACCATACCGTACCCCAATTTTCTGATCTCAAAGCTTCCTACCTCCTTACACTGTTCTTTTTCTCTACCCTTATATTGCTTCACTAATAGATACATCAATATATCACTACAAAGATATTGAAGAGCTAGCAAACATAATCCAAATATTATTATACTCATAGAAAAAAAATGTGAAGCATGTAAGTAAAGATTACATAAAGTACATGGTCTTATTATCAAAACGATACCAGATATCAATGTAATATCAATAGCATAAAATCCTTCTGATGTACAACATTACAAAGGTAGAACTCTACGAATAATGATTGTGTCAAACACACTATTCCATAAGGTTATATAATTACCTAGCGAACATATTCGATAGAGTTGTCCCAACCATCAGTTAATAGTGGAGTTAGCCTTGGAGACACTTACCCACAATGAAAAAGACAGTCAAGGGAAAAAAATAAACGATTAATAAGGAGGTCACATTCCTGGTGGGTAATTAGTTAATTGCGTGGCAAGGACGAACACATACCATAGGTCCCTTGGTGGATATGGTTGTTGGATAGAACATAATGGGTACCAGATATTTCTGACCTTTCTGAGGTACTTAGTCATGATAGTATTTATTTTTAGAGCTTAACTTAATATTTATAACGATATTTAAAGCAATACCATCATGATTATGCGTTTGACATAAGTATTCATGTCTTATATTTTTATAAGATACTTTTCATAAGCGGTTAATTTTTTCTATAACATATACATTTCATGATTTTTTTTTTCCTTTAGAAAGTAGAAAAGCGAATTCCTCACTGATCTTTTAGCCCTTTTTCTCTATTATCTATTTGTATAATAAAAACTATGAATCCATTTAAGAATATGATGCAAAAGACTACTACTGAATAAAAATCTAATAAGCATCGTACACTGAAGAGAAAGATTTCTAGGAGCTATCTTACTTTACTTTTAGAAGTATCATCTTCAATAAACTCAATAGCTTTGAATTATAATGAATGCTATTCCCTCTCACGCAGGATTCGGTTCCGGGTAACGCTTAACAAATAAAGTCAATAATGTTATAGACATTTACTTCAATACTTTTTGTTTTATTTTATAGTCCTTTACAGAAAATTATAAGAGTTCAAATCGATCTATTAGTACAATGGTGAGCTCATGGAATGTTTTTAGGAGCAGTCGATACAGGCAAAACTGACATTGCATCAATATTATTGACCTGCTACATAGCTTTCTGAGGGTTTAATTTTTATGTTATGTTATGTTCTTAAGAGAGGCCTCTTCATGTTTTCCTCAATTTATCCGTACAAATACAGAATGAAGGTTAAAGGAATTCGCCCGTTCACTTCCATTATCATGTGATATTCCGTATATACAAAAATGGAAATACACTAATGGTTGCGGTAGTCTATTGGAAACGTCTTTGCCTGGTGATTTGCCAGATTAGAGTTCGATTCCCGTTCAAGCTTTATTGTTTATTCAAGTGTCTGCAACCTTACTATCCATGTGAGCTAAGGAAGGGGGTGGGGGGTGTTTAGAAGAGCTTACTGGTCTACCTGGTGAGTCATCTGTTTAGGGGAGGATATAGATCTACCAACTGAGTCATCGGCAGCCATTGTCTGGCCATTCCTGGTCCTAGCTTGGGTGGAGAGGGGTCTCGGGCACAGATCATAGACAGTCATTGGCTGGGGCTTCCTGGTCCTAGCGTGGGTGGAGAGGGGCCTCGGGTGCTGATCATAAGTAAATTTATATATGGTTAGTCTCTAGGATAGTGTCCTGCTAGGGGATTGCCACTATCCATTGCCTCTGCCATTCATGAGTGATATTTAAACCTTCAAACTGCAAGTATTTGAAGACTAAAATAAAATCCATAGATCTCCATTTTCTCCTGAACTTCAAACTTAGTGACTAATATACGATCTTCTGTTGCAGGTCGGGCGTACGAGCAATCGGAAGAAGGGTCCAACAGAGGAATAGTGTACGTGCAGAGCGACTATCCAGACCCAAACGAGACTCAGATGTTCTTCACTCCCGGTCTTTATTCGGGGTTGCCTACCGTTTACGATGTGCCGGTTAGTCAAGAGAGCTGAGTTAAAGGAATAAATTTATTATTATAAGTTCAAAACTTCAAACTCGCAGCAAATGTTTTTATGTTGAACAGTGTTACATAAGTCATTTTATAGTTTATATGTCAAATATCTGTTTTAATGCTGTTAATGTTTTTGAAATTTTATTGTTTCATTACTTCTTATACCAGTTATTTATTTCCTTATTTCCCTTCCTCGCTGGGCTACTTTTCCCGGTTAGAGCCCTTGGGCTTACAGCATCTTGCTTTTTCAACTAGAGTTGTAGCTTAGCTAGTAATAATAATAATAATAACTAGCGGAACCCGTGTAAATTACACAAAATGTTATTTTCAATACTAATCATCTTGTGCCTAACTTATACATGTTTGAATAAAATGTCCCGAGATTGATTTTATAATCTAGGTTATGGAAATTGATATAACTCAATTTTTTGTCTAATATTTAAAAAAAAGAGTCAAGTGCTGAAGACAAAATTGGGAAAACAATATAAGATGTGCTTTGGTTAGGTAATCAAAGTCTAAAGTGAATTTGTAAAAGTATACCATGAAATTATTTTCGTTTTCTTTAGAGCGTGAAGTTGGGAGAGTATACCATGAAATTATTTCCGTTTTCTTTAAAGCGTGACACACAAAATAAATAACACACACGCTATCGTATTAATATATAGATAATGAGATACGGTTCAAGTAATTTGCTCAAATGGGAGGTGAATATCAGTTTAATATTAATAGAAATGGGGATATACAGGGGCCGTTGCTAGAGATTTGGGGGGCCGGGGGACTGAGATAGAGAAGAACCCACTAATGATAACAAATATCAAT
>NC_090761.1:36312667-36327667 GCF_036898095.1 Palaemon carinicauda
AAATAAGATTTCTTTAGTCAGCTACGCAATTAACTTTTATTAATTTTCATGTTAGATAGAAAAACTGTTTTCTTTGTAATAATTAATTGCTATTCACTTTTATTTCAAAATAGTTTAATTTCTCTTCTTTCTATATAATAGGAAAATATATTCGCTGCAGTAGTTTTATATTGCTGTCATCGGAACTACAGTATAAGTATCCTACTTTTGTTATCTTGCTAAATTTGAGAAGTTGGTTTGCTGTTTTGGAAAAGTATATTGAACCCAAAGCTCATACCTGTTTCTTTTGAAAACCATATCTGTGTTGAAACTGATATCTTGTTATGTTCGGAAACCATGTTTGCCCTATGTCCGTTGGTTTCCTATTTTGGAGAACTATATCCGATCCTATACCTATTATCTTGACTTTCTTGAGCATCACGTCTGTCATGAATTATTATCTA
The DNA here is from genome assembly GCF_036898095.1 of Palaemon carinicauda. Lineage (NCBI taxonomy): Eukaryota > Metazoa > Arthropoda > Malacostraca > Decapoda > Palaemonidae > Palaemon > Palaemon carinicauda. The sequence continues at coordinate 36,313,111 of NC_090761.1, forward strand.
TGACTACTACTAAGTAATCTTGAAAAACTAAATTAATAATATAACGATTATCCTAACATCTTAAAGAAAGGCTTCTATAACATTTCCTCACTATCTTAAGGGATATAGTCCCGTAACTGCTATCTTACTATTGTCAATAACTATATCATATAATTGCTACATTGCTATTCAGGTAAAACATTTTTATGCCTATTGCAGTCCTGGAAAACTAAGTTTGCATATCTATTCCTATTTTGAAGAACTAAGTTTATCCCTTATTATCGTGCATTATAATTTTTGCATACTACTTCCATGTTCAATTGTTAATATTCTGTGTTCATTACAGGGAACAGCTACACTATAAGTGACATGATCCGGACGGTGCTATACGTCGCCACTATTCCTATGGAACACGTCTGCTGCGGATGCAAGGAACCAGAGGGTCCTGGAATATCGTTCAAAGTGTCGACATCCTTCCATCACCCAGTCTTGGATATTAAAACTTACGAAGATAGATTTTGCCGCAGGGTGCCTTATGTGGTAGGGAGGATTTATCCCATAGATTTGAATATGCAATCCCGGATATATATGTATGTATATATATATATATATATATATATATACGTAAAACACCGGAGAGAAATTCAGATATTGAGTGGATCCTGGCCAGTTTCCTCTTCTGTATGGAAGTAGCGAGAGAAAACTAGTTAGGATGCACTGTATATTTTCAGTTTCATTGTGATCTTTGCATGTATATCTAAACGCACGCATAAGCACACGCATATATATATATATATATATATATATATATATATATATATATATATATATATATATATATATATATATATATATAACCAGTGTTACAGTGTGGACATGAGACACGGTATGAAAATTAAACAATCTCCAACAGATTTAGTAGATTTGAGAACAAGCCCTCAAAATAATAATGAGAGTTAAATGGCAGGACAGGATTAGAAATAAAACTATAGGAGAGATTTCTCAGGAAACCATATGTGGATAAGACCATGATGAGGGGTAGACGGAGATGGTTCGGGCATGCTCTTCGCATTCCACAAGAGAGCTTAGGTCACCAAACGTTTAACCGGGCTCCACAAGGCACTAGAAGATGTGGAAGATCCAGACCTACGTGGCTGAGGACTAAGAAGCTTTAAGTAGATTATGAAAGGAGAAGTATTGAATTAAAACCTCAAGACAGAAACGGCTGGAAAAATATAACCGAGGCCCTTTGTATCAATAGGCGTAGGAAATGATATATATATACATATATATATATATATATATATATATATATATATATATATATATATACACACATACATATATATGTATATGTGTATATATATATACATATATATATATATATATATATATATATATATATATATATATATATATATAAATATATACATATATATATATATATATATATATATATATATATATATAAATATACAGTATATGCCTCCTTTAAAAAAAACCTGAATCATGACGCAAGTTGATGCAGTAGATATGAATAAAGAAATGATAGATTCATAGCAATGAGGAGTATAAAGTGGGCCTTATCTCAAATTTATGAATCATTACAATTGTCCTACATATTTGGACGATGTAAGTAGTACTTTACTACTTTTTATGTCTCCGTTTCCCGATGACTTATCACTGGCCGTGATCATAAATTTTGAAACGATCCAATTACCGGGAATAATTTATGATCTGATTCCATCCAACTTATGAACACAACTCTCAAAGAGTAGCTATTATTTGGCAGTATCATTTACATTCCGTTTATTTTTCTTTTATGCTTGAAAATGTAATGGGGAGAAGAGGAAAAAAAATAGAATTATAGTTTACGACAGTTTTCAGTCCTTTTCTTGATTTTCTTTCAGCTGAGTATATCGCAATATTATTTGATAGTTATAACAATCTAAGTCACAAAAATAAAATTAAAGGGATGAGAAAAGGAATATAGTTTACTCCATTTAATAGACATACTTCCTCAGCTGACGTCAAATCTAACTTTTATCCGATTAAAGGATTCATGAAATATAACAGAAGGAAAAAAAACTATCATATTTAAAAAAGCAATTCTGCGTAAGACGGTTAAGCAAATTGATTTTGATGTTGCGAAAACTTTGTAAATGTGCAGGGATGAGAGACGTGATGTTTATTGAAAAAACATCCCTCTAACACAAAATTACTCAGGAAAAATAAAACAGGCATTCTCAAGTGTCGAATTTTTCGTGGCCCTTCTATCTAGCTAACTCAACCCAACAGCATCAGCAACTCATTATTATTATTATTATTATTATTATTATTATTATTATTACTAGCCAAGCTACAACCCTAGTTGGAAGAGCAAGATGCTATAAGCCCAAGGGCTTCAACAGGGAAAAATAGCCCAGTGAGGAAAGGAAATAACCTACCATATACAAATCATGTCACTCAACTCTGGGTGGAGAGGGGGCTTGGGCTCTGATCATTGCCCTGCTTGATAGGGCAATGTCACTGTACCTTGCCTTTGCCATTCATGAGTGGAATGTAAACCTTTAATAGAAATAAGTACATAGACTTAACATCATTTTCGTAAGTTCACTATGGCATTAAAAATAGTTACTATTATATAAGCTTCACTTTCACCGACAAGTTCTGAAAAAGTTCTAAAATATTATATGATATGGTACACATATTATCTTAACTCGCACGCTTCAATTCTATCAATTTTATTATTACACAAAATACATCTTTTCCCCTTTACTATTAAATTTAACACATAAAGTAATTGTGCTAAACTGAACCTTGACTATAAATCCTTATGTTGTCAATTACAATTCATGATATAACACGTTTACACATATATCTAGCAATAATATACCATCATATTGATATTTTTCAATGCCTTTCAATATTGCTATATTAAGATATGGTTCATCATTAGCTTATATTCAACAGCCCTTTCAAAATACCCATTTTTTTGACATTGGGCTATATTCTCTCAAGGTAATTCTTTAAGTCAATCTTTTGAAATATTATTCAAAAGCTCAAAATCTATATAGTTGCTCCTCAACAGTAAAATATTTTCTGGCTAAAACACTTAACCTGATTTAACCATATTTCCATGTTGTTTACGTTCGCTCATCTCTTATTTTCTTCACGATTTATTTATCCATCTTCTTACATAATTATACCTGATTTCCCTGTCTATTCTAATATAAATTTCAAATTTTATCATCTGCTCACTGGCTGAATTTTCGTTCCTTTTTCTGTAATACCTATACTAGTAGACTCTTCATGCTGCTCAATTAACACATCAATGAATTTCAAACACTCATCACATATTTTTCTGATTCAGTGTTATTCTCTCTGTCTTATAAAATTACATTTAATTCCTAATTACATTTATCAGCAAGAATCGAACCCTTACTCTCCCAATGAAAATGCAAAGTCATATTTTTGTCTCAACCAGATAATATCAGAAATAAAGGATTAATAACTATTCCCAACCTTACTTCCTCGTCTTGGATTTATCTAATCTATCTATATCCAATGACGGCTTCCTTAAGACTTTATCCTTTCGAAAGTATATTTCCAATAATTAAATCCCTTTCTGAAAGCATTTCATAAGGATTTCTGCGACATTCTTCAAACAGTCCTTCCAATTATGATGTCAATTAATTTTCCTTCTATATTACATACATTTGCAGTGAAATCATTCAGCACAATCAACCACCTTTGTTCTTCAAACCCAGCCAGTTATATATACATATTCTAATACGAATTCTCTTTTCCCCACTATTTATTTATTTTCGTAAAAAATATTCCCTACATAATCTCGAGCTCCTTCATGCGTATCCTCTCTGCTTTCACGAGAGAGAGAGAGAGAGAGAGAGAGAGAGAGAGAGAGAGAGAGAGAGAGAGAGAGAGAGAGAGAGAGAGAGAGAGAGAGAGAGAGAGAGAGAGAGAGAGAATATCTGTTATTTTCTTAACATGAAAGGTTTACAAGTGTAAAGATCGCTCATGAATGGCAAAAGCAAGGGACCGACCCTACACATATATGATCAACGCCCATGGCCCTTCTCCATCAAGCTAGGACGAGGGAGGGCCAGGAAACGTAATGCTGTTGACTCATAAGGATGGTGAGGTTGCAAACACAACTAAAAAACTACCGAGTTTGAGCGGGTCTCCAACCTCCGTCCAACAGATTGTCCGGAAGGGGCGTTTCTAATAGCCTATCCCAACCCTAATTGATTATGGAAAATTTTACAATCAATTGTAGTATTCTAATTTTTAAGATTTTGCATGTTAGTTCGTTGATTATGCCAAGCATAGTATTGAAACAACTGAATGAGGTTAAATTCTTGAAACAAAAATGTAACGATACTAGTTTCATTGACTGTTCATTTTTATAACCGTACATATTTCTTATGATATACTTTTTATAATTTACTCGAGCTAATACTGTGGAATTACATGGTAAGTATGGTATTAAAAGTCATGTCGCAACTCAAAGTTCAAGATGATGAGTTTTAGTCCTTCGATACAATAGGCAACTTGAACTTAGTAGGCCAGCAGTAAAAGTTAGCTTATGGAAATAGTTGCAGATGTTCATATTAGTTAAGTAATACACATACTGTATAACTGACAGGAAGGAATAATAGAGGCAGAAGCTGCCGAACGAAATATTACTATTAATCCTGTCTATCACTGAGTTTTCAATTTCCTAATTAATTACCATATACAGCATTGCTATAAAGTAACTTATTTTTCTTACTAATTTTACTTTATGAAGAACTTCAGTTAACTCAGTGCCAAAGATATCATTTCACATCAAAAGTTTTTCTAGAGCTTCATTTTCTCAACAAAAGAAAAGTGTTATAAAAGAATAACATGTTTCAATATGTTTTCAGTTTCTAGATAAATTCAATTTCTGTTATTGGCTTTGTATATAAACTTCCTAAAGCCCAATTAATCTATTTTACTTTTATGAAGGAAGGAGAAGTTAAAGTAAAACCAGACGTCAAATTGGGTGTCATGGAAGGTGACATCGACCACGTGTTTACATTGAGTTCGGTTTCTGGTGATGCTTTGTGCTCCGTCGAGCTGAACGACATCGGGTGCTGTTCTTGCGATGGCAGGATCTATGAGGTAAATGTGGTTGAATTTATATGAAATGCATAAACGGATACACACATAGGTTATGAATAGAAGTACATATACATATATAAATGTATAAATGTATATTTCATATATAGTATATACAGTAAGTATATTTTTATATATGAATATGTACATAAATATTTAATTATATTTGTGTATAGGTTGCCGCAGTCACACACACATATTATATATATATATATATATATATATATATATATATATATATATATATATATATATATATACATATATATGTGTGTGTGTCTGTATAAATAACATGTGTATATATAAATGATATATATATATATATATACATATAAAATTAGGTAAGCTAGATTCTAGGTGGAAAATTAGGGTGTTATAAGCCTAAGGGCTCCAACAGGGAAAAATAGCCCAATGAGGTAAGAAAATAAATAAACTATATAAAAAGTAATAAAACATTAAAATAAAATATTTTAAGAACACCAATAACATTAAAATAGATCTTTCATATATAAACTATAAAATGAGTCTTATATTAGCATGTTCAACATTAAAACATTTGCTGCAAGTTTAAACTTTTTAAGTTCTGCCGATTCAACACAAAAATCTCAAGCATATGCTCTACTTCTTCTTTATCATTAAACTTCAAGAAAACTTCCACATAAGACTCTTTATACAAATATGCATAAGGCTTGTAAGCAATGAACATAGCTCCTCTAATATCTTCTTGCAAGTAAGCTGATGTTTCCTGGCTATTAAGGTATATCTTTTTCCATACCTTTTTATGCTATTTGAATAACTTTAAGGTCTTTAATTTCTCCTGTTAAGTAACATTCCAAAATCATATATTCTTATCATCAGCCATTCTTTTACTCATGACCGAGAAATCTCAAAACACTCGGCTATTCTTTTTCATTATGTTTTTTTTTTTTTTTTTTTTTTTTTTTTTTTTTTTTTTTTTTTTAATATTCTCCCAGCCATCCCCACACCCTGGTATTTCTATTGTTTCTATTTTGTCATTCTTTAATTCCATCAACCTAAGAGCACTAACAGATGTAAAATTTACTCACAAGTTCTTATACGAATCAACCGCTTCTTTCCTCCTATAATCATCTTTACATTTGATTCTAAATGTTCTGATTTTCACTTGATCTCATAACCTTACTCTCACATTTAATCCACACTTTCTCTTCCTTAAAACACTTTAATACTTTTTCGTATGTAGCTGGAGTTTCCATTACTCTTTAGTTGAGTACCATCAGCTAAGATCAACCCTTCTTCAACCTTTTTCAACTGTCATAACTTTGTTGCTACATCTTTCCTTTCTTAGTCATCATATGTCACTTTGTCATCAGGAAAGTGATGAACGTTTTTGTAATGAATCAATGGCACTTTAATATGTTTGTTCTCCATTCTAAGAAGACTTATTATAAATAACCCTCAAAATTTTATTTTAAGAATATAGATCCTCTAAAGTCTAAACCCTCCAAATAGCCCTATATATATTATATATTATTTTACGTTCATATATGCCACATACACCTTTTTTTATATACCTTCAAACTCTAACACGCTTTTTCATAACATACATTTCATCCGCAAAATTTCGTCATTATCTGAAACCAGACTCCTCTTTAATTATCAATCGTTCCGTCATTTGAATTACTTTGTAAAAAAAAAAAAAAAAAAGATCTATTCATTCAACATTTGACTTACATTAAAAAATCATATCGTCAACCTTTATATGTAAATTAAGGAAGCCTATCCCTCTATAATTCTTAGGATACCTCCTAGCTACGTTACCCTTATGTAAATGAATAATTACTCCTCTCACCCATTCTTTAGGAACTATTCCCTCATCCAAATGTATCTTACAAAATACGGATGGTCACCCAATCACGCTGTCACCAGCAAACTGAAATATCTCACTTATTGTCACATAAAATCTTTTTTATTTTCAGTTAACAGTCTTTTATAACCTTCCTGAAATAGTGTTGTCATTATATAGTAATTGTTTTGAAACCAACAATATTATAATTCCTGTTATATTCATTGCACTCATACCTAAGATTAGTCTTATAGATATTATTATTGATATCATTGTTATTATTATCTACATTATTATTATTATTATTATTATTATTATTATTATTATTATTATTATTATTATTATTATTATTATTATTATTATTATTATTATCATTATAATTATCAGTTTAACCATATTTGGAAAACAATTAAGTAAATAATAAGATCTAAAAGAAAAAAAATCCACAAAAATTTATTAAGATAAATTAAAAAAAAAAAAAAAAACTCATAACGAAATACTTATAAACTATGAAATTATTCATAGATAACCATATGTAACCTTTAGAAAAATTTTCTTAAAATAGGGATTCCTTTTTTTTCAGTTATTCGGCCAGTCAGTCACTATTATCAATGTCACCTACTAATTTATAGCTGTTACCATTCTTATAACTATTATTATTATTATTACTATTATTATTATTATTACTATTATTATTATTATTATTATTATTGTGAAGGTCATCCCAACGACTGCCCGACACGATGCTGGTAGCATTTTCTGCAATGACGAACGCGAACTCATTTTGACTTTCCCGTCTTCGTTCGATGTCCCCAGGAGAGCCCTGCTCCTGTGTTGTGCAATAAGTATGGTAAGTTAACATACACGAACGTACATACGCAAGGACACAAACGATCTTTATCAGAAATACAATGCACACATACACATACGCACACACACACACACACATATATGTATATATATATATATATATATATATATATATATATATATATATACACATACACACACACACACACATATATATATATATATATATATGTATATATATATATATATATATATATATATATATATATATATATATATATATATATATATATATATATATATCTTCACAACCTGTGATACCATAGAAGTTTTATGTTTTCAGAAATGTAATCTACATGATTATTATGGTAATTTTATATATAAGCCTACATATATATAATATATATATATATATATATATATATATATATATATATATATATATAAAAGGTCAACTTTAAATACCATTTATATATTATGTGCTCAGAAATGTAATTTATATAATCACCAATATCACTTTTATCCTAATTATCGCCAGAATCATGTGCCTCGCTATTTCTTTCGCATAGTAATTTTATTTTTGTACTTTACCATTATTAATAGATAATAATTTCCCATACCCCAAAAGCAGATTTGGTACTTTCTGTTAACTACGCAAATCAAGTTAGTTATCACCCACGTATATACATAGTGTTTTTTTTTTCTTTCTATGCCTCTCTTTAGAGCTAATATATAAATGTTTCTTTATTTCAGCAATACCAGATCGAGGAAGACAGAAGAAGAAGCTGTAATGGTCGAATATTTAGAGTTCTTTGTTGAGAACGAAACTCATGAGAATATTCTAAACAATCTTTTGATAAGAACTGCGTAATTATAAATCCCGTAAAGCTTTTCCTAAGCGTTAACACACTATAAGACTTTGATATAAGTTTTCCGGATAAGTATAGAAAAAGGCTGAAACTACACAAAAAAAAAGATAAATATTGTTCCCATTCAAACATTCACATATACATGTTATTCACCATTTCTATCACCAGTAAGGCGTTTCCGATAATATGTTGTGGGTACAGTGAATATAGCTCAGCTGGCAAAGCAAATGGGATCCTGTTTTGCAAGATATTTCATCACCACCGGTCCCTACACATGAGGTTTATCAGCAAGTCTCAACCCACACCGTGTAAAGTCCAAAACCTCCTCACACTTCCTGGATGCTAACCCCATTCGCACCAACCTCCCAGTTACCTCATTCAATCATTGTCTGAAAAATTCCTAAACTTGGGATTTAAATAGACTTGTAACCGTCACCATAAGCTAAACAGATGTTTTTTAAATCTGTGGATAAAAATAATCTCCTAAAATAATATCCTGGAACTATAGCATTAAGTGAACATGGCAATGTATCAAGTGGGTAATTCTATGCATAAGTGAGAATTTTAACGCACTAGATGGGGAATCCTATGCATTAAGCGAGCATTACAATGCATTAGATGGGTAATCCTATGCATTAATTGTACATTGCAATGTACTATGTGACCCTTTCCAGCCATTAAGTGAACATTGCAATTCATTAGGTGGGCAATCCTATACATTAAGTGTACATTGCAAAGCCTTTGATAAACCTTTAAAGGTACAATTATTCAGAATAAGACGTCATCACTCATGATGTATGTGTATATAAATGAGATTTTCTATTTTTGTAATTTTGCATGCTTTTTAGAGGTTGCTCTTCGATTCTTACAAGGTTCAGTAGAAACAAACTTACCAATCTTTTTCTTCTGTGAGAGATACCTGTAAACCAAATATAGAGACACCAAGACTTATAATGTGGTCTATCTCTGACTAGCTGTATGTCTCTTTGTATGTATGTCTTACTTAATCCACTTGTAATATATGGCTTTTCTGTGTCATTATCTTATAAGCTTTTCCTTTGAATCCTGTACTTATTCACTTTACTTCTCTCGAGAAGTTACTCACAATTTATTCCTTAAAAGCTAAAGTAATGTGGAAAAGTATAATTTTTTTTTTTTCAGGCATTTGCAATTAAAACAAATCTTGCTGTCAGCATTGTTTCTTGGTCCAAATGGTATTCAGTATAGGAGAGGCAACTCTGTTATAGCAATTTTATATTTTCTAAATCTTCTTAAGGTAGATAAAAACTAGAAGACTAATACACTAACAATAAGAGTCCATAGATTATTACACTTACACATGAACCAATATGATTAGGCCATTGTTGAATTTGTCTGCATTTGTGTTTGTTTAGTATCTGGATATAAAGATATTTCAACAATAAAATCTTTTCCTGAACGCAAGTTCCTCTATGACATAAAAAAAGGCCTTTTAACAGTAAACTGAACGATAGAAAGACTTGCTATGAAGATTATTTCAGCAACATCAATCGCATCACACAACAGCAAAGTATCCACTTCAGCACCACGTCTATCTACAAACATCGCATTACTCACTTCTTGTGTGAGTGGGTGTATTTATAGCTCGAATTCTAAGTAAGTAAGGCACGTGTTCAATTTACAGACATTATTCTTCTACGTTATATTATACGAATCAGCACTCGATAATATATACTCTACTCCCAGTTATTATTATTATTATTATTATTATTAGATGCTAAGCTACAACCCTAGTTGGAAAAGCACGATGCTATAAGCCCAGGGGCCCCAACAGGGAAAATAGCCCAGTGAGGAAAGGAAGTAAGGAAAAATAAAATATTTGAAGAATAGTAAAAATATTGAAATAAATATTTCCTATTTAAATTATAAAAACTTCAACAAAACAAGAGGAAGAGAAACTAGATAGAAATGTGTGCCCGAGTGTCCCCTCAAGCAAGAGAACTCTAAACCAAGGCAGTGTAAGACCATGGTACAGAGGCTATGGCACTACCCAAGAATAGAGAACAACGGTTTGATTTTGGAGTGTCCTTCTCCTAGAAGAGCTGCTTACCATAACTAAAGTCTCTTCTACCCTTACCAAGAGGAAAGTAGCCACTGAACAGTTGCCATAGAAATTACCAAGACCTTAAATTTCTTATGTTCATAGGTCAAAACGTTTGTAATGATAAAAGATTAATAGGACTTCTTTCTTTTGTTTTGTAAATGTAAACATCGCCGGCTAACAACTCTGACTAAATATCATTATTCTTTTTCAACTATATCTAATTGTTCAGTCTACATGGGATAGCGATAATCTCAAAAGACAGTTTCAGAAACTGATTATATCAGAATATCTTCATTGCTCATTTGGGTACCATGCCTATAACAATTAAAGAACAGACTGCACGTTCACAAGCAAGCGGAGTGGAGAAGCCGAATGAATAATATTATATTATTTGATTAATACTGTAAATGTCTGTAATGTGATACCTCAAAATTACACAGGGGCATATCAGTTATGTAATTCCAGACATACACATACATGGTATGTTACAAATTGAAATGCCAGGTACCTTATAGATCTACTTTGTGCAGTCCCTGAGGCGGCCAAATATGAAATAGCAATTGCTAAATATTGTAGCCAAGCCTCTGCATTATTTAAATGCGACACAAAATTGCACACACCTTACTTTGTCCGACTGCCGCACAAAGTGACCAAATTTTTAACAAATGCTTGCAGTCTGCTCTTATTACATTGAGAAAAAATAGAGAGAATTTAGATATCACTTGGTACACCCTTTGAGTACACAATGGTATGGTCCATTGGCCACTCTTTTCGAGGAGCTGAAGAGATATGATAAATTTTTCAATTACTTCAGAACGTCTAAAACTACCTTTGAGGAATTCTTGCCCCTTCTACAAGACCACTTGCTAAAAGAAAATACGACATTCAGAGATGCTATTTCGCCAGCACTATGACCGCCAGTTAAAATCATGAAAGATGAAATAATGTACACCTTTCCTTGTAAAATTGCTTTTTTATAGAGAAATTAAAAATATTTATCGTAACTGATATATATATATATATCATAAACAAAAATCTTTTAGTTTGATATAAAAATGTAACCTTTCAATAATTCCTATATTAAAATGTATATGTAACCTAAATAGGAAAAAACATTAGCTTATGTCACCCAAAACGTTGTTTAAGATTCACCGCCCCGAAAAGGTGGCTGAGAGTTGCGTCGGGTGCTATATACAACGAGCATTTTTAGACCTTTCCAAGGAGCCCAAGAACACCTCTTAATTGTTGGTGGTTCCTGAGATATGCATAACCCTTATTTTCGCGTCCTGTCCCTTATACCTTGACCAAGAGCACTCATGTCCTCCAACGCCATACTTAGGACCTCGGGACCTTTTCAACGAGCCCAAGAACACCTCTTACTCCTTGTGGTTGCTGAGAAACTCATACCCCTTATTTTCACGACTTTGCATCCCTACCCCTTATACCTTGGCGTAGTTCACTCATCTCATCCAATGCCATACACAGAACCTCGAGACCTTTCCAACAAGACCAAGAACACCTCGTTACTCATAGTTCCTGAGATACGCTTACCCTTTATATTATGGATTTTGCGTCCTCACCCCTTATAGGGAGGTGTACTCCCGTTGCTACGTCGTGGGAGCTCGAGAACTTTCCAACGAGCGAAAGAACACCTCTTAACTCCTTGTGGTTGATAAGAAACTTTTACGTTAAAAAAGTCTAAGGACTCCTCGTAGCTCCTGAGATATGCTTACCCTTTATTCTACGGTTTTCGCGTCCCTACCCCTTGTAGGGAAGGGTACGCCCATCACCCCCCCCCCCCCCTTATACATAGCAGGACCTCGAGACCTTTCCAACGAGACCAAGAACACCTCATTACTCCTTGTAGTTCCTGAGAACTTTCCAACGAGCCCAAGAATATATCTTAACTCCTTGTGGTTGCTGAGAAACTTTTACTTTAAAAAAGTCTATGGTTTATCTTTATGGGTTTTTTTTTTATCTGTCAATATAGGACCTTACGGCAAGACCCCTAGGAAAGGAGACGAGATTGTTTTTTTTGGGGGGCGAGGGGCCTTGCTAGGCCCCTGAATACTTAAGCTATCCATACCTCTAGTTCTTTCTTATTTATCAAATAAACTATTTATTATTATTATTATTATTATTATTATTATTATTATTATTATTATTATTATTATTATTATTATTATATGTTTTTTTCATTGCATGTAACCATTAGGTATTCAGCAACGGGGCTAACATTATTCATATCTCTCAAATGATTTCAATACCCAATGCATATTCAAATGAAAAGTATTTAGTAAAATATCGTTTTCTTTTATGAAAACTTTACGCTAAGATATCATAAGAGAGATACATACTAATTTATCAGAGTTGGAATTTATAAACTTGTTGATAACAATATGCATGGTATGTATCCCCATAATGGTTTCAGTATTTAGGGTATATTATCAAGATGAAGAATGATAAAATCCAACTACAGAAATATATGATAAGGGGGAAATGCAAATAAAATATAAATTAGAACCTTCGCATTGAAAAATCTGACATGAAGACATTTTCATCAGTTACCAGTAAAAATATTTGTATTACGTAAGTAATGTTAGTCATTATTGAATAATTACCCATACATTTCATAAAAATGAAAATCATCGCCATATTATCTTTCAACATTTACAAAACTATCTACTGCTGTCGCACTAATATGAAGGAAACAATCGCATAATGTGAAGACATATTGAACGCAATGGCCAACTGCAATCGCGTCTGGATGCAGCACCGTAGGCAACATGTACCGTGGGGTCTTCCAGCCGTAATACGATGCCAGACCAGCAAATTTTCCGGACCGACATGGTGTGAAAAGGTACATTGGACATAATAGTCGATTGCTAGTCGCATGTAGGTCCGACATCTTGCAGCATTTACGTGCGACATGGTGTGAAACGGCCCATTGTTACTGTTTGTGATTAATTTATATTGAGTAATTTATCTGATTATCATTGAATTTTAATAAGGTAAATAATAATTTCTGCAATTTCAATAAAGAGGAGAAAAAATAATTATTAAAGCATGATGAAATAGTTCTAAAATCTAAACGTAAAAATAAAGAAAAAACAAGAAAAATAGAGGCTTCGTATTGAAAAGAATTACTGTATCCATATTAGCAGTAGTTTTAGTAACAGGAATAAAATCAATTTATAATGATTATCTAAGCCAGGAGAAAAGACACAAGGTAACCAGAACAGGCAATGGAACTGGTAGGGTTCGGAAATAGATTGAATTATCCGAAACTACAAAAAAAAAAAAAAAAAAAAAAAAAAAAAAAAAAAAAAAAAAAAAAGATGATGAAGAAGAAGAAGAAGAAGAAGACTTCAACCAGCCAGAATGAAGTTACGTCACCATAAGTAAAGACACGTTAACCAACCAGAAGGAAGTTACGTCACAATCACCTGCCCCAGAAGGATACGAGAACCTTAAGCAAATCGATCCCTGACACTCCTACTGTGTTGTGAAGTCACCTTAACCATAACAAGCTTTTATCGTCCCAGAGTGAAAGGTTAATATCGATTTCCACGTAATACAGGGTCATTTACGTGCCTTACACTAACTCTGGAATTTATTCTTTAATGGAAATCGACGAGGTGCTAATGTCAGAAGGATGAATTTGCTAATATATATGGTGACACGTCATGCAATCGTCACAGATAGTAAGTTGACTGAGGCACCAGCCACCCATTGAGATACTACCATTAGAGAGTTATTGGATCCTTTGACTAGCCAGAGAGTACCACATTGGACACCTCTCTCTGGTTACGGGTCATTTTTCCTTTG
>NC_090761.1:36332667-36337667 GCF_036898095.1 Palaemon carinicauda
AAAACCTTCTAAGTGGAAAGTATAAAGTCTCTTTGACACACTGCATGCGAATCTATTGCACGTAGAGCGTGACTTTACACTTTTGACTTTTAGGTTCGGTATTGACTAGAAACAATTAACTACTGTAGACTCTCATGAAGGACTTTGTATTTTTAGTAGTACAAGGTTACGAGTCCTCGCTAAATATCTTCTTGTGATAGCAACTTGAATGGTTTTGCATGAAAATTCAATTATTTCCAATTTCATAGGTAGAATGCTTTACTCGACACTGTTTTACAGATTTTATCTTTCTTTTCTTAATCTCTATTATTGTTATTGCCATTTCTTCTGTTGCCTTTTGGACATGTTTGTAATTATTTCTTTAAATAAAACTAAATATATCGTAACAAATGTTTTTAGTTATGGAAACTCAATAGGAATTTGTGTGGCTACGCCCCCTTCCTTTTGTATTCTTTTTAGCATTTCGAGTAATTTTACAAGAATGTTCGAAATTTTAGAATTCCTGGAACTGCAAAATTACTTATGTCATACGCTGAGTGATCCCTTTGGGCGTTATTGACATGAGATTTCTCTCTCAGTTTAAATTCCATGTTTTTAGTCGTTTTTCAAGATCAAGCAGTTGCGGATGCTCCTCATGGATTGTGATAAGTTTGATTTGATGTAATTAAAAAGAACCTGTTAAGTATTTTATGCGGTTGTCCATAATTCTTTTTTTTTCGATAATTCGTCTGTGCTTCTAGTTCTAGCCATACATATCGATATAATTTTATCCTGCATCAGGCGACTTATTTTGTTAGTGTTTTAAATCGATGTTGACTATCATTTCATGACAGACATGATAATAGTAAGTCTGGTGAAAATCAAGAGATTTCCTTTACTATATTACAATACCAACGAAATCAATAAATATTCTCTTCTTGGCTCCTGAAGATAAGAGGTATATTGAAAAGGCAATAAATAAAACATTCATAAAGAAAGGCTTTCCGTGAGCGTTCACCTGTCACCTGTCTGTCAAAGTAAGTTTACCCTCTTGATTGACTAGGTGGCTAAAGACATAGAAAAGGTATGCTTTGGTCGGTGGGTGGAAGATGTTCGAGATAATATTCATTAGGTACGTGTAAAGGCGATAAGGTGCATGGTTGCCCGGTGGCTTATCATAGTATTTTTTTTTTCTTTTTTCGCCTGGTACAGTTTGTTTATACTGAATAAGAATGTCTTTAGTACCTTAGTATGTTCACATTTCCCTGAAACATTTTAATTACTTACTCTTTATTGATAAGTACTGATGATTATATTTCTAAGTAATAATCTCGGGCTTCATTTTACTGTTTATACGCACTGTGAATATCATTGGAATTGCAGTAAGAATCTTATCACAATTATTGCGTTGTGTTATTTATTGTTCAATTTTTTCCGCTGAATGAATTGGCCAAAAATGCTGCCCTTTTCCGGCAATTTCTATGAAATCCTTAATTAGAATATCAAATTTCTTTCGTCATTCATGTGATTATATTAGATGATTTATCGCTGTAGATATTCTTTGGGGAGTAATTTGAGATTTTTTTTTTTTTATAAACCTTGTAAACCTTCATGAAAAAAAAAATAAATGGTTATAAACAAATACACAAGTCATTCTTTCAGAAACAACCCAACTTGAGTATTTCTGTAAATAAAGTATGAGTGGCTTTTTCCATTATTGGAATTTTCTTAAAAGATGAGAATACTTATATATGAATTCAATAATGTTCCCTTCTTCTCTATATCTATCACTCTGAAGTATATAAACTGCGTGGTAGCCTGTGATATTTGACACGTGCCTGTCTTTATGTCTTAGTTACAGCGTTACTGAAAGAAATTTCATTGGGCGTTTAAAAAAAATTAGCCTTATATATCAGTGAGATATGGTACAAATAAGTGAAATTTTGCCATACTAATTTGTTGGAACTCGGCTATGTCATGAGAGTTCAGTAAATTGAGTTGCTTACTTCCTTGAAGATTCATCTTTTTAATTTTCACCATATTCCATTATTTCGATATTCGATAACTATTACTGGGGCGTGTATCAGAATTAGATCTAATATTAGCATCAGCGTTAATAGAAGCATAACTCCCGCTTATGAAACCTTTTACATGATTAAGGCATTTTCTGATAGATCTGCCCTTGACCACACCCTACCCCCAACCACCCCCAAAAACGGACCTTGGACCATGCCAGGACCCACTTACACCATGTCTTGAGGACATTTTCTTTAAGAGGTCTGACCTTACTCGTAAAACGGAACTGCCATAGACTTTACTCTAAAGAACCTTATCTAAGAGTGGACTGACCTTGTTTTTTTTTTTTTTTTTTCCCCCGAATCGTGATGTTCGTTGTATGGCCACGTTTCTTAAAAAGGGCTTTCCTAATTTCGATGGACCTGGACTTAGAGTACTCAAAACTGGAAAATTTCTGTTACTTTCCTTGAAAACACATAACCGAATTTTAAACAAATGAACTTTTGGGAAAAAATATATATTTAAAAGCTAATTATTTTCATTAAAATGGTGTCTTACTTTTAACAGCCTTATAATCTTAAAATGGCAAAAAACTCTTATCAGGCGATGAGAAAAAATTAAACAAATGAGTACTAATACTTAAAATATTTTACAAAGGTGACAATGATATCGTAGCCTTTTAAAAACACAAAAGAATATGTAAGAACTGACACTGTACGTTCACTTTATTTTCTTTACATGACACTATTATTTTAAAGTATATGGCAATAATCCGGGCAAATGGCTTCATGGTAAAAACTATTTGCATGTAGTTCAGCTGAATAATTTAGGATGGCTTTGCCTTCGTTGAAACACATAAGTTCTAGCAATGTTTAATGCTTCGTTACCGATCCATCACTACTACTAATATCATTATCGATTACATTATAAATATTGTTGTTTTTGTTGTTGTCCAACGCTTACAGGAACAAACGCATAAGGTTACCGACTTGGAAAACACGTAAATTGGTGAACAGATAAGTAATCGAGTAAGTTAAGCATTCTCTCTCTCTCTCTCTCTCTCTCTCTCTCTCTCTCTCTCTCTCTCTCTCTCTCTCTCTCTCTCTCTCTCTCTCTCTGTACACACATACAAACACACACATACACACACACACATATATATATAAATATATATATATATATATATATATATATATATATATATATATATATATATATATATATATATATATATATATATATATATATATATGCATATATATAATTATATATACATATATATATATATATATATATATATATATATATATATAAATATATATATATATATATACACACACACACACACAGTATACTCATTCATAAATTTGAATAAGTAAATAGAAATATTTGCGATTGAAAATAAACCAGAAAAAAATTAATACAAAAGAAGAAAAAAACATTTTTTCACGTTGTAAAACATGTAACATTTGTTCCTAAAAATCTTACTAATAATCAAATATAGTAAGAGAAACGCAATTTTATAAATTCCAGCTTACTGAGAGACTTGGCCTGATATTACATAGACAAGGAATTTTATAATGATAACATACCATGGTCAATTACGTTTTACTCAATATCGCTCTCTTACCAGTCACTATTTTTAGCACATCTGGGTTTATTTATGGCAATGTTTTGATACCCAGAATGGTAATATTCACGCCAGATGTAAATGTGGCCAACTTATCCTTTTATTCGCCATATTAATAGGGTGACCATTTATTTGAAAAACCAAAGGGGGAGAGAAGTATATAGCTCATGTGCATTTGCACACATATTGAGTCATAAAGGCATAAATGCCGAAGTTTAATATATAGTTATTTTAAAAAAACAGGCTCTGATAAAAGGCCTTTCAATTACTGTTTTAATTCATACATTACTACTGACATTTTAAACAAAAATTCTTATTTATTCTATTAGGTAAAATTGTAAAGATAGTCACACAAAGAGAGTGTATATGATATACACCACTGTCTCAATAGTGATTTTAAATATTTCTTTATCTCTTACAGCCTCTCTTCTCATGCCCGATCCTACTTTGAGAATAAATAATTTATTACAGTTCCAGTTACGATACAAATGTGCATAGTAGTCTCCATAGAGTTTTAACGATGCTATAAAAACGAAAATTAGTGAGGTAGTGAGTTTACCGTCAAAATTAAGTAAAATAAATTAAAAACTTATTTCATCAGCATCGTAACCAAGCAATAAAACCAAATTGATGTCGATAAAGATACAGAATCAAATACTGTAAATGGGAATTTCTTCATCATATTGGAATGAAAAACGTAAATCGTACACAAGTAAATATATGAAAGTTGTGAAAAAAATAATTACATGATTAGATATATTTTTGTCAATCTTTTTCAGGGATATAAATATTACAGAAAATCTATTTATCATTACTACTACTTTAATCCAAAACTAGAAAATGAAACCCTTTAAATAATATTGTCTTCTTACACTTCTACTCTTAAAGAAAGAAGACAAATTCCATTGAAACTATCTTCCAAAATTTTCTTTCTCTTAAAAAAAATATAATTTTCATGTTTTACCTGTTTCATACATTAAAAAAAACGGCTTAATTGATTTCTGATACACTTCTATGCTTAAAGAGAGTTGTCTTTGAAATTCTCTGCTTAATGTTTTCTTTTCTCCTAAAGAAGGAAGAATATAATTTGAATAATGCTTTTCCTCTCGTATTAAACATGAAAAAAAAACCCGCTTGATAAAATAGTAACGTTTTCTTCGTCCACGTCTCGTCCCCTCAAGGAATCATCCTCGCAAAACGCCTCCACAATGGAGTTGAACCCGAAGCGGCGCGCATAACCTCCCTTTCCAAACGAATCAATATTCTCTGTTATGCATCTCCTATGATGTTTAGCCACATGAGAACCACGGCTGCTAGTTGTAAATCAGCCTAGCCTCGAGCATGGTCGTTCCAACCAATCCCCCGTTCAGTGAAG
>NC_090761.1:36342667-36395167 GCF_036898095.1 Palaemon carinicauda
GTACAGACTCTACACATATTTTTACGAATATTTAGTAATTTGAGAAATCCACCAAGAATTCGTTAGTTATCCTAATAGTGTCTATGATTTATAGCTTTATTGCATCACAGTTTGATTGCTGAAAATTCTAGATCTTTAAACTCAGGTAAAGCTCAAGAGGAGGTACATTAAAAAAAAATAGGAATGTATCCAACTGTAATCGCATTTGACTGAAGCGGTATCGTCTTCAATATCTGCTTTTCAACGGCAAAGGCTGGAAGAGAATGACTAGGTTTAGAACCATTCACTTGAATGTGAAATATTGAAGAGTCAAAACGGATAGCAGATCTATCTGCTAATATTGTTGGCACAATTCAAGGTCATTCCTACTGCTTTTTAATCTTCGTCATCGTAATTCAATGGTGGAGTTTTCAATAATTTATGAAGCGAGGTTATTGATGCCACCTATATAGCCTTGTTTTTCTAAGCTGTAATGCGCAAAATTTCAGACATTTTACTTGCATGTTGGCTTGTGTATCTAAATACTCATGTATATGCAGTTGTACGGAAACACATCAATTGGAGCATTCATAAATATAAAAGACTATAAATACGTAGTAGGTTGGCCAGAGCACCAACCACCCGCTGAGATACTATTGCTAGAGAGTTATGGGGTACTTTGACTGGCCAGACAGTACTGCATTGGATCCTTCTCTCTGGTTACGGTTCATTTTCCCTTTGCTTACGCACACACCGAATAGTCTGGCCTATTCTTTCCATATTTTCATTATTCCTCATACAACTGACAACACCAAACAATTCTTCTCCACCCAAGGGGTTCCTGCACTATAATTCTTCAGTGGCCAAATTCCTCTTGGAAAAGGCAGAAGAAACTCTTTAGCTATGGTAAGCAGCTCTTCTAAGAGAAGGACACTCCAAAATGAAATCATTGTTCTCTAGTCTTGGATAGTGCCATAGCCTCTGTACCATGGTCTTCTATTGTCTTGGCTTAGAGTTCTCTTGCTTGAGGGTACACTCGGGCACACTATTCTATCTTATTTCCCTTCCACTTGTTTTGTGAAAGCTTTTATAGTTTAAATAGATATGTATTTTAATGTTGTCACTGTTCTTAAAATACTGTATTTTATTTTTCCTTGTTTCCATTCCTCACTGGGCTATTTTCCCTGTTGGAGGCCTGGGCTTATAGCATCCTGCTTTTCCAACTAGAGTTGTAGCTTAATAATAATAATAATAATAATAATAATAATAATAATAATAATCTGTATGCATTATTTCTTCTAGACTTAGGTTACAAGAAATAGGCAAGAGCTTTAAAAATAAAAGTATTATTTTCTTTCAATAATTTACAAAACTGTCACCCAACTAAATATAAGATTAGTTCGGTTTAGAAGGAGTTACAAATGTTGCAAACAGTTTCATTACCTAGAAGTCGAATATAAAAATACAGAATAGATAAAGGCTAGATGATACGGTTTGTACAGTATACCTCGACATCAACCCTTCTCATCTTTCCTAATGAAAAAAAAAAGAACAACAACGTAGAAACCAAACAATAAACGCAACTACTTAAGGAAACTTTGAGTTTATTGCAACCAAACACGAGAGAATGCTTTAACTGCTAGAAATAATTGTTTATGTTTTCGTTGGTAGGTCTAATTGCAAAATTTAGGATCAAGTAAAAAATAAAACCTGATGATGAATGTTCTCTAGCTTTAAAAAAATAAGTCAAATGGAACCAAGAGGTGATAATTTCATGGTGAATTGAAAACCTCTAAAATGAGAGCTGTCCCGCTCACAACAAATAACATAAATATTAATCATAATCTCCACCATATAAATCAAACTGACGATGACCGAAACGTCTAGCAAATGCTTCATTTAGTAAATCACAGGTGTTTCAGCTTTAAAGAGGGTAGTCTGGTTTTCCTCGGATCAGCGGCTCAAATACTTATTCCTTTTATATTTGTATGATTTTCAACAATGACCTTTTTTACTCTTTAAAGGTGTTTTAAAGGCCACTCATGAATGACAGAGGCAAGGGACAGTGACAATACCCTAGCAGAACAATGCCTCATAGACTGACTATATATATATATATATATATATATATATATATATATATATATATATATATATATATATATATATATATGTGTGTGTGTGTGTGTGTGTGTGTGTATAGCCTATATATTTATATATATACATATATATAGACATATATAAACAGTATATGTCTATATATATATATATATATATATATATATATATATATATATATATATATATACATATATATATATGCATATATATATATATGCATATATATATATATATATATATATATATATATATATGCATATATATATATATATATATATATATATATATATATATTTATATATATATATATATATATATATATATATATATATATGTAATCATTATCCTTATTATTTGCTATGCTACAACCCTAATTGGAAAAGCAGAATGCTATAAGCCCAGGGACTCCAACAGCGAAAATAGCCTTGTGAGGAAAGGAAATAAGGAAAAATAAAATATTTTAAGATGAGTAACACTATTAAAATAAATATTTCGTAGATAAACTATAAAAACTTTAACAAAACAAGAGGAAGAGAAATAAGATAGAATAGTGTGCCCGAGTGTACCCTCAAGCAAGATAATTCTAACCTAAGACAGTGGAAGACCATGGTACAGAGGCTATAGCACTACCCAAGATTAGAGAACAAGGGTTTGATTTTGGAGTGTCCTTCTCCAAGAAGGGCTGCTTACCATAGCTATAGAGTCTTTTCTACACTTAGCAAAAGGAAAGTAGCCACTAAACAATTACAGTGCAGTAGTTAACCCCTTGGGTGAAGAAGAATCGTTTGGTAATCTCGATGTTGTCAGGTGTATGAGGGCAGAGGAGATTCTGTAAAGAATAAGCTAGACTATTCGATGTGTGTGGGAAAGTGAACCGTAACCAGAGAGAAGGATCCAATGTAGTACTGTCTGGCCAGTCAAAGACCCTATAAGTCTCTAGCGGTATATATATATATATATATATATATATATATATATATATATATATATATATATATATATATATATATATATATATATATATATATATATATATATATATACGATCAGTGCCAAAGCTCCTCTTCATCCGGGACCAGGGAAGGCCAGACAATGGTTAGCTAGTATTCAGGAGGTAGACTTAAAGGGTCCCCCACAACCCCCATCATTAGCTCACAAGGATGGTGTGGTTACGCGAGTCGAACCCAAGTCCGACAGATCGCCAGCCAGGGGCATTTCTTTTGAAAGAATTTACCCAGAAAGTCTCTGGAGATAAGCTGGAATTGTTACCCTATCTTCCGTGGTATTTATGTCGAGCCTTGGGCAGGGATCGAATCTCAGACCTTGCGCTATGCGGACCCTGTGCTCTGTCCCTGAACTGTTCCATCTGATAGAGGGTTGCAAGACAGAAAATAGGAATTAAACGTCTGTTGCAGATTGTTGCAAACATCTAAATTCTCTCATGAATATCTATCAAGGTCACCTTCTCGTGACCCAGGGAATCATATAAGGTATTATGGTACCATGCAATTTTCTCGTGAATTAACATTTCGTTGCAATTTTAAGAAAATGTAAAAAAAGAGGAAAATCATCACAAGGTTTAGTTCATGCGCAAGGATGAATCAATTTAGTTTGCAAATATATTTCAGGCGAATGGTGTATATTATATATATATTACTTGAAATAATAATACCTTAGGCACAATTTATCTATTTCGAATACTGTAACTGTTGGAAGAAATTTCTTTTTATATACATACACACATATATATATATATATATATATATATATATATATATATATATATATATATATATATATATATACATACACATATATATATATATATATATGTGTGTGTGTGTGTATGTGTATGTATGTATGTATATATATATATATTTATATTCATATATATATATATATATATATATATATATATAATATATTCATCTCTCTCTCTCTCTCTCTCTCTCTCTCTCTCTCTCTCTCTCTCTCTCTCTCTCTCTCTCTCTCTCTCTATATATATATATATATATATATATATATATATATATATATATATATATATATATATATATATATATATAATAATAATAATAATAAAAATGCATTTACTGTTCACTAAAAAAGAGCTCTATATATGTCTTTTTAAAATCTGAATAAATGAAGTTGGAAGTATTTATTGGTCTGATCTTATCAAGGATGCTGCTGTAATTCTTCTAATTACACGGTAATAATATTGTTTTATTACACATATTCGAAGTAAACAATACAATGAGATTCCAGAGGTCTACTTTGTTGATGATGCAGTAAAATGCCTTGAGGTTTTATACCTCATGTAATCTGTGCAAATTCAACTTAACTAAGCCATTAAAATGTATCTCTGTAGCCAAGTTCCTGAAAATTGCTTTATTACAAGTTCCGTATGTCTCTCATACTCATTGGGTTCACAGCATATACTTTTCTAGCTAATCGAGTTTCTGGTCTTACAGGAGTTAGTTATAAACAATGGGACAGAGACTACGACAGAGGAATGGCATACTATCCAACTGTTCACCGCGTGATAGACCAGCAACCCAGGATTTATACTACTGCTCATGGACAAAACGGGGCAATCCAGGGAGTCTCTGTGAGTACTTTTTAACCTTCATAATACTTTTTTTTTTTATGTGGATAAAATATCTATGAAGAATGGAAGATAGTCGAATTCCTAAAAAAAATAATCTGCGTGGATCTATAAAAAGAGGGAAAAAAAAATTTGAAAAACCCTTCTAAGCTATTCCATTTCTGTGAAGGGAGACATATTAATACTAAATGAAGGACTTGGAAGGCAGAAGTTATAACAAGATCTGTCTGGAGTCAGAGGGTCGGAGAGTACTGTGCCTGGAGACATGGTCAGGGAGTGCTGTGTTTAGTGACAGAGGGTCAGAGAGTGTGAAGTCTGGAGAAATGTCAAAGACTTGAAAGACAGTGGTTATAACAAGAGATGTCTGGAGACAGAGGGTCAGAGAGTACTGTGCCTGGAGACATGGTCAGGGAGTGCTGTGTTTAGTGACAGAGAGTCAGAGAGTGTAGAGTCTGGAGAAATTTAGTCAAAGAGTGCTGTGCCGAGAGACAAAAGGTAAAAGCGTGCTGTATCTGGAGACAGAAGGTCAGAGAGTGCGGGGCGTGAAGACAGAGGGTCAGAGAGTGCTGTGTCTTGAGAAAGAAGGACAAAAACAGTTGTGCATGGAGACAGAGGGTTAGAGAGTGCTATGCCTGCTGACAGAGGGTGAGAGGGTACTGTGTCTGGAAACAAAGGGCGAGAGAGTGCTGTTTCTAGATATAGGATCAGAGTGTGTTGCATCTGGAGAAAGAAGATAAAAAGCATTGTGCCTGGAGAGTGCTGTGTCTAGAAAAAGAGGGTCAGAGAGTGCTGTGTCTGGAGATAGAGGTTCAGAGAGTACCGAGAGAGACAGAGGGTCAAAAAGTGCTGTGTCAGAGGGTCAGAGAGTGCAGTGTCTAGAGATAGAATGTGAGAGAGTATTGTGCCTGGAGACAGAGGGTCAGAGAGTACTGTATCTGGAGACAGAAGGTCAGAGACCTGTGTCTGGAGACAGAGGGTCACAGAGTACTGTGTCTACAAACAAAAAAAGGCCAGGAAGAGGTGTGCCTGGAGACAGAGGGTCAGAGAGTGGTGTGTCTGGAGTCAAAGGGTCAGAGAGTAATGTCTGGAGAAAGAAAGTTAGAGAGTGCTGTGCCTGGAGACAGACAGAAGGTCAGAGAGTGCTGTGTCTGGAGAAAAAAAAAGGCAAGAGAGTGCTGTGCCTGGAGACAGAAGGTCAGAGAGCTGTGTCTGGAGACAGAGGGTCACAGAGTACTGTGTCTACAAACAAAAAAAGGCCAGGAAGAGGTGTGCCTGGAGACAGAGGGTCAGAGAGTGGTGTGTCTGGAGTCAAAGGGTCAGAGAGTAATGTCTGGAGAAAGAAAGTTAGAGAGTGCTGTGCCTGGAGACAGACAGAAGGTCAGAGAGTGCTGTGTCTGGAGAAAAAAAGGCAAGAGAGTGCTGTGCCTGGAGACAGAAGGTCAGAGAGCTGTGTCTGGAGATAGAGGGTCACAGAGTACTGTGTCTACAAACAAAAAAAAAGGCCAGGAAGAGGTGTGCCTGGAGACAAAGGGTCAGAGAGTGGTGTGTCTGGAGTCAAAGGGTCAGAGAGTAATGTCTGGAGAAAGAAAGTTAGAGAGTGCTGTGCCTGGAGACAGACAGAAGGTCAGAGAGTGCTGTGTCTGGAGAAAAAAAAAGGCAAGAGAGGGCTGTGCCTGGAGACAGAGGGTCAGAGAGTGTTGTGTCTGGAGACCGAGGGGCAGAGATTGCTGTGTCTAGAGACAGAGTGTTAGAGAGTGCTGTGGAGATAATGATGTGCAACCCTCACCACGCCATAGGTATTAATACTTAATAAAACTTTAGTAGTAGTAGAAGTAGTTGTGGTAGTAGTAACACTACGAAAGAAAAATTCTTTTCTTTCACAAGCGTTCTTATGTTCAAGTTCCCTATTGTGTCTTACAGGAAAATTCGACACCAAAAGCAAAAACAGAAAACATCTCATTAATGAACCTTTTTTTATTCTAGCAGAGTATTTTAAGCTATCAAAGTAATACTAGTGTCATAAATCATGCATTTCTTTACTCCAAGCTTTACACTTTATATTCATGTGGCAACTAAAAAAATCCTCTTTTTTAAGTACACAATACAAACCTCCCGCATTTATAGCTTATTCGCGATAGTTGTATGATAAATCAGGCACTTCTCTACTTTTAAGCTATTAAAATTGATTGATGTTCTTTTAGCTAAGAATTATTTGCTTAAAAGTCCCCGCAGAAAAAAAAAATATGCTGACTTCCTGATCTGTCTCCAAGAGTATCCAAGTAATATTTTAGAAGTATTACTTGTCTGTCAAATTTATAAGTAAAATTTTTGTTTTACCTAAATAAATCATATTCAAGTAGAAAATATCATCAAGGCTAACAATAACTCGTTCTTAGTGATTATATAAATGAAGCACAATTAATTTATCTTGTTAGATCTTTTTAGCATATATCTGGGCTGCTTTCAAAAGTCACAATATAAAATTTAATGATAGAGGGCATCGTAATAATTAGCAGTGTAATTGTAGTTGTTATTATTACAATTACTGTAATTATCGTGTTTTTTTTTTTAGACCATAACCACATGTCTACTGAGAAAATATAATGAAGTAAAATTTAAAAAAGTGAATAGGGAAACTAATAAAAATGGTGTGACTGAACCTAAGAAGAGAGCTTGATAGTAAATACAAAAGCATTATCAGTTAGGCGTTATAAAGAGAGATTCTATCCATATCAAATATCATGATGGATGAGATATGTGGTATAGTTTATGAAGGGGTCATGAAACAATATGAAAGGGGGCGGTGACGGAAGCGAGGGAGAAGATGATTTACGATAGCACCAAGAGGGGAGGAATTAGATTATAGGAAAACAAAAAAGGTACAACATCAACAACCACAACAAATATAGTAATAATCACTATAATAATACTTATAACAAAAGGAACAGCAGCAGTAATAATCATTATAATATTCATGATATAAAGAATTTAGGTTAACCTAAATCCCAGAAATATGAAAATAACAAAAAAGACAAAAATAGACATAATTGTAACAATTGTAATAATAATGATAAAACTCGATTTGATTATAATAATGAAACGAGAAAAAATAATCTCCATAATATTATTTATAATAATAATTGAGATATTAATACCAAAATATACTACTCATCAGAAAACGGGAACGCAAAAAAACATTATACCGGTAGTTTTTATCTAACGCTGACCGTCTGGACAAACTGCAAGGTTGGTACTGCTGATTTCTGTTGCCTAGCGACATTTGGTCTGTTTTGGGACTCGTTAAGAGATAGTTCTCGGTTCAATACTCAACCTCGTTAACGAAGTAGGCTAGGGAGAAATAAATTAAGCGAACTTGAAGGATAGAAGCCTTGGAATGTCAAGAGAAACGAGGTTAGTGTTCAACAAAAAAAGTGACTTCGGAAGCATATCCTTCACTATTTTGATATTCTATTTCCATATTATAACACACACATAAAACATTCTTCAATATCCTATGGGGAAAATATTAATTGTGGTTGTGTATTGAAGGAATTTACTTAAGAAGAAAAACTTAAACTAATCCAAGTAAAAAGTTAAGATAAAACAGGAACTGTAATTTGCTTTGTAAAAAGGACTTACAGATCGTATGTTTATGGAGATAAAAAACCTTATACTTAATTCAGAATCAATCAATACGATAAATAATGCGGGAAATATCAATATTTAGCTTCACGAGAACTATGCTTTATTTAAGACGATTAAAGTTAGGAAAACTTTGTAGGCTTATTTTTCTAATCTAGAACCAAAGTTCGTCAACATTTAAGGAAGAATAAATTTTCTGAAGCAAAATTTTGAGCAATTTTCCTACTGCCATCCACCAATGAATTTTTTTCTTGGCCTTAATTAAAAGGGTATATAATTCCCTCCCCACATCAACTCTCTCTCTCTCTCTCTCTCTCTCTCTCTCTCTCTCTCTCTCTCTCTCTCTCTCTCTCTCTCTCTCTCTCTCTCTCTCTCTCTCCCCTTCCAGTAAAGACATCTTTTGGTAAAGACATCCAATTGTTCTTTTAGGAGTCCCTGCTGAAAGGCAACTATGTTATATTTAGGTAAGGATAGACCAATTTGGATTAGGGGGAGAAAAATAAGCCAATAAAGGCTTCATGCGTCCCTGTAATACGTCTATCGTCCATTTCTAATTTTCACTTTATCAATAACAAATATTTCTCAATGATGCATTATCATATTCCCATGAAAAATAACTACCATTAGAGGGAGCACGAATTGGAAGTTTGATTGACTACCTGTCCATTAAAAATGTCAACTGAAGAGTCCCTCATGCTATTCTTTTAACCTGACTTTAACTTTTTATTATTTTGCTTTGTATTTTCCCAAACAGCAATCTAACTTTTTATACTAAAGACACTTCAATTTTTTTCACATGTTCAAGAGCATCAGTACGTATAGTTTTACGAAAGTCTAATGTGACTCGTTGTAGAGAACAATATCAAGAATATATGAATGATAACAAAAAAATACTCATAGACAAGTGGGGCTTCCCGCTAGTTTCCCGTCGTGTTTATTTTTTCCATTCCATAACTTGTTTCCGGATAGGCATTCTTTCATTACATGGTGAGGCATGAAACTGAATAAGTTATAATTCCATTGAAAGATTAATTTTGAAAGTTCAAGGGTCATGATAAGACATCCTTAGTAGTTTGAAGCAGTTTTTTTCTAAATTACTTCATAACATAATAAACTCATGGTTGAGGAAGAAAATATTGTCTATTCTTACATCTCTATTACATTATTAAGAAGGTAAGAATTCAGAAAGACAATACAAAACGTATTTGTAAAAATTAATGATTGTCTGAGTTTAGGTGAGTGGCCATGCCTCATCAGTAATGATATCGATTAATGTTTCAAGATAATTGTTCTAAATTTGATCATTTTATTATGCATTTCACAGCAAATTCTAAACTACTTTTTTTTTTTTTTTTTTTTTTTTTTTGGGGGGGGGGGGGGGGCTAGTATTAACAATCAACTACGATAAAATTTAGGAAAAAATATTCCAAACGACTTTTCCCGAAAATATGAAAATGAAAATCTAAAGATTGTGATTCGACCTGAGAAATATTTGTATAAGTCTTTTGTCTCCATGCTTCTGGCCAGTCATTACTTAGCCATCACTTCAAGGTCTGTATTGAATAACATGAAATAACACGTTTTATTTTTAAAAATTTTAAAAGAAAATATCCTGGATATGCCTGGATACATTCTCTTTTTCACGTTATACAGATGTAATACAGCTGAAATAAATGTAATATACGAAGGTAGATAGTTTCAATGATTGAGTTAATTTATAGATATTCTATATTTCAGCACACTAAATCTCACAATATTACAGTGTTTAGTTTTTGTACTCACACGCTTGCAAACAGAACTCATGTGCAGCATTTCCTCCCTTTTTGGATCTTATGGATATAGAATATTTATAAATTTAACCTTATATTGAAAAATATAAAGCCTAATTGACCTCCTGGATTAAAAATTAAATAATGAGAAATTTTGTGTGTGCTAATTTCTGCAAATCGAAAAAGGATGGTCTAGGCTCTTTAGCTATGGTAAGCAGCACTTCTTGGCTAAGGACACTCCAAAATCAAACCATTGTTCTCTAGTCTTTGGTAGTGCCATAGCCTCTGTACCATGGTCTTCCACTGTCTTGGGTTAGAGTTCTCTTGCTTGAGGGTACACTCGAGCACACTGTTCTATTTAGTTTCTCTTCCTCTTGTTTTGTTAAAGTTTTTATAGTCTATATTGAAAATATTTATTTCAATGTTATTACTATTCTTTAAATATTTTATTTTTCCTTGTTTCCTTTCCTCACTGGGTTATTTTCCCTGTTGGGGCCCCTGGGCTTATAGCCTCCTGCTTTTCCAACTAGGGTTGTAGCTTAGCATTTAATAATAATAATAATAATAATAATAATAATAATAATAATAATAATAATAATAATATCGCTGCTACATTAGAATGTTTGGAAGTTTGAAAGACGTGCACATGTTTAGGGGTATGGCTAATGGTATGTCTGATAATTTTTTGGTGGAAGGAAAATTAGTTGTAGCAAAAGAGTGGGGGAATAGAGTAGGTGGATGTAAAAGGGAGCTAGTGAGGGTTGAAGAGCTAATAAAACCGGGGGTAAAAAGTATATATCAGGAAAGGTTGAAAATGGCATATGACGAGGTGAGAGTAAGAGAAACTGGTAATTTAGAGAAGGAGTGGAAGTTAGCAAAAGAAAGTTTTGTTGGGATTGCAAGTGATGTATGTGGCAAGAAGGTTGTTGGAGGCAGCATGAGGAAGGGCAGTGAATGGTGGAATGAAGGAGTGAAGGTAAAAGTGGAAGAGAAAAAGAGGGCTTTTGAAGAATGGCTGCAGAGTAATAGTATAGAGAAGTATGAAAAATATAGAGAGAAAAATGTGGAAGTAAAGCGCAAGGTACGTGAGGCAAAGAGGGCAGCTGACCTGAGGTGGGGTCAGGGATTGGGTCAGTCATATGAAGAGAATAAGAAGAAGTTTTGGAAAGAAGTGAAGAGAGTAAGGAAGGCTGGCACAAGAATTAAAGAGACAGTGAAAGATGGAAATGGAAGGTTGTTAAAAGGAGAGGAGGCAAGGAAAAGGTGGGCGGAATATTATGAAAGTTTGCTGAATGTTGAGGATAATAGGGAGGCAGATATAATTTCTGTTCCAGGTGTTGAGGTGCCAGTGATGGGAGATGAGAATGAGAGAGAGATTACAATAGAGGAAGTGAGGAGAGCAATAGATGAAACGAGAGTAGGAAAAGCATCTGGTATGGATGGTGTGAAAGCTGAGATGTTGAAGGAAGGGGGTGTGACTGTACTTGAATGGTTGGTGAGATTGTTTAATATGTGTTTTGTGTTGTCAATGGTACCAGTAGATTGGGTTTGTGCATGTATTGTACCACTATATAAGGGTAAGGGAGATGTGCATGAGTGTTGTAATTCAAGAGGTATTAGTTTGTTGAGTGTAGTTGGAAAAGTGTATGGTAGAGTAATGATTAATAGGATTAAGGATAAAACAGAGAATGCAATCTTGGAAGTACAGGGTGGTTTTAGAAGAGGTAGGGGTTGTATGAATCAAATTTTTACAGTTAGGCAGATATACAAGAAATATTTAGCAAAAGGTAAGGAGGTGTATGTTGCGTTTATGGATCTGGAGAAAGCATATGATAGAGTTGATAGGGAAGCAATGTGGAATGTGATGAGGTTATATGGAGTTGGTGGAAGGTTGTTGCAAGCAGTGAAAAGTTTCTACAAAGGTAGTAAAGCATGTGTTAGAATAGGAAATGAAGTGAGTGATTGGTTTCCGGTGAGAGTGGTGCTGAGACAGGGATGTGTGATGTCGCCGTGGTTGTTTAACTTGTATGTTGATGGAGAGGTGAGAGAGGTGAATGCTCGAGTGCTTGGACGAGGATTAAAACTGGTAGGCGAGAATGACCATGAATGGGAGGTAAATCAGTTGTTGTTTGCGGATGATACTGTACTGGTAGCAAACACAGAAGAGAAGCTTGACCGACTAGTGACAGAATTTGGAAGGGTGTGTGAGAGAAGGAAGTTGAGAGTTAATGTGGGTAAGAGTAAGGTTATGAGATGTACGAGAAGGGAAGGTGGTGCAAGGTTGAATGTCATGTTGAATGGAGAGTTACTTGAGGAGGTGGATCAGTTTAAGCACTTGGGGTCTGTTGTTGCAGCAAATGGTGGAGTGGAAGCAGATGTACGTCAGAGAGGGAATGAAGGTTGCAAAGTGTTGGGGGCAGTTAAGGGAGTAGTAAAAAATAGAGGGTTGGGCATGAATGTAAAGAGAGTTCTATATGAAAAAGTGATTGTACCAACTGTGATGTATGGATCGGAGTTGTGGGGAATGAAAGTGATGGAGAGACAGAAATTGAATGTGTTTGAGATGAAGTGTCTAAGGAGTATGGCTGGTGTATCTCGAGTAGATAGGGTTAGGAACGAAGTGGTGAGGGAGAGAACGGGTGTAAGAAATGAGTTAGCGGCTAGAGTGGATATGAATGTGTTGAGGTGGTTTGGCCATGTTGAGAGAATGGAAAATGGTTGTCTGCTAAAGAAGGTGATGAATGCAAGAGTTGAAGGGAGAAGTACAAGAGGAAGGCCAAGGTTTGGGTGGATGGATGGTGTGAAGAAAGCTCTGGGTGATAGGAGGATAGATGTGAGAGAGGCAAGAGAGCGTGCTAGAAATAGGAATGAATGGCGAGCGATTGTGACGCAGTTCCGGTAGGCCCTGCTGCTTCCTCCGGTGCCTTAGATGACCGCAGAGGTAGCAGCAGTAGGGGATTCAGCATTATGAAGCTTCATCTGTGGTGGATAATGTGGGAGGGTGGGCTGTGGCGCCCTAGCAGTACCAGCTGAACTCGGTTAAGTCCCTGGTTAGGCTGAAGGAACGTAGAGAGTAGAGGTCCCCTTTTTGTTTTGTTTCTTTGTTGATGTCGGCTACCCCCTAAAATTGGGGGAAGTGACTTTGGTATATGTATGTATTATTTCTTCACTGGAATTCATTTCCTTAAACTCTTTTTCATTCAACCCATAAGATAAAATCATAAGCCTTCGTTATATCACTATAATCTCTCTACTTTCTTTGTAATTCCTTCTTTTAATCCTTAGTAAATATGATGTCAGCAAAATTTATTCTAACCCCTCATTTTAGCTAGTTGCGTTAAGTTTCTACAATAACTATTATTATTATTATTATTATTATTATTATTAGTAGTAGTAGTAGTAGTAGTAGTAGTAGTAGTAGTAGTTGTAGTAGTAGTAGTAGTAGTAGTAGTAGTTGATAAACTAGTGTTGCCTTAAATAACGCAAATCGTTAATAGGAGACTAAATTAAAACAACTAAAGTTGAAAAAAAAAAGATAAAAAAAAAAAAAAAAAAAAACAGAATTATAAGAAATCATGGATACGACAAAAACAAAGAGAAGAACAAGAAAGCCAGTGTCGTAAACTCACACGCACACAGGGGTGCGCAAGCTCTCTCAGTTGCATAAAATCAAAAATAGGAATTAGCACGTATCTGAAAAGTCTGCCAATCATGGTATATGTATCGAGGTTAATTCAATATTTGCTTTTTCTAGTACGGTGTACAGCACTTACTGCTGACATGCAAATAATTTCTCATATGAAGTATATCATGTTCAGTTTCAATTTATTTACTCCGTAAAGTCAGTTAATTTACATTTAAATGTTTTGGAAACTTTGAAGTTTTTAAAGGTTTAAAAGGTCTTTATGAATGGCAGAGACAAGGGACGAGGCCATGTCCTTGAAACTGAGCATACATACTGTACATGTCATCAGCGCCCACAGATAGGACCAGGGAGGGCTAGGAAATTATTGCTAATGACTCAGCCGTTGAACTTAGAGGCACCCCAAAATCCCCTATCCCTAGCTCACAGGCAATGGTGAGGTTGCAGACACTGATATAAACTATGGAGTTAAGCAGGTCTGGAACTCCTGCCTAGCAGACTGACAAGCAGGGACGTTTCCAATAGGTTATCACAAAGAAAAAGAAAAACAAAATGAATAACTGCGATTTATGACTTTATTTAAAAATGCTTCCACCACACATTTTATGATGAACAACATCACCGGTTTAAACGAATGCAACTGCTATCATTGATATAACTTTCTCTCCGTGAGTGCACATGTTTTTTTTTCCAATTTGTGAATAACATAATTCAAAACAATTTCCAGCCTTCATCACCACTACAGCTACTGGTTATTCTACTGCAACTACAAACACAAATATTACTATAGCAATTGATTCTTTTTATTCTTAAATGTAATTTCT
Source organism: Palaemon carinicauda (assembly GCF_036898095.1). Classification (NCBI taxonomy): domain Eukaryota; kingdom Metazoa; phylum Arthropoda; class Malacostraca; order Decapoda; family Palaemonidae; genus Palaemon; species Palaemon carinicauda. The sequence continues at coordinate 36,357,251 of NC_090761.1, forward strand.
CGAAAGGATATGACTTGAGTCCCTGTGATTTCACGTCATGTTGTGCAAGGTATTTCTTAGCAGACAGGCGAGGTGAATGCAAGTGACCATTATTCAAAAGACAAGGAGTTTATAAACAAGCAGTTCAGAGCATGAATGGCACAAAAATTAAAAAAACACAAATAAATGCGAAGGCAAACTTAAACAGGTTTTCTTATCATTGCGGTGAAGAGCGAGAGATAAAAAGAGAAAATAACGTTACACTGCACAAGCATGAAAGAAACATGTGTGGGACATGGCTACTCCCTAAAAAAGAGGAAACCTAAATCCAAAGTTTATCATCTGTTGACTGTCTTTCCTATACGCAGAGTTACACAGAGAGAAAATATATGACGAGAGTATTGTTATTATTTGTATAGAAATTTTTATTGTTGTTGTTATAATTTTAGTAACAATACTAAACTTCATCATACTAAAGTCCATTTCTTTTAGCGAGGCAGATTTGCACAGACTCGCAACGGTGCCATTTAAGCTCGGAAAAGTTTCCTGATCGCTGATTGGTTAGAATTATCTTGTCCAACCAATCAGCGATCAGGAAACTTTTCCGAGCTAAAAGGGCACCGATGCGAGTCGGTGCAAAGAAATTGACTATAGTTAATGTTCCTACCAGCAATATTATCATAATCTTTATCTATCACTCATTCCATTGCCTCTTTAGGACGCATTACTCCACAATGCTGCTTAAATCAGAATACTGGTGTCTATCGATGGACAAGTAACACCTAATCTTTTGTATATAGATGAGGTATTAACTGATATTATTGTTAACATTGTCAGTCAAATTCTTACACAAAACAATAACAAAAAATCAATTATGAGTAACAATCAGCCATACAGAAAACATAGAGAGGACCTGGATTTGTAAGGCTACCTTTAGAAAGAAAGAATACAACAAATAAATAACAATTATACAAAAACATGTGGATTTGGATAAACATGTATACATAACTGCTAACGTGAAAAAAAAAAGAGATAACTTACCGCCGTTCTTGCACTAAGCCCTATAATCATGAATAAGTATGTAAATATCTATGTACAATTTCTTCTAATTTAGCTTTGTTAAACAAATCTTTATCTATATTTTCCTTCAGAGATATGGGCGAATATCGGCCATTCCGGAGCCACAGAAGAAGTATTATTTTGACGAATTTCAGCGTCTCGATAATCTCCAGAAAGTCGTCATCGGTCGTCGCCGAGGTCAGTAGTCTTGTCTATTGTCTAAGATTATCATCGATACTATTAAATATCATTATTATTATGATTGTTATTATCAATCAGAGCAAACATTAAACCTTTAAATCATCTAGGAATTGTTTAAGGTTCTTGCTAGAATACATATATACTGTACATACACACACACGCAAGCGAGCACACAAACATATTTTCATTTTCATCATCATCAACTGATACTATAGCCCATTTCTTTTAGCGAGGCATATTTGCACCGACTCGCAGCGGTGCCCTTTTAGCTCGGAAAAGTTTTCTGGTGGCTGATTGGTTGGACAAGATAATTCTAACCAATCAGCGATCAGGAAACTTTTCCGAGCTTAAAGAGCACTGCTGCGAGTCGGTGCAAATCTGCCTCGTTAAAAGAAATGGACTATAGTCCACTGCCGAAAGAGAGGCCTCGGACAACATATCCTTTCACTCCCGTCTGTTTCTTTCCACATGGTCAAATTATCTCAAAACATGATTGATCCATCTTTTTTCCCGCAGTAAAAATCTTAGCACCCTAACTTATTTCCAGTTTTATCAGCGTAATTGTTTCTTCAGTCACGTTTACAATACAAAAGCTTCATCATAATATCATCAACTTTCTTTACTTAATATATTTCAACATTCCTCAAATACTTCCCTGCACGAGAGTGAGCTCAGTAATCCCTTTATTTATCTTACCTTCCACAGACAGTTAAATTCTCCTCATAATCTTTTGCAAGCATTCTTCTGCCTTCCTCGGATTCAACATTTCTGTGTTACCTATTATTCTATTCGACCATCATCCATAATTATCATTCCCAAAAACCCATATCGATAATAAAATCTATTTTTTCGTAGATCAATAACCTTAATTATCATATTTTCCAGTTTCCTAATCTCCAGCATATCACTACTTTTTTCGAATTTACAAACAATTTTTTATTCATTTTATAAACCTTCTAAACTATTTCACGAGTTTCTGCAGCTTATCCTCACTATCCCCATACAATACTTTATCTGTGAACATCCCCAATTCCACAATCTATCTACAATTCCTTATCTTATTCTATAACTCTCCACATGCAATTTCCTACACATGAAATCTTACATCTTTCGTTTTATTAAGATATTACACAGTCGAGGAGACATGACACACTCCAGCCTCAGACTCTTCTCGCACAAAATCGACCACTCCTTCCTTCTCCAAATTCTATTATAAACTTTCTTTGGACCCATATATACCACATGCAGCTTTTCCACTTCATCTGAAAACTAACCTTTAACACAACTATGTCATAAAAAACACCTGCGTTACATATCCTATTCCTTGTCTAAACCTTTAGTGTCCTTCTCATTTCGTCAGCCTCACCTTTTCAGTCTAACTATACTGTGCAACTTGCCTGGTATGGTAAGCAGCTCTTCTAGGAGAAAGACACTCTACAATCACAACATTGTTCTCTTGTTTTGGGTAGCGCCATACCCTCTTTATCACGGTCTTCTACTGTCTGCGATTAGAGTTCTCTTGCTTGAGGGTACACTATTCTATTTCCTTTCCTCACTGGGCTATTTTCCCTGTTGGACCCCTTGGGCTTATAGTACCCTACTTTTCTAACAAAGGTAGTAGCTAAGCTAGCAATAATAATAATAATAATAATAATAATAATAATAATAATAATAATAATAATAATAATAAATGCCAGAGGATTTTTATATTTGTCTTTTTCACCTTTATCTTTTCACATTGAAATAATATTCTTCTAACACAGTCCGAAATATTCTCATCATCTAGACATATCTTACAAACACTGATGATTACTCAACCACAGATTCCTCTCATAAACCTGTCGTCAAGAATTTTCCATCTTACTCCAACCGTTGCTCTTCTTCCCTTTTCTTTATCATTCTACTCCACTGGCCAGGACTGCATCAACTTAAGATAACATCACTCAATTTGCATTTATTTATTTTATAATTCATCCATACATTTTCCCCCTTTTTTCACTAAATTCTCGGTAGTTTTTTACTCCTTTTCCATTACATCTTTGTTACTTGACTGTTTGGTTTCTTTTTAATTATTCCGCCTTTTTTCCCAATTATAGTTACACTATCTATTATAAAGTTGAACCTAATTTTTTCCTTCCAAAACCTCCTATTTAATCTCATATTTATTTATCAACTCATTTGATGATTTTATTTCTCTTCTTACTCTTTCACTGCCAATACACTTTACTTTCTCTATGAATCCTGTATAATTGTTTTACAAACACACTTGCAAATATACTGTAAATAGCCATATCGTAGTAAAGTATTCTTGAAATAATGATATCTTAATCGTTGTAACTGAACAAATTGAGGTTAAAAAAATATAAACCAAGGTATAACGTCTAAAATAAAATTAACAACTTTAACGTAGCGTGATAATTTCTAAAGCAGCGAACGTATTATTAAAGAGTTGGAATAACATTCAAATCGACATCTGGGCCATGGCTAGCCTTCGTCCCATTTCACTAATAGCCTATCGATGTCACTCAACAATATCCCAGTTAGAGCGTCGATAATCCCTCTCCCACACACACATAAATTCGCACTTAAATTCATAAAATTAGACTCGTGCCTCTCGTGTCTCGCTTTGACCGATAATCATTCCCATCAGACGCTCGCAAAGTCCTTTTGGTTTTTCGTGTTCCAATTCAGCAAGCATGTGGATCCCCACTGCATATTTTAGCAGTAGGTTTTGTTTGTTATGTCTCCTGCGTCTTCATGTGAAGTGGTTATATCGGCAAGTAACTGGTAACTACCTTCCGGTAATTTATTGCTGTTATTATCCGGCAGGAACGCCGGCAGTGGCATTGATAACAGATATCTGTAGTAGTTGGTAAATCCAACGGACTTGCAGAAATTTCAATTAGCATAAGGAAAATGTTAAAATGGGGACAAATAAGTAATTTTATAAATAAGTATATAAATACATATATACATAACAAACACACACACATCCCCCGTATATATATATATATATATATATATATATATATATATATATATATATATATATATATATATACATATATATATATATATATATATATATATATATATATATATATATATATATATATATATATACACACACACACACACACACACACATATATATATATATATATATATATATATATATATATATATATATATATATATATATATATATATATATATATATATAATAGACACTTCCGGCCATAATGATTTCATGAGATGTACACTGGCATACTGTATTCGTCTCAGCTAGAAAAAAAATCCATCAGTGATTCGTTCATTCTCTAGAGACACTGGAGTCAGCTACATTAACACCTTTTCAAGTTCCTGCATGAAAAAAACAAAAGGGTAGGAAAGTGAATCACCTTATCCAGGCCTGACTTGACAGATAAAAAAAAAATAGAAAAATGGCAACGTGAAAGTGTCACTTCAATTTTCCCTATCTGAAGCAAACATTGTACCAAGAAAATGTTAATTTCATAGAGGCTCCACCCAAAGTAAAATAAGAAAAAATAATTGATGTGTGGAAAATATCCCACAGAACAAAAATTGCATTTGAAATAAATAAATCTTAGAAGAGAAAGAAACATTTGTGGCTAACTGAAACAGCATACAACCAATGTCTTCAATTTTCTGATTGACGTCAAACATGTTTTTAAATAGTGGCATTATCTCTCTTCTGATATTTACGTATTTTTTCAGATGGATGTTACACAGTGAGTGACACGAAGAGTACTTTGTTGTATCTCGCCTCCCTGCGTTCGGATACAAACTGCTGTGGCTGTGAAATACCCAAGGGACCTGGCATTGCCTTCAAAATGTTCACCTCTTCTCAAGAACCAATTCTTGTGGTTCAGACTTACGAGCAAGGTGTCTGTTGCAGTGCAAATGATTTTGTGAGTTTTCTTTTCTAATCTCTTACATGCATTTGTATAAAATGTGTAGTTGCATCTATACTTCTTGGTATTATTAACCAACCTACCCTATACATAATCTCAAAGTAGCCTACTCTTTAGATATATTTATAGGAAATCTGCCACTTACTCTCAATGAATTGGTACTTTAAATGTACAGTAGATCTATATAAAATATCTCTTAATCGTTATACATGATATTGTGAACTGGATATCTAAATATGTGAATATGCGTAATTTTAGTTCAGTGGATTTTAATTTTAAGGTTGTGGTGTCCTAATTGGTAACTCCCTTGACTTGCGAACACTAGACTGATGTTCGAGTTCAGCTCAAACTCGTTAGATCCTTTGGTCGTTGCAACCTCACCATCCTTGTTAGCTAAAGATGGGGGTTTTGGGGAAGCCTATAAGTCTATCTGCTGAGTCATCAACAGCCATTGCCTGACCCTCCTTGGTCTTAGCTTGGGTGCTGATCATATGTATATATGGTCAGTCTCTAGGGCATTATCCTGCTAGCTAGGGCAATGTCACTGTCCCTTGCTTCTGCCATTCATGAGGGGCCTTTAAACCCTTAATAAATTTTAGTAATCCAAATTTGAGAACCATCCAGATCAATCATCACTTCTTTGTTGATTACAATGAATATCAATCCTAATTGCAATACGCCAATATTATTATCATCTTTAGCTCGGATACAGCAACTCAATCCTCTAATCAGAATATGTTTGTCTGGAATTTATTATCTTATTTACAATTTAGAAAACACCAGTAATGATTCCAGTCAGGAATACCTCTTAACAGTAATAACTGTAAAGATGGGAGTAATAATTCTTTTTGTCGTCATTCTGTTCAAAGTAGTATTAGCTAAGAATGCAACATTGAATTAATAAAAAAAAAAAAAAAAAAAAAAAAAAAAAAAAAAAAAAAAAAAAAACTGAAATCAATAGAATACAAAGTTATAATTCATAAGCAGTGATGCCGAGAGCCTTAAAAAACGAGTAACACTTAAAGACGAGAATTATAAATCACCCACTTTTCTTGGAAACCATTGGAATTACAGTAATTTTGACCTTATTTCTCAGTCGTTAGGGAAAATGACGTAATTACTCCTAAATCACTGATTCTATTTCTGACGCGGCCGATCGATGCCTTACTTAGTTGAGAGCCTGTTATGATTTCGGCTTTGAATTGTAATAATTAAGTAGCATATCACCTTTAAAGACTTGAATCTCCTTCACCCCCTATCTTGATACCAATTGGAATCAATCTTCACGCGCTCATGGTACACTTTACCGATTATTGAATACTTGGAGAAATTACGAAAATTATAGATAATGACTTTAAATGGAGGGTTAATGAAAAGTCAAGCTGTAATGAGATCTTGTAAAAAGTCTTCATAAGAAAGCAAGTTCTCTGTTGTCTTAAGTGAAAATAATCAGAACGTTTTAACGAAAAAACCACGCAAAGCTTTTATGTAAATGCTGAGTACGTAGTGAAACGCGTTACCTAAAACAATTATATGAAAAAACTTGATGATAAATATACAGCAAGAACATAGCAATGCTTATCTTATTTGTTCTAGTCTATAAAAATATGCTAAGGACATTGCAAAAGACAATTACCTATAATAGTATCAGAAAGACTGAAAGAGAGTGAGTGTAAAAGAATATCTCTATTATTATGTGTTCATTGTTATTTAGTATAAATTAATGCATTGAGAATTGTATCTATCTCATCTGCCCTGTCTAATCATAGACGCCATTCAGTTTTATCGTTATTGGTTGTACGTTTAAGATATTCTTTACTACAAGTTTCATGTACCAAGGCCATTTTTCTTGCGTGTGAATAGGGGTTCATATTAACATGTACGTATGTATAAAAATGGCATGTCTGAAGCCTAATGTTAATTGATCACTTTATTAGTGCTCGTTCTATTTACCCTATGACCTTCTGCACTTGTTTCATGTGAATATTCGAAATTATCAGAAAATAACAAAATGAATTAGCATTCGATTCGTTTATTCGTTTTGCAATTCCTATTCAATGATTGACTGATTTATTGATTGATTTGAGGTTCTCTGGCATCCTGACGTCTAAGGTCATTGACGCCGATATCGTTTCTTGTAAATAAAAAAAAAATAATTAAAACCATAAAAACAAAGAAGTCATTTCAAAAGTTAAATATCTTTCAGAAGACCTGCTTCTGAAACCATTCAAAGAAGAACCAGTTATATATATGATATAATTTCTTGAAGGAACCGTTATACATATTGTATAAGATAAAATTAGGTTTTCTTCTTAAAGGAAGGAGATGTGAAGATACTGCCAGATCTGACTCTGGGGACGATGGCAGGGAGCATTGCCCGCGGATTTGAGCTGAAATCATTGTCCAGTGATCGCATCTGTACTATCAACGCCATATATGATGGGTTTTGCCTCTGGGATCGATTTTATGAGGTAATGTTGATTTTGCTATTTTTCTATTAATCATCTTTTTTAAAATCATACCTTACGTTTACAATCATTTTTATAATGTGGACTGATAATTTTCTATGTTAAGCAATAAAATTCATATTTTTAATCACAGTCTGCGTTTGGAGTAAATTTTATAATATTGATGTTATTTTTCTATTACTCATAAAAAAGAGAAAAATATTTAATCATAACTTTACGTTTGGGATCAACTTTAATTTTTTTTAAATCATACCTTACGTTTACGATAATTTTTATAATGTGGACTGATAATTTTCTATGTTCAGCAATAAAATTTATATTTTCAATCCCATTCTGCGTTTGGAATCAATTTTATAATGTTGATGTTATTTTCCTATTACTCATAAAAAAGAGAAAAATATTTAATCATACCTTACGTTTGGGATCAACTTTATAATATAAATGTTAATATTTTCCTAGTACTAAAAATTATATTCTTAATCATACTCTGCGTTTGGGATCAATTTTATAATGGTGTTATTTTTCTATTACTAAATAAATTATATTCTTAAAACATATTTTGCGTTTAGAATTAATTTTATAAAGATGTTAGTCAAAAAACATTTTTCGTTTCGGATCAGGTTTATAATGTTGATTATGATCATTTGTTTTGACTTAAGACGTATATTCTAATCATCATTTGTCTTTGGAATTCATTTTACGTTGTAACAAAAATGATTTAATTCTTCTAATATTTGAATAAATATAATTTTGTGTCATTTACCATCTTTGTCGAGTCTAAGAGAGTGTTATCGGTTAAAGTATTTTCACTTACAGAAAAAGGCATTATTATTATATATCATTAGACTCTAGGAACGATTATATGTGGTGATAGTGATTAAAAAAATTATGTATAAGTTTCGAAATTGTTTTTATCTCAAATCATTTATAAGGAGATATTTTTTCTAACGTATATCATTGACATAAAAACTGTTGCTATATTTTTTAGGCAAAACTCGAATGGTTTTAGTTAAATACACTTATTACTGTCATATATCCTTACGCATTGCCCTTTTTTCAACAGATTATTCCCGTAACATCACCTCATGACATAGGAACAATCCTTGTAGACAAAGGACGTCTTTTGGTGACATTTCCGAGAGTACTTGATGTTCCTAGGCGAGCCTTTGTCCTGGCTTGCATTATAAGTATGGTAAATATGATTTAACATATTTGATTATAAAAGTAAACATTTCATAGTGAAATTTCTAATCAAATGAATTCTTGCTGTGAGTTATATATGTACAATTTGCTACTTTTATCTCTTTTGGTTGATATTAAGGTTCCTGCCACGTGATAGTATAGTTGGAAAGTATTTTTCTCAGATAAAAAATACTTAATATTATATAAAATTCTTTGCAAATATTTGGCAATATAATCCCCCAAATGAAGCTTTTATATTACTTCGTATTTTGTTTAAATTCAAGGACATTTTACTAAATCGTGTACTTGGTAGACGTTAATGCATAAAATTAATTGCAGAAGGGACTTATGATGATTATTTTTTATAGTTTTACGATCATGAATAGCACGGTATTATTGCCATCATTCCAATTAAAAGGAAATGTCCTTTTGCAGCGCGTAATTACTCGTGGACTAGATTCTTTGCTGAATGCAGATTCAATACTACCGCTAGAGAGATATGGGGTCCTTTGACTGGCCAGACAGTAATCCATTGGATCCTTCTCTCTCGTTACGGTTCTTTCCCTTTGCCTACACATACACCGAATAATCTGGCCTATTCTTTACAAATTCTCCTCTGTCCTCATACACCTGACAACACTGAAATTACCAAACAATTCTTCTTCACCTAAGGGGTCAACTACTGCACTGTAATTGTTCAGTGGCTACTTTCCTCCTCTTGGTAAGGGTAGAAGAGACTCTTTAGCTGTGGTAAGCAGCTCTTCTAGGAGAAGGACACTCCAAAATCAAACCATTATTCTTTAGTCTTGGGTAGTGACATAGCCTATGTACCATGGTCTTCCAATGTCTTAAGTTAGAATTCTCTTGCTTGAGGGTACACTCGGGCACTATTCTATCTAATTTCTCTTTATCTTGTTTTGTTAAAGTTTTTATAGTTTATATAGGAAAAATTTATTTTAATGTTGCTGTTCTTAAAATATTCTATTTTTCCTTGCTTCCTTTTCTCACTGGGCTATTTGCTCTCTGCTTTTCCAACTATACTTATAGCTTAGCAATTAATAATAATAATAATAATAATAATAATAATAATAATAATAATAATAATAATAATAATATATTTCGGTAGTAGACCCTCTTTCAGGCAAGTTTTGTTGAAAATAATGGCGGCCTCAGTTGCATTGATCTTATACTCCATCTTCTCGATGGCCCTGATTATCTTCTTTTCAGGACTACTGCATACAGGCAGTAACTGAGCAAAATTCGTCCTTCATGATGGGTAGTCAAATTCAGGAATAATTGGCGAGTCAAGGTTTTAATATAAAATTCACAAATTATGTAAGATTCACACTTCAGGTAAAAGTATACAGAGAAAAGCTATGCGTTTCGGGAGTGCTGTCTCCCTTCCTCAGGCTTGATTGCTGGAAACGATGAGAGCTACGCCCTTATATATGGCAATTCTGGCTTAGAGAGGCAGCGAATTTTTCATTGGCGGAGCAAATAGAATGGCTGATCCTCATTGGCTAAGCCGCTCGCTGAGAGAGGCTGTAGTACAGTCAGACTGCCATCCCACTCAATCCTGGGTGTTGAGTCACCATCTTGTCCTCTGGGAGCTGGGCTCTGATTGGTGGAAGCACTCGCCGAGAGGGTATGTAGGCTAGGCAGGCTATCCTGGCTATCCTGTCGCTGTTGGGGTTGTTTATGTCTTGATCTGTTGGGTTATCCTGGTTGGAGGCGTCATGGTTGGTTGGGTCATTTTTCCTTGTGTTGTTCCTTCGACAGGAGGGGAGGAGGAACATTTCCCAGGTAGTGTTGAGAGTCGGCTTTTCTCTCTGAATAAGAAGAACTTCAGTATGCGAAGTCTCCTGCTATCTGGAGCACGGCCTATGATCTCGGTGTTCTTGATTATTTCATCACGTTTGATGTTGTTATTGTGGACGTGGAGGGCATGAGCTTTTATTGCACCTTGTTGGACATGACAAGACAGTCTCTTTGACAGACACATGGTGGTCATTCCTATGTAACGTCCAGAGCATCCTCGAACAGGGCATAACTAGAAATAGACCACGTTGGTCTGTTTGAGAATATCCTGAGTCAGCGGGGCTGAGTTGTTCCCCATGATGAGAGACTTTGTTTTGTTAGTTTGATAATAAATAGTCAACTTGACCTCTGTGTTTTTATCCACAGGGGAGACGTGACTCTTTAACAACTCCCATATAAAAGTTGGCAAAGAGCACACCAAGGGGAGAGCCCATCGCTACATCATCCTTCTGTATATATGTGTGTGAAGACTCATAAGAACGGCAACCCACTCAGACCTATTATCAGCCAGTGCGCGACACTGACCTACCACCTGGCAAAAAGACTTAACAGCCTCTTGACCCCTTAGGTTCCAAACGTGTACAGTGTCGCCTCATCTACTGAGTTCTTGGGTAAGCTAAAAGGGTCCCCCACCAGTGGCACTGTCGCTTCACTGGATGTGGAGTCACTTTTTACTAATGTTCCTGTTGGAGACACCATCGACTTGCTCCTAGAGAGAGTCTACAGGGACCCTTCTACTCCAACCCTGAACATCCCCGAGGAGGCCCTCCGAACTCAGGGGCCACACATATATACAGAAGGATGGTGTAGCGATGGGCTCTCCCCTTGGTGTGCTCTTTGCCAGTTTTTATATGGGAGTTGTTGAAGAGAGGGTTTTCTCACGAATACATCATCCACACGTGTACGTGAGATACATAGATGATACTTTTATCATGGCCCCTTCTACCCAGGACATCGAGACCTTCCGCAGGACGTTTGAGGAATGCAACTGCCAGAGGTTTACTGTCAAACATACCAAAGATGGACGGCTGCCCTTTCTAGATGTTCTCATATCTCCTAACACTACCGGATTTGATACTAGTGTGTACATTTAGCCCACTAACCTCGGGTTATACTTGAACGGAGACAGTGAATGCCCTACCTGGTACAAGGCCTCCACCATCAAGGCCTACGTCCGCAGAGCCCTCTCCCTCTGCTCCTCTTGGGCTGCCACACACCAAGAGCTTGACCGAGTCGCCCAGGTCCTGGTGAACAATGGCTACTCTAATAGACAAGTTAGCTGTGAAATCAACCTGGCCATGGACACCTGGTAACAGGGTGAACAACCAACCGTGAACACCACAACTACCATCAACCTTAACTATAAAGGGTTCATGCATCGGGATTATCAAAAGGATGAAAAGGCCATGAGAGACATAATAAAGAGTCACGTCTCCCCTGTGCATAAAAACACAAAGATTAAGTTGACTATTTATTATCAAACTAACAAAACGAGGTCTCTGATCATGAGGAACAACTCAGCCCCGCCGACTCAGGATATTCTCAAACAGACCAACGTGGTCTATTCCTACTTATGCCCAGTTCCAGGATACTCTGGACGTTATATAGGAATGACCACCATGCGTCTGTCAAAGAGACTGTCTTGTTATGTCCAACAAGGTGCAATAAAAGCTCATGCCCTCCACGTCCACAATAACATCAAACGTGATGAAATAATCAAGAACACCGAGATCATAGGCCGTGCTCCAGATAGCAGGAGACTTCGCATACTTGAAGCTCTCCTTATTTAGAGAGAAAAGCCGACTCTCAACACTACCTGGGAAATGTTCCTCCTCCCCTCCTGTCCAAGGAACAACACAAGGAAAAATGACCCAACCAACCATGACACCTCCAACCAGGACAACCCCACAGATCAAGACATAAACAACCCCAACAGCATTGATCAGCAACAGGATAGCCTGCCTAGCCTACAAACCCTCTCGGTGAACACTCCCACCAATCAGAGCCCAGCTCCCAGAGGACAAGATGGTGACTCAACACCCAGGAGTGAGTGGGATGGCAGTCTGGCTGTACTACAGTCTCTCTCAGCGAGCGGCTTAGCCAATGAGGATCAGCCATTCTATTTGCTCCGCCCACGACGCTCTAGGTAGCCAATGAAAAATTCGCTGCTCTCATCGTTTCCAGCAATCAAGCCTGAGGAAGGGAGACAGCACTCCCGAAACGCATAGCTTGTTCTCTGTATACTTTTACCTGAAGTGTGAATCTTACCTAATTTGTGAATTTTATATTAAAACCTTGACTCGCCAATTATACCTGAATTTGACTACCCACCATGAAGGATGAATTTTGCTCAGTTACTGTCTGTATGCATTAGTCCTGAAAAGAAGATAAATAGAGCCATCGAGAAGACGGAGTATAAGATCAATGCAACTGAGGCAGCCATTATTTTCAACAATAATAATAATAATAATAATAATAATAATAATAATAATAATAATGATAATAATTTTGCTATTAATTTTAAGGTTTTTTTATTCTGTCCCCATTTTACGCTAAGCACGAAAAAGTAGAGAAGAATATTACTAATTAATTTATATATAACATAAAGCTCTACTATGATGATTTATGAGATACTTCCGTTTTTGTTTTGCAGAAGTACCAGTTGGAGAGGAAAGGCAAGACTGGTCCTTGCCAGAGTTCAGGCTAAGTTACGGGAACGAATTTTATGCTTTTATACACCACAAGAGTTTAACACTGAGGAACAGTTTTACTCTTTGAAAGTGAACAAATGCCAAAAAGTTTAAAAGTTGTTGCTATTTTGATTCTATATATTTTGCAAAAGGTGTGTGATGCTTTGCTTTTTTTTACATTTATTAGAGAGTGAGCTTTATATTTATATACAAAAAACAAAGAAAATGCTGGAACAATACCTTGTATAGTATATGACTCAAAAGTATTGATAACTATATACCGAGTGTCGTGTGTATTTCAAGAACTGGAGGTAAATAATCCATCTATCATCATTTCCTTGATAAGCTTCTACAACAGTCACTAATAAAATAATTGAAGGCATTAAACTATAATAGATGTTCAAATAATGATAACATCCATTGCAGCATTAACATAACTAATCATTGTTATCTTTTGTTATCAAACTAATAGATAGAATTTATTTGGCAAGAAATCTGTTTCTATTTCATCCACTTATCTAATATCATAATTATATTTGTTAGAACATATTAATTTTAAACTGGATATAAATTAGCAGAAATGTGGATCAGAATAAAATGAAGATCACTACAGCTATACCTCTATTGAAATACGATAATCGAAGATGGCAACTGCTTTTTGTATCCTTAGAATTGGGCACACTACTTTAATATACGAGTTCTTGATGACTGGCAGGTGCCAACCCTTGCGTGATGTTTCCTTAGTTCCCCTAATTGTTAGGCATTGGTGATTGAATGTCCCTGTCTTTGGGATCTCAGAGAACAATTCCACTTTAAAGCTCGTGGTGGTGATGGCAGGTGACATTGTGCGTGATGCCAGTGGCATTTTATGTACATATTGGAAGATGGTCTTCTTACTCATTTTTAAAAGTATATACAGCCTTATGTATTCTATAGCTAGGTTGGTAGCATCGCGGGCTTCTGTTTCAGAGGTCCCAAGTTGGCGTCCCCGCTAAGAGAGAATAGTGTGAGACCTTCTACCGGGGGTACTCCCCAGGGTGGCACCTGGGGGTGACGTTAGAGGGGGCTAGTGATAGTCCTAGCTGGCTCATGGTCGCCCGAGGAGATGATGAAGGTCGTCTTAGGGGAAACCTAAAACCTGCAACTTTAACTTTTTTTTATAATCAAGTTATTTATTTATCTTTTATTTTGATTTGATTTTTTTGGAGTTACTAAATCTTAATTAATCCCACTCCAATTGGCATCAATGAACATTAATATTATGATGCCAGATAATTATCAATCATTCATTCATTCAAGACTCAAGTCAGCGTCTGTGACCTTCGATGTCAGGGTACCAGAAAACTCCTTAGCCAATCAACAGTAAAGTTTTTCCTACAGGATATCTGTTAGTCTTTGGAAGGATTTATTATCAACAGTCACTTTTTTACGATTTTAGAAAGCCAGTCGCCCGTTAACAACCAACTGTTATTTTGCTAGGAAGAGCTGGCCAGCTATTTTCAATCTAATCTAACACATGTGGAATATTTTTCATACAAGGTTTATGAGGAGTATCATAGCAAAATTTCTGATATTTCTCAATTCATGATAAGACTTAGGACAGGGACCAATTAGCCTTACATACTTAAAGGTAACCATTATAGCTATCAAGTATTTCTAATGCTATAATAGAAGTGTGACTCGAGAGTTTTCAACTTCATTGGTAGAGTAAGGCTGCCTTTGAATGAGGGAAATATTAGGAAATAACTATATGATACTGACCGGATAGTGTGATACTGGATATTTTGATACCGGAGATTTTGATACCAGACATTTTGCTACCGGACATTTTGTGACTAGGTTTTTTTGCTACCGGACATTTTGATACCACTATACATATATATATATATATATATATATATATATATATATATATATATATATATATATATATACATATATATATATATGTAAGGTATAAAACAAAATTATGTATTAAAAGTAAGTTCAATGGCACACTTACTTGGGATCTCACTGCTATGCTGACGTCAATGACCTAGATGGTGCGATACCTAGATTAGGTTAATCAAACAATTTCTATATAGGAACTAGAGCACCAGTACATTAAGCAGATTACGAAATTTTAAGAACCTTTCTTACATCCAAGGACTCTTGCCCCTGTAATTTTTTATGTGCTTATCTTTCAGGTTCTAGTCACAAGCCATGATAACGCATCAACAAATATCTTTGGGCTTTGGAGTTGAATGAAGACTGATTTCCAAGTTCTAAACAAATAACTTGGAGAATTCCATAACTACGAGCTTCAAGCTTTATATTTTTTAATGTTCCTTTACTTTAATTAGTGTCATCCTCTCATATGATTGGCACAGTTTAACAATTATTTTATTACAGTAAACCAGAAGTCTACTGTTCATTTTGGAATTAACGTTTTTTGTAATGAACTTTCCCTTTATTTTGCAAATAACAGAAATGCTGATATTCTTCTTATAAAATGGGGCTACTTTGTGTTTAAAGATTCTGGTCTTCTAAAACTAGATCTTTTTTTTTTCATAGCTACTTTTATTTCTCATCTTTTCTAGAATGTTAAGAATCTTGTTCTATGAAAAAATATTTTGACTGTACATGGGTGACATTATCGAAAACCCACTACTTTACTAAAAAGGACCTGCTAACGAGTAGTTGATTTCCTACAAAATAGAAAAACTTAATGCTCCATTAATTACAGATTTAGGAAGATAGTTTTCTGTAATTTCGCATCAAGTTCCAATGTGGGACAGTTTATTATTAACATAAACTTCTAAAACCTAACCTTAAATTTGAAGAAGTCTACATGAAGCCCAATAAATGGCATAAGAAACTTTCAGACTATCTAAGGGATAAAATGAATTTGGATCTAGTAATTACGATGGAAATGCACTTAAGATTGTAACTTCAAAGATTAAGTGGAAAATTATCTTAGCTCTTATTTTCAATCATAAAGATATGGAACAGCCAAGTTAATCTTAAGGATCTTTGCAAATTCAAAAAAGAGGACCCAGATACACTGAAACCAATAATAGAGGCGCAGGTAATAAGATACCAGGCAATGGAATTACAGAACGGTGAAAATAGCCTAGGAGAGCTAAGTAGTTAGTACCCAGAGTTGAAGCAGTATTCTATTGGTTTGCTAGAACCAGCATTACAAGTAAGCACTTGGTAAAGGAGCAACTAGATCAAAGGATTATCCAGCTATCAGTCAGGACAGACAGATAAATAGTAGCATAAATAGTCAATGTAGAAGCAGGTGAGTAGACATATGCAGGTAGAAATAATGATAGATTAAGGTAGTGGGAATGGCACATACCCAATAGGAGTGCTTCTTGTGGTATGCTCTCCAGTCCAATCTCGGTAGCCATAGCAGGTTATACTGTTAGAGCCAACTAACTAAAGAATAAACCATCCAACCATTGAAGATTTGTCTTCAGAAAATGCATAACCAAATGGCAGATTGTATATAAAAGTCTCTTAAACATATACTTTAATAAGCAAAGTACAGCACAATAATCTCATGAATTATACAACTTTTGACAGCTGCTTATTGCAAAACAATAGGCATGAAGCCAGCTCTAATGTATATGAATTAACCATGTATTTGAGGAAAAGAACATATGTGGCTAAATGATCAGCGCTCAATTACAGGCAGTAGGTTAATGTAATTGATGTAGCCTATATAAAAAAAAAATCATAATTAAAGCAGCATGCAAAGCATTCCCTTCAAGGAATAATTTCAGAGAAATGCTGAACACTGTTCTTTATAAGAGATAACAACAGAAATATGGTAAATGAATTAATATATGAAGAGATATCAAATTTACCCCTAATACTAAAAATATATTAAATAACAATTAAAGAGTTTCAGGGTCTGAAGTCCTAATAGACAAGGCAGTAAAACAAATGCAGACTTTGATCTATGGAAGAACATGTTAGTGCTAACTATTTACACATTCATAAGTAGTTTAAGGGTTTTGAAAAGTTGATTATCAGTGACATAGGTAAGGAACTGATTCTTGTACTATCACACAATGTCTTAGGGACTAAAAATATGTACATATGATTAAATGTCTTAGGGACTAAAAATATGTACATATGATTAGTACTTAAACCATCTCTTCCCTTAAGTACCATCTTCCCTCTAGCTATAACAAGACTGTAGTCCTATGGACACCCAAAACACCCCATCTGTTTCTCAAAAGAACCATAAGGTTGTATGCACTAATGAAAACTATTTTGTTGTGATAAGAACTCAAACTAAAAATCCACAGATTAGGAGTCTTTGACATTTTCATAAAGGAAGCATAAGAGCATTATTATATTTAAATATTATAGCCATAACTTTTGGTCATACAAGGAGTAACTGAATTTCATCATTATCATCATCTCCTTCTACACCTATTGAGGCAAAGGGGCTTGATTAGATTTCGCTAGTCGTCTCTATCTTCAGCTTTTAATTCACTACTTTTCCATTCATCTCCAGCTTCACGCTTCATAGTCTTCAGTCATGTGGCCCTGGGTCTTCCATCTCTTCTTGTACCTGGTGGAGACCGTTAAATGTTTGGTGAACTAATTTCTCTTGAGGAGTGCGAAGAGCATACCTAAACCATCTCCATCTACCCCCTCAACATTATATCATCCACATATGGCACCTAAGTAATCTCTTGTCGTTTCATTTCTAATCCTGTCCTACCATTCAACTCACAATATTCTTCTAAGACTTTGTTCTCAAATCTACTAAATCTGTTGGAGATTGTTTCATTGTCATACCATGACTCATGTCCAAACAGTAACGCCAATCTCACTAAACTGATATATTTTTTTATGTAATTGCAGGCAATTTAATTTCCAAATTTTACGTAACCTAGCCATTGTCTGGTTTGCTTTTTTCAATTTTTCACTAAACTCCAATTCTAATGACCCTGTATATGGGATTATAATTCCTAAATATTTAAACAATTAATTTCAGTCATTGTCTCTTTTTTTATGGCAGCCACGTATCATTTCATATCCATGGATTTCTACTTGTAGTTACATGTCCCAAAACTTCAATACCAACTGACCGATATATGTTCTTAATATCACACCATTCTTCATTAATTGTCTGCTTTTTATCTCTCAAAGTCTCTAAGGCTGCAAATTGATTTCTACATTCAATTGCAAATGTTTCTCTGTGCTCATCTCCTAGAAGCTAAGTTATATCAAACATAGGTATTCTATCTTCACTTCTCTTGGGCGCTTCAAGTTTTGATTCATTGTGGTACTAAGGAGTTGGTGATCATTACCAATATCTGCACCTCTGTAGGTTCTTATATATCTCAGAGTCCTCTTTATCTCTTTATTAATGCCTATGTGATCTACTTGATTTTTGTGATTGCCACATGGTGAAGTCAATGTATATTTGTGGATGTGTTTGTGCTAGAAAAGAGTACCTCCAATAACATGATTGTCTGTTGAACAGAAACTTATAGAGTGTGTTCCATTTTTATTTGTAACTTTGAAAACTCTCTCAACACCTATCACATTCTCTATACCTTGATTATTCCTTCCAACTTTAGCATTGAAGTCACCAATCCCAATTTTCATATCTCTCTCTGGGATCTCATCTATTACACACTGTAATATTTCCTTTCTTCAGGGGAATCATTTGTTGGTGCATAGCAAGCTATAATACTCATATTGCACTGCCTTGATTTAAACATTGCAAGTAACAACCTATTATTTACAGCTCTTCGCTCAATTAAAGCCTTTTCTGCTCTTAGTGTCATCATCACTCTTACCCCTTTTCTTCTAACTCCATTTGCTCTTCCTGAATATAATTATATATATATATATATATATATATATATATATATATATATATATATATATATATATATATATATATGAATATATAAACATAATATATATATATATATATATATATATATATATATATATATATATATATGTGTGTGTGTGTGTATTTATATACATATATATAAATATATACATAAATATATATGTATATATAAATATATATACACACACACACACACACACACACATATATATATATATATATATATATATATATATATATATATATATATATATATATATATATCTTTGGTCCAAGGTTTCCTTACAAATCCCCCTCTAATGAATTTCACTTGGGGCCAAGAAATCCAAACTATATTTCATGATTTCGTTTTCCACTTGCTGTAAATTCCCAATCTGATTCATGGTTCTAACATTCCAATTACCAATTTTAAACTTTTCTTTAGTATTTATAAACCAGGAGATACTTAGAACCCTACTACACCCAGGACTGGGGTCCATTCTGTTATCGCCACTTTCCATTGACTGACTAAATCCATTGAGGATTCATTGACTAGATTCATCAAAGGATAGCCAGTTCCTTGTGATGCACAGTGCCTATCTAACTAAGGCAAGTGACCCCTGCCGGTCCATACTGATTCCAGTAAGATCATCCACCAGCCATCAGGAGTAGAAGCCGAAAAGACAACTTGTCTTTCGCCAGTGACTTTGAGATTTAAGGGGGCATTTCCTACACATTCAAAGTTCTTGTTACTCCTCCAGGTTGCTCATCTGCTTATTTAACTGTTGGCAAACATGTATTTCTAAGATATACAACCTTTACACAAGCAAAAATAAATGATACACTCAAAATCAGAAGTAAAAAGAATGCAAAACATTCTAGAAGTAACAACTAATGTACAGTAAATTGAGTAACTAAATTATTCCAAGATGCCAAAAAAGAGCAATTAAAAAAAACAGTGGCATTTAAAGAAAATAGGATAACATAATGTATCTTACCAGTGATTATCAATATTCATTTAAGGTGAATTTAAGTGGATAATGATGACATAATGATAGAATACTTGTTTAAGTAGTATTCTCTAGGCATTCTGTTTCACTAGGTTTCCAGACTTAGACACTGCAAATGACTTGTAAGGCTATTCATTCAACTTATTCAATAATTTAAAAGTAAACGTTAATGAAAAATTTGCCATCGCAAAAAGGTAGAATAGCAGGATTCTGCCTTCGACAGTTTTTGACTGTAGAAGGCCACTGGCATTGGCGAAGAGAAGAAGAGGGACATGTGGCACGGAAAAGGTGAGAGCTGCCGCTGTTGATAGGGCATTCTTTGTGTTGCAGAACACCACTTCCTGAAGGGAACGTCACCTCAGGTCTTTTGGCTTGCCCCTGAAGGAGGCATAGAGGGGGTGCAAAAGTGGAGACTATGACTGGCAAGAGTGATGGCAATGACTGGCAAGAGTGATGGCAATGACTGGCAAGAACTGGTTATAATAATTTATCATGACCAAGATTCTTGCAGTGCTTTGACGACTGAGGGCGTGGGTAAGTTCTCAACAGCTAAATCCTTTTCAGGGATGGGGTGGACACCTTCAAGAGTGATACGGAACACCAAGAATGATATTTCATTGGCACCAAATGTACACTTGTCATACTGGACTACAAGGCCATTCTGTTGTAGACAGTCGAGAACGATACATAGGTGACTGAGGTGTTCCTCATTGGAGGAAGAGAACACAAATATGTCATCCACATAACATACACAGAGGGGGATGTCCCCTAGGATGCCATCCATGAGGCGTGAGAAAATTGACCAAGCATTAAAAAGGCTAAAATAGGAGTAATTGAATGTGTATGTGCTGAAGAAGGTGGTGTAGAGGTCTTGGGGATGTCTTCTCGGTTTATAGGAACCTGATAATACCCCTTCAGGAGGTCAAGAGTAGAGGAAACCTTCACTTTGTGCAAATAGGAGGTAACGTTGGCGATGTTGGGGAGTGGGTAGTGATCCGATTCTCTGCATGTTCAGAGGCCTGTAATCCCCACATGGGTGCAGGGAGCCATTCTTCTTCAGGGCGATGTGAAGAGACGACAACCAAGGACTTGAGGCCTTTTGGCTAAGGCCCATTTCTTCCATTTTGGTGAACATTAATTTAGCGGCTGCAAATGATCCAGCAAGCACTAGGGGCCCCATTGTCTTGATATGGCAATAAATACAGTGCTTACCAGGAATGGTGGACGTTTGGCAAAATTCTAGATGGATGACTTCCGGTTGCGACATAAGGAGTTGGGCGCAGGCATCCGTGGGTGCGTTGATGTAGAGTGTGAGGTCAAAGGGGGTGGGTTGAAGAGTTATTGACAAGTATGAGTCTATTTTGACTAACCGTCAATGTGCCACATCAACCAGGATGTGGAAATGGGCAAGGAAGTCTGCATCAAGTAGCTGCAATGTTACGTCAGCAATGAGAAATTTCCAATAGTATTTAGTGCTCCTAAATGATAGTATGAGTGTCTTGTACCTGTGGGTGGGGATCTCAGATCCGTTGGCAGGTATCAGGCAGGCATCAGCAGGTTTAACATGCCTATGTAGTGTACTTGAGAGTGACATTGGTAGAAGGGAATAGCAAGCACCTATGTCTACCAAAAACCGTACATCAATACCTGTACCATGGGAAAAAAAAAGACTATTGATAGGGGAGGTGACTGCCATAAGCCACTTACTTGAAGATTTTTGGCCACTGACAATTCCCCGCACATTTCTTTGCCGCAGCCCTAAATCTGGAGTGGTAGTAGCGTAACTCTGGTTAATGGGCTAACACTACACAATCAGTTTCATTGGTGCGGCATGGATCGAAGAGTCAGGTTCGTTGGGTGGCATCATCAAAGAAAAGGGCACAGCAGTGTGTGAAAAGGTAGTGTGGCAAGCAGATAATGGTCTTAACAGAAAAATGAGCTGGACATGACCTTAACAATATGAAACATGCAATGGAAAGTTTAAACAGGTTTTTCCATTATCTGTGTGGGAGAGAGCAAGTGAGGGAAAAAAAGAGCAATATCATTACAGTGTATGAGGGTGTATGATATACACATGCATTATAGATATCTGTTTAGCCAAAACCATTTAATCCATTATTCTGACAAAGGTCTAGCTGAAAGCGTGATGCTGTAGGTAGCATTGAGATTTGCAATCATTGAGTAGCCACTATCACGAGAAGAAAAGTTTCTTCCAAGGATACAATAATTAGTTAAAATAGACCTCCGTCACCACGATTGACAAGAAGACTATACATGTTGACAATTCTTGAAGCTTTCATAACACAGGGTAACTTATTGGTCAGACTATCAACAAGGTTAAAGTTAAATCATTCCGAGCAGATTATGGCATGGTAGGCCAATGCTAGGGTAGCTGAAGCTGTGGGACCTCATCCTATAATACTGATGAGTTAATATAGTAGCTTGTGTAGTGGATTTACTTAGTACTATAGTTGCTGGGGAATGGAAACCAGGCTCCCGTGCTTATTTGCAAGCAATTAAGATAAAGTCGCCATTGTGTTCATCTTCACACTAGGCCAGACTTTTTTTATCATTAAGACAAAATATCTAGGTAATGACACGAACTGCATTCCATTTTCAAATGTTTCAACTTGTATGCAACCCTTGTTATCATTGGCCAGTCGTTCAGGTAACTTCATTAACCATGTGCCAAACTGTTGTGGCCAGGATGACACAGAGACCAAGGTCTGGGTAAAGTTTCGAAAAGCCTTAACCAGGCTGAAGAACAATGGTTAGAATAATTGATATACTGTTTCTACCCATAAAACAGAACGTATATCCCAAGGTAAAGAGAAGGACACACAAAGATGAATGCATATATACATAAAAAAACTAGCTGGGGAGCACTCAGTCAACGTATGTTTGTTGGATATCGGCTGTAGGGTTCAGATGGCACCAGTGATGTAAAGCTTTATTCTTTTTCTGTGAAAAAGGTTGAGATGCTATAGCACATCGCGGACTATGGCTTGTGATTAGATATAAGGTACGGGTTTATGGTGGATGGAATCTGCAATGTTTAAGCAATGCAGTGAGATGACTTTCTTGATCTGGAAATAGTTAATAGTGAAAAAAAAATCCAGATAGAGTGAATATCGATGAGAGATTGTAATGTACCTACAAATTTCATGCACTTTACCACATACACTTGGAATATTTAGTATTTACCTAACGAATAGCTAGAACATGATCAATGTTGGCATACGAAAAGAATCACCATTATTTCGTTTTACCACTTTTCTAGAACTTTAGAGCGAGAATGATTACCTGATTCTGAAACAACGCTTACAAGAAACATTTTGTTTCTTACCTACCTAATTTTCTCAGTAATTGTTCATAGTTGAGGCCCCAACGAAACAAAAATACGTTTAGAGTTTTCAAAAAACAATTATGAGATAGAAGTCATAGGTAGGAATCTTATTGAGAGATACAGAAACCTAACAAAACCTAAAACAGAATTTGCAATTGCAAAGTTCTTAAAACCTAAATCATAAAGGAAATAAATCATGAAATATCAAAAAGCATATAAATCAAATAACCAAAACTAACTTTTAAAAAAAAATGATGAACTGAATGACAATCATCACTCCTTTAGTTGACAGGGAAGTTAAGAGTAGAAAACCGGATTTCAGTTTCTGAGGACAAAATTATTATTATTATTATTATTATTATTATTATTATTATTATTATTACTTGATAAGCTACAATTCTATTTGGAAAAGCAGGATGCTATAAGCCCAAGGGCTCCAACAGGGAAAATAGCCCAGTGAGGAAAGGAAACAAAGAAAAATAAAATACTTTATGAACAGTAACAACATTAAAATAAATATCTCCCATATAAACTATAAAAACATCAACAAAACAAGGGGAAGAGAAATAAGATAGGATGGTGTGCCTGAGTGTACCCTTAAGCAAGAGAACTCTAACCCAAGACAGTGGAAAACCATGGTACAGAGGCTATGGCTCTACCCTTTGACTTTGGAGTGTCATTCTCCTAGAAGAGCTGCTTACCATAGCTAAAGAATCTCTTCTACCCTTACCTAGAAGAAAGTGGCCACTGAACAATGATAGTGCAGTAACCCCTTGGGTGAAGAAGAATTATTTGGTAATTTCAGTGTTGTCAGATGTATGAGGACAGAGGGGAATATGTAAAGAATATGCCAGACTATTCGGTGTATGTGTAGGTAAAGGGAAAATGAACCGTAACCAGAAAGAAGTATCAAATGTAGTACTGTCTGGCCAGTCAAAGTACCCCATAACTCTCTAGCGGTAGTATCTCAACGGGTGTTTATGGCTGTTTATGTTTAGGGATTGGTTTGTACCAAATAGTACAATGCAATCACGTAGCAATTTAAACTACCAGAGGTCTCCTTTTACAATTACATGATTAACATTTTTTTCAATAAATAGTACCTGTAATCTTACCTAGTGTTAATTTCTACCTCTTGAAAGTAACACGTTGAACAAGCCTATTCAACTTGATCTCCAAATTATTGATCTCATAGAAGAAAGTGTAAAGTTTTTCAAATATTTAATTTTCTAATAAATATAACTGAAAGTGGGTAAAAGATATAACCATTAATAAGTACTTTTTAATTTACTAGAATCTCGAACTAACCTCCTATGATCCTTTTATAAAACACCATTGTCAGCATCCAATCTCTGTCCAGTTATTCGCCATTTGGGTACACCCCAGACACTGCTTCTTCTATCTGGTATTGCTGGGAAAACATGACAAAGATCAATAACTATTCTTGACATCTACGAGATACTCAACAACATAAACAATTAAATGTTTTAGGAATAAATTGCAATTACAGTAAAGTAAGAAAAATCAATTAACGAAGAATCCAAATCTTGAGGAAGGTAGGGCCTGCGAGAGAAAATTGATAGTTTTATCGTGAGATACTTACTATAATGATGGAACACGCCAACACCATAGCTCGCCCTGGGATATCGAGGGATGTCGGGAAAGTGATGAAGAGTTTGCTATCACTGTATACAATGCCTCCTAAGTCCTTTGGCGTTGACGTTACTACCACCTGGTAAAACAAAGAAAAGCGTTTGTCCTGTTTGAATGTGATCGGATACGGAAGTTCTACAGGCGAGCCCACATTGTCTATAAGTTTAATTGTCGTGGTATATAAGGTCTTTTAATCATCTATTTGGAGATGCGAACACGAATTATACAATAGCAGGCTGTCCAATTCACAAAAAAAGGGAAAATCAACAATCCTCTTAATATTCTCAGATGAAATATTAAAGCAATTAATAAGCTGGTATACCTTCTAACACCTATGTATTTATATGCCAATATCTAAATAGATCCCTTAGTTTACTGGTGTCATAGCTGTTTATCCTCAAAATCGGTAGGCTATCATTCAATTGAGCATTCTTATGCATTTAATCAGAAGAATTATGATTATATTTAATGTTAGTCATACGCAGATCATCATTGCAAGTTGAGAGGGCTACTTTTCGTCAGCACGTATTGGGGATAAAAATGTCAGTATAAACAAGCACACACATATCCAGAGTACATACTGTATATATATATATATATATATATATACAGAGAGAGAGAGAGAGAGAGAGAGAGAGAGAGAGAGAGAGAGAGAGAGAGAATAATCTTATAATTTTACTCAAGGTGTTTATTATTCACGATACCGTTCAAGCATTAATGGCCAAGATGCTTGCACCATTCTCAGTGTAATGCTTACATCGTTTTTTTATCAGACAAGATGATATATATATATATATATATATATATATGTATATGTATATGTATATATATATGTATATATATATATATATATATATATATATGTATATGTATATATACATACATATATATATATATATATATATACATATATATATATATATATATATATATGTATATATGTATACACACACACGTGGTGCTTAAATGTAATAAACCAGATGTAATAATAATAATAATAATAATAATAATAATAATAATAATAATAATAATAATAATAATAATAATAATAATAATAATAATAATAATACGGAAACATTAAAGACAGTAATAAAAACCGGTTTTAGGACATTTGCGTCCCGGACATTTGCGTACCGGACATTTGCGTCCCGGACAATTGCGTACCTGGACATTTGCGTACCCGGACATCTGTGTCCCTGGACATTTGTGTACCTAGATTATTTTCAAATAAATTTGATGGAATTGTAATTATATTTTTGTTTAAGAGGGCTATTAAAAGTTTAACAAATAATTCAGAATGTATGAATATACATTTTAAGAAATTATTCTTGTTTTCAGGAGAATATTTTTCCAATAGTGGAATTGCAATTTTATTTTTTTTTTAAGTAATAGTAATCAAAAGATTAAAAAAAATGAAATTATAGGTTAAACAAATAATTCCAAATGTATGGATATTGTGAGCTATCCCTCTTAAGAAATTTATCTTGTCTTCAGGAGAATATGTATCCAAGATTGCCAGGATTCTCTTATTAGCAGTTATATTTTTTTGTCGTGGAAGAACTCTTCGTTGAAAGTCGCTTTTTTACTTTGGGGCAATGGCCTCCTCCTTTTTCAATATTTCAGTTAACTTCTAGATAGAGGAGTGTTGACAGGATACCGAATATTGAAAAGCATTATGCAATCTCTCAAAACTATTAATAGACATTGGCAACTGGTTAATAACACTTTCTCGAACACTCCATGAAGCTATAGCAAAAATTGGTTCCATCCCTATTCCTCTTCGCAGTCTTACTTGGCCAATATACGTCATCTCAAAATACTCGATAAATTCTTGAGGTAAATCATGCCAGAATCAAACGCAAGGAACTTTCCCCCAGTCAAGAAAAAAAAAAGTAGGATTCCGGAATCTCAAAATTATTTATTTGCCGTGGGATTGGGGGTACATTATGTGCCTTTTGTCTCCATCGACGTATATTTCTTCCCCGTGATGAAAAAACTGGCAGTTTTGAAATGGAATACTCATCTTCATTAGCGATCGTTTCTCCGATAAGACTTCTTGATGGTTTATACGTTAACACTGAAGTATTTTTCAACTGGGACATAGCTTCTTGTGCTTTGCCTTCTGCAGCTGAGGAGCCATGACTATGCTCATTATGGCATGTCGTAACTAGGTAGGTCACTGTATGAATTCTTTCTTTGCAAGATCGCACTAGACACCTCCTGTATGTTTTTGTTTCATCAGAGTTTTTCTTATGATAGTGGTAACTGTAATTTTCATTGTCCACAAATATTTTTCCACCAGTGTTAGATTTCCGGAACTTAGCCATAGGTTCCGAATTTCAAAATATATAAAATCCTAATACCAATAGATGTTTTTGTTACACACTGCTGGCAAGAACTAGAATTGCTAGCTTATTTTTCTCCTGCTTTAGAAAATATTTATGTTTTATTTCTGGTAAACTACCTTTCAGCTTGTTTAAAGCTACTCAAGGTATTAATGAGTGAATTTCTATACCAAACAATTCTTGGGTTTATATATATGTTTTTTATATATGGTAACTATCTTTAAGCTTATTATTGCTTGTTTAGAATAAAGGTAAGGTGTAACTGAGAGAGAGAGAGAGAGAGAGAGAGAGAGAGAGAGAGAGAGAGAGAGAGATTTTAAAATACGGTAAATTCAAAATATTTCGGATACTTATATGTCCAGGTACACAAATGTCCAGGGACACAATTGTCCCAGTACGCAAATGTCCAGGTACGCAAATGTCCGGGGACGCAAACGTCCAGGTACGCAAATGTCCGGGACGCAAATGTCCGGTACGCAAATGTCTGGGACGCAACTGTCCGGCCACCATAAAAACCAAATGTGGAATTAAAGCAGATTATGGCGATCGGATTCGCATGTAACAGTTAGTCATTTGCAACCTATTTCTATCAATCTCCATTGAATATTTTGTTTCTAAGAAGGCAGTATACTGTGTATTATTAAAGGCTAAGTGCACTATTACTATGATCATTATTATTATTATTATTATTATTATTATTATTATTATTATTATTATTATTAGTAGTAGTAGTAGTAGTAGTAGTAGTAGTAGTAGTAGTAGTAGTAGTATTTTTATTATTATTATTATTATTATTATTATTATTATTATTATTAGCTAAGTAACAACCTTATTTTGAACAGCTGGATGCTATAAAGTTTAGAGTTCCAACAGGGAAATAACCCAATGAGAAAATGGAATAAGGAAACAGGTACAATAATGTGCCTGAGTGTACTTTCAATCAAGAAAACTCTAACTCAAAACAGTAAAAGACCACAGTGCAAAGGCTATGGCACTACCCAAGACTTCATAACAATGGTTTGATTTTGGAGCGTTCATCTCTTAGATGAAGAGATTACCATAGCTGAAGACTTCTCTTCTACCCGTACCAAGAGGAAACTAAACGTCGGTTACATGACAGCAGTTATTCTATATACTATCAGCTCAGCAAACAAAAGAAGTTTCGTCTGTTTTACCATTACCAACCATTCAAATGTGATTATTATGTTTTCCTTTAATAGTAAGTGCAATTTAATCCAGTAAGTAGTACCTGGTATGACCTGTCGTAGCACGAGCAGCAGCCCATATCAAGACACTTGATGTTACAAATGCCTTCTCCAACTGTAGATTTTACACGGAAGTCACTGTCGATGTCTCCCGAAAAGGCGCCAAGTTTCATGTCGGGACCAAGTTTAACCTCTCCTTCCTATGAGAAAAAAAAAAAAAAAAATTTCTTTTTTTTTGCCTTATTGTGAAGGGAAAAGTAAGGTGTAAATTTTGTACAGTATACTATTTAACTATTTCAATATATCGATTTCCTTTAATGACTGTTTCTTCGAAGTTTAAAAAGAGAACTTGAAAAATAATTTTTGGTTTATAGGCCTCTTCAGATAACGCGACTTCTCATATAAAGAGAACTAAATTTTTCCTTTCTTCCATCATTGCCTCTATAAATCATCTATCACTTTGGTTATTTTGTTTTCACAGAACACATCAACTAATATCAAAACCTATCACCATCCAGCAGCTTTAACTATACTTCAATTAATATACCAAAGGGACCTACAACAGTGGGAATCCCGCTGAAGATGGGCCAGTTCTCGCAGATGTGAATGTCGAAAGAGGGCATGAATGAGTGGGTGGCCACTCCAAAAGTTAATTTTTGTCCGTCACGGCTCCGGCCTCCCAAGATGGGCGCGTCCTTCGGAGTAGTTACGACGTAGAGGATGGCTTTCCCTACGTTTCTGATGACGTATTCATCGCCTAAAGGAAGGAAGGAGTTAAGGTAAGAAAATGGTTCAGAATCGACGTCATGGCAATTAAAAGTCACCAGGGACTTTAAAAAAATGTTACTCTCTGATATACAAGTTATATTTTAGTGAAAAAAAAAAAAATCAAATGCAACTTCGTTCACACTATTAATGCTATTCATACTCACACATGCCAAGAGATTAGATATGAACATTTTCAAAGTGTTTATGGTGTAAAAACAATTAATCTGCTGGAGAACGTTAGGAAAAAGTTCGATGAAATAGTTTTTAAGATGTTTCTTTTGGGGGAATTATATATACCACTTGGAGACATACTGTAGGTGAATGTGTGATTGTGGCTTGATTAGACATTAAATACCTAGTAATAAATATTTGCACGCATAAAAAAAAAACTAATCGTGCTTATTGTATGTCTGTCATGCCCTGAACACCAGTGCACGAGGGACAAATTACAAAGACTTATAGTTCGAAGTAAATCCAGATATTGATCGCAGCTTAACATTACTTTCCAATCTTATCCTTCTACTCTTGGTAACTATATCACGTAACGTGATAATCATGATCCAACCCCGGCCTCGCGATGATCGCCATGATTGTGATTAGCCCTCAGGGATCTCCCTTTGGAGTCAATAATTACCATATTTAGTTCTTCCAGCTATTCTCGGGCTAATGGTCGCCGTGGGGACGTCGGCCAGGAGGTTGAGTCCATGGTACACCCAGCGGTCCTCTAGGGTGGCGAAAGGGGGCACGGTTTTCCCTTCGACGGATGGAAGGCTTTGGTTATCCTGTGGATGATGAAGGGTTTAAGGAAAGAGTGTAGAGCAGTGGTACTTTTTATTCTTTAGGTTTACCCCCTGAAGAGTAAAAATATACCACTGAGAGATTACCGAGATACAATACTTGGATTATATCACAATATAAATTACATTGTTTCTCTCTTCCATACGTAATTTTAAGGGATACACAAGAATTTATAAAATTTCCAAAGGGTAAAAAGCAACAGAAAGGTTGGGAAGTTCTGGTGTAGACGATAGCAATAATGGATCTCTGTAATGGGAGAATTTACTGGATTATCAGCTACTGTACAATACACAAAAGTATTAAGAAATACCTTTGGGATTATTGATAGCTAAAATAGCTAGTGAAGTGAAAAGTTACCGGAGACTCATTCAGTCATTCGTCTTTACAATAATGTAAAAAAAAATACACCAATGCTTTAAGAGATTGTTTTTGCCATAATGTTGTTGATACCAAATCTATAACGGTCGCAACGCCACTACCTATCTATCTATTTTTACATATATGGATTATACAAATACATATATACATATATTTATATAATATATATATATATATATATATATATATATATATATTCGTACACATGACCTGATATCGAGAATGATCAAATGGAGCCTAAGGATAAAAATTACCTTCTCTGCATCCTACAGCTCATGTTAATGAGTAACTTTTAAATATGCAATCGTTCACTCACCTCAGAGCTTTTTGAACTCAAAAAGGAGGACAACAGTGAACCGGAATAAGCACTTCGTTTCGACTTGGGTTTATTTCCCGCGTAATGCACATCGGCCGAGTCATCGTATTGTTCAGTGCTTTTGCTTTTTCCCAGTCCTGAAAGGTAAAAATAGGATGAGCTGGAAATTCATTTCATTAATGGGAATTCAATGGGTACACAGGTGTTTTTTTTTTTTGGGGGGGGGGCATAGGTCAGTAGAAAATGGTTTTAATCTTCCTAAGATGTTGAAATAAACTTTAGGAACATTTGAACACGAAAACTCTCTCTCTCTCTCTCTCTCTCTCTCTCTCTCTCTCCCTCTCCCTCTCCCCCTCTCTCTCTCTCTCTCTCTCCCTCTCCCTCTCCCTCTCCCTCTCCCTCTCTCTCTCTCTCTCTCTCTCTCTCTCTCTCTCTCTCTCTACTATAGTATATGCCTGATTAAAAGTTAGACTATTTGAGTAAAGCCTATTCCAAAAATACATTGAAATCTTAAAATTCCTTAACTTGCCTTTTTTTGTTTTTTAGATTATTAATAGAAGCAATCATTCCCGAGTACATGGTCAAAGATTCAAGAAAGACAATACACAAATGGTATTTAGGTAGGTATTATTTGAACGGCCTGCACTGAAGGTGCGGGCCACGGGCCCATAAATCAAAACCACTTTATATGTGATTAATTGGATGATCATAATGCTATGTTAAAGAACACTTAACTGACAGAAGATGACGTCCGACTCTGAGGCGGTACGCAGTACTATGCCTGCTCATTGTGCTTTAAATACTGTATTTATCTGATGAAACTGGAGTGTCGTTACAAATACAGCACATTCTGTTCCAAAATAATTAATTCTACGGTATGTTCTTGCTATCTAATTAAACAAAAGAGAAGTTGTTATCTCAAATCGTCACTTTTCAACAGGATGGTTAAAAGTATATTAAAAAAAAAAATAACTATTGTACAAATATCTTTCCAAGCTGAGTACATCGACGGATATTTATGAAAAACACTTAAGTTGGTGATTTAACGCATTATTAATCAAGGCAAGAAGGAACTGCGCACCACAATGCTTACAAAGTGAGTGAAAGAAACTGACTATCATGTAGGTATACTCGTATTCGTGTAGCCTGCCAGGAGCCATGACCATCGATCTGGGAGACCGTAGGATATGCGCAGTTAAGTATCCTGGACTCTCAAGGATACGATGACCTTCGTAAATGTTATTTCGTACTACGAAAACTCTTATGTTATCTCTCTCTCTCTCTCTCTCTCTCTCTCTCTCTCTCTCTCTCTCTCTCTCTTCAGATTAACTTTTAATACGTATCTATGTAAATGTATTTGATTATTAGAAAAGAAAGATATAAACAGGTTTATTGAATCGACAATAATTTATAGCAAATGTCATAAAATATGGAATTTATTGATACTCAATTGTGAAGGCATGAAGTTTATAGAGATCTTTAAATTGGGCATAATAATCATAAAGTTGAATCTTCTCTTAAATGGAAACGGGCTAAAAACGGAATCTTATGTAACTACAAAATACAAATTCTGGAATTGGAAACCTCTATATATTATATGGGTCTTGAATAAAAAGATATTAAAAGTAATCTGATGCTTATTCCATACTTATGACGTTAGGAAATAATCATTTGAATCATTATTACTAATATATTTAGATTGAGCTTGATACAGTTTGGGAGTTTGATACCGATGAAACTATAATTAATCAATTATTATAAATTTTCTTCTAAATAATCAATTTGAATATGCTGCATAGTTAACTTTACTATATGAGTTCAAAGAAAGATTTTCAATTTCAGAGCACTTGAACACGAATTTTGAAATGATAATAAGGATATGGTAGAAACAAAATCACATATTCTTGAAAGGTAAAAATGATCATCATGATAATGAATAGGCTCAGGAACATAGCTCGTGTGAAAAGCAAGTACAAATAGTGACGTAATAAAGAAAAATATGAAATGAGGAGAAATAATCGAAAGGAGAATAAGAGAGGCGATAACATCCTAGGTTCAACAGGTTAAAGTAACAGGTGAGACACACGAAGCGATTTCGTCTGTTATCGAAATATTAACAGAAAAAAAGAAATGCAACAAACGCAATGGAATGCTAATGTATTGCAAGAGTAGGGAATTGTTGTTGGTCAAATATATAACCTAAACATAACCACATCTATCTACTTATCTATTGACCTTGATATATATATATATATATATACACACACACACATATATATATATATATATATATACATATATATATATATATATATATATCTATAAGTGTGTATACAGAGAGAGAGAAAGAGAGAGAGAGAGAGAGAGAGAGAGAGAGAGAGAGAAAGGTCTATGTATTCGTAAACAGCAAAAGTCACTGAAGTTCAATATGTATATATGCTAATAACCTGCAA
Organism: Palaemon carinicauda; assembly: GCF_036898095.1. NCBI lineage: Eukaryota > Metazoa > Arthropoda > Malacostraca > Decapoda > Palaemonidae > Palaemon > Palaemon carinicauda. The sequence goes on from NC_090761.1 coordinate 36,390,706, forward strand.
AATACATATAAATTCTCGGATTCCCATGGCAAAATGTTTCTTAATTGCTTTAAATAATCAAATCATTCCAAATTTAATTCATGAAATATCATCTTATCCCACAACTTTGCGCCTATTCTTAATGTCTTTTCTAAGACATCTCGCACAAAGACAGTATAGTATCTATCTATCTACCAATCTATCTATCCATCTAGCTATGCACACACACATACACAGACACACACACACACACACACACATATATATATATATATATATGTATATATACATATGTATAAACTGTATATATATATATATATATATACATACATACATACATATATATATATATATATACGAATATAAATATATATATATATATATATATATGAATATAATATATATATATATATATATACATATAATATACAAACACATATATACATATATGTATATACTGTGTATATATATATATACATATATATATATATATATATATATACACTGCATATACATATATATATACTGTATATATATTTCATCTAAATCATCCGAGAAGCGTAAAGGTATGAATCAAGCTCTCCCTTTTATGGGTAAGATCTTTATAACAGCAGGATACCTCTATACTCATTGCCAGATAGAAAAAAAAATCAATATTAATTGGTTGACTCATTTCATTTAACGCAGTAGGACAACAAGTTGGAAAAGTTAAGCTATATAAGGCAGGAGTTTATATTGCTCGTTTAATTTCCTTTGAGGAGGTGTCTAACTTAACGCTAAGGGTGGTATTTCTTAAGAGCAATTCCTTTCCTCACTGGACTATTTTCCCAGTAGGAGCCCTTGGGCTTATAGCATCATGCTTTTCCAACTACGATTGTAGCTTAGCAAGTATTAATAATATTGATAATAATACCTGTGTATTACGTCTGACGTAAAATACTCTAGGTTTTCTAAATATCAATTCGGAAAAACGGGAAAGTTATTACGTATTGATGGTATGATAATTAACATGTGCACTAGTTTTTTTTCTTTTCAAGAAACGCCATGCTTCAAGTTTTTACATGACAAAATCCAATATATTTTAGGAACAGCAATCTATCCAAATCTTAAAGAGAAATTAATCTATCTTAATTGCATAGAAACACACTGACAGCAATATAAAACCAACACTTGATACCCTTAGATAACACACAATTTAGTGGAACATTTAGGAACAAAATTTATGCAAATGTATTCTATGTCTATATCTGATTAGGGGATTAAAATCTTAACTAATAAACACCAAATTATTGGTATTTTCAGATTCTGAATATTCAAGTAACCTATGTATCTTCGAACTTATTTGAACTGCTCTTTTTTCTAGTTCAACCTACCTGTATTAAGCGAAATGTGTTTCTTTGTATAGGAGTAGTAAGGGGATCCACATAAACATTAGAGTAGTGTTAATAAAAAAAGGAGCCAAATAATTCAGAGTAAGGATTATTATTATTATTATTATTATTATTATTATTATTAGCTAACCTATAACACTTGTTGAAAAAGCATGGTGCTATAAGCTGAAGGGCTCCAACCAGTAAAATAGCCCAGTGATGCAAGAAGATAAGGAAACAGCTGGAATATAGTGTGCCTAGGTGTCTCCTCAAGCACGAGAACTCTAACGTAAGACAGTGGCGGGCCATAATACAGAGGCTATAGCACTATTATTAATGAAACAGAAAAGACAAAATGTGGCACTCCAACCTGCTGGGCGCTTTAAATTTTTCCTATTTAAAGCTTGGCTGGTGGATGGCTCGTTGATCAGGCTAGGAGTGTCATTACACGTAATGGTACTGGCATAGACGCTAAATTCTTGATAAATCCAGCGATCTTCTAATGATGTCAAGGGTGGTGTACTCTCCTTCTTATATGACGAGAGTTCGATGCTTTCCTGTAAAAGATGCTGCAGGTAACTTACAGATATAAGGAAATAATTTTAAGCTATTAAAAAGGGCCAAGAACATTTATTACTACCATAAGTAGGTGGATTATTTTTTATCATGAAAACATATTTATTAGGTTTTTATTGAGTTTTTTTTTATCTTTATAAGAATTGAATATATCTTTATAAGAATTGAATAAATACTTTATATTGAAATATAAAGTAACCTAATCGGATGTATATTATCTCTCTCTCTCTCTCTCTCTCTCTCTCTCTCTCTCTCTCTCTCTCTCTCTCTCTCTCTCTCTCATCCTTTTAAAAAGGCAGAAAAAGCTACGTTAAATATTGGGAGGAAGCATAAGTCAAGGAAGTCCTTATTTATACCCTAAACATTTGACTTCCTGCTGAAGGTTTGTTTGGATTGTAGTTCCCCAGGTCACGGTCATTGCTGCTCGTTATTCAAAGATGTTGGCATGTCCAAATAAGATGGCAGCTTCCTTTATCTCATAAGTTGGAAAGCATCATTATTGGATCTTTTACTAATAAGAATTGAGATTTACAGGAAATTCCTACTGGTAATAATTAAGGAGAACATTGCCTTAGCTTAGTGGGCTGTTTATTGGTAAAGGTATACAAAGGGTAGAGCAGTAATTGTGACAAGGAGAGGAGAGAAATTTAGAACTTAAGAGAATCACCAATAACATGTGTTAGAGTGTAAAATATTCTCAATGATCTTTTATTTAAAATACGCTCCACCACAAGAGAAGGATAGAGAATTTCTTTGGGGATTAGGTTGTATGAAACGAATAGAAATTTGGTACTTTTGGCAGCTTGATTGGGAGCATCAACACAGGGTGACAAGGGGTGGTAACTGCCAAGGATTTGAAGAGAGAATAAAAAAAAAATATAGTAATCCCAACAGGCTGTGCTGTGTTTAATTTAATTGTAAATCACGAGACGTGTCTTGAAGTCATGAAGTGGCAGATGGAGTACCAGTGGGAGCTCATTCTTTGCGTTGTTCTCAATTCGACCATTACCCACAAGTGATGAATGGTACAGAACTAAGGGAGTAGCAAGTGAGGCTAACAATAGGCTTATGTTCTAAGGGGAGCTTCTAGGATATCTTTGCAAGGGCATATTAGGTTTTACTCAACCACTAATTGTGCCATTTGTCTCACAAGCAATTTAACCTCGTTGGGGATAAAACAGATTCTTTAATGTCCTGGAATGTATACCAAAGGAGAAACACTTTCATGGGGCTTGAGAGATGTAATTTCAAGAGTTGTTGTGAAGGACAAAAAATTGCTGTTGGGGGGGATTACAGCCGTTTCAGGCGGAGAAGGGACTCCCTAGCTGTAGAAAACTACCTCGTTCCCGTGGCTGGTTTCTGATGCGAAAGTCAGGCTCTACTCATGAACTATGAACATTGTTTTATCGACTGCTCAGGCTTTGGGACCATACTACCAGAGCCTTCTGGCAATGTTAAGCCCATAGTTCTCGGAAACATGACTGCTGGGTGTAAATAAAGTATACCCATTACCTTGTATCCAAGGTTCAACATAGTTTTTCCGTTCTTTGGTGGTAAAGTTCCTTGAGAGTTTGGTCTTCAAGGACCTGTAGATATGTATTTTTGCACTGATAGGATTCTCTGTAGCTTTCTCAGGATTAGCAATCAGTGTCTATATGTTGCTGACGGAGACAATAGCATTTTCAATTAGCATTAGGAGATAACTCATGTCATCCTCATATTCTCCGCCACGATAATTGTTATTAATGATAATAGGTGGCTGCACAAGTGACTGTAAGGATTACTGATTAAAACCAAGGGGATGCCAGTACAGACGAACCTTCTTACCAAACAATTCACACGATAAAGCAACGTTCTTTGAAGTGTCAGCCATTAAACATATTCGTGTAAGGAATGCACGAAACCTAATACGTGTACAAACATCGAGAAATATTGGCAGTGAATCACAAAAAAAAAAAAGCTAAACAAACTATAATACACAAAAGTGAACTGGCTATGATCAAAACAAAAATATTTTGAAGTTATGATAAGCGTGAGAATAGAAAAAATATGATAATGTATTGAGTTTTACAGTAGCTGAATGTGTGGGTAAATGCATTGATGTAGTATATGAAATCCTTTGAGTTACTAAGATCAAGGCTAAAATGCAATAAAAATACACGAATGATCTTACGCCTATCTTTAAAGTTAGACCACACTTTATATATAACTACAAGAAACTAATTCTAATACCGTACTCATGGCGCAAAATATATAACTATTTCAATCATTAAACTGAACTACTATCAATTAGGATTAAGGGTTTTATATTACTCGAATTTGACATTGTTTTTACCAACTAAACAATAATTTGATTAGTTAATCACATAGATACTTGAATGCCATTTTGGCAACCACATATAAAAGATGTACGAAGGAATACACTAATTTTAATCAAGGGCTACTGGGCAGAGGAATATCTTCCAGCATGTTACAGTTTGATTTCTTTATAAAGAGGATTTTGGTAGACTATTGATAACGCATTCATTGAAAGTAAT